>NC_083333.1:4672020-4986604 GCF_963455315.2 Globicephala melas
AAAAAAAAAAAAAAAAAAAAGTCCTGTGTAATTAAGGATCAAAGACATTACTGGAACCCTATCTGCCTGCTTCCAAAGCTAGACTGCTCACTCCTGCTCTCTGCTGCTTCCTGGGTCTTCAAAACTATTGGCAGGCAACCAGCCCATTAGAGTCCTTTCTCAAGCAAAGAAGTGTTTAATATTTCCTCTTGAAAATTTTCAAGAAAGGTCACTGAAACACATCCACATCACAATCTTCCACTCAATCTTCTACAAAATCCCTGTTGAAAAATCAGCATCAGCAAGCCCTCATTACCAACCTTAAAATTAATTTCTGTGTCTCCTCAGTAAGATGAGAGAATGAAAACAGGGTGATAAGAAATTACCCTAGAAATTTAATTTTCATTGCTGCTACTGTTTAATCCATCTTTAACTTTTTATGATTATGAAAATGTTCAAAGGCACACAAAACAGAGGAGCACAATGAACCCCCCATATACTCATCACTTAGATTCAGCAATTACCAAAATCTTGCCGCAGATTCATTCACTTTTGTCCTTTGCTGAAGTATTTTAAAACAAATTCCAGACATTATGGTGTTCTGTTCTGTCATTTCATCCCATATTTTACATTTCTAAAACATATAGACATTTTCTCACATAATCCCAATGTTATTATCATACCTTAAAATATAACAACAATTCTTTGCCATGATCTAATACTGGGTATTCAATAACTGTTTCCAAAAGAAGTCTTTTTATGACTGATGTGTTTGAATTAGACTTCAAACAAGCCCACACAATGCATTTTAAGGGCACCTTACGGCTCTTAAATCTCTTTTGTTCTGGAACAGTCTCTCCGTTCCCTACCATCCCCACGTCTGCTTTTATTTCATGTCATTAACTTGTTGCAAAAACAATGTTTTAATGTTTCTCCAAAAAAATCATGTATAAATTGGGCTTGCCTGGTGGCGCAGTGGTTGAGAGTCCGCCTGCCGATGCAGAGGACAAAGGTTCGTGCCCCGGTCCAGGAAGACGCCACATGCCGCAGAGCGGCTGGGCCCGTGAGCCATGGCCGCTGAGCCTGCGGTTCCGGAGCCTGTGCTCCGCAACGGGAGAGGCCACAACAGTGAGAGGCCCGCGTACCACAAAAAAAAAAAAAAAAAAAAATCGTGTATAAATTAAACGATGCTGAGTTGTAAAAAAATACTCATAAACATTTATGTAATATGGAATTTTATAGCATTCATGAGCTCTACGAATGGACTCTACCAAATGACATGTAAATCTATTTATCAACTTTTGTATCCTTAACTTCCGCAGGATGTAAGAAATAAGGCACTCCTTGTAGTGGAAAAATGTGTCATATGAAAAGAGTGGACCAAAAGAGGATGAGGAAGACATCCAGGAAATGGAGATCAAAGGGAAAGATGAAATTTGATAATTTTTTAAATTAATTTTTATCGGAGTATAATTGATTTACATTGTTGTTAGTTTCATGTGTACATCAAAGTGAATCAATTATGCCTATACATATATCCACACTTTTTTAGATTCTTTTCCCATATAGGTCATTACAGAGTACTGAGTAGTTCCCTGTGCTATACAATAGGTTCTTATTGAAAGTTGGTAATTTATCCACTCCAGGATGAGAGACGTTGAACTGGGCAGACATGAGCCTTCACTTCACAGGCAACATGGAGACCTCAGTTGACAGTCCTTGCCAACAAGTAGCTCAGAGTCTTCATAAATAGCCTTACAGTATCTACACACACACACACACACACACACACACACACACACACACACACACCCCTTCATTCTCCTTCTCCCTTGGTGACCCCTGATGACCCTTCCAGCCTCCAGAGCCCTTGATGAGTGGGGTAGAAGTGCCTGTTGATGGGCACATGTACTCTCGTCCCTCTTTAAAGATCTCTTTAGATTTTCCGAAGTTTGATTCCCTACTAAGAGTTAACACATTGGTATTTGGAACTATGAGGCAGTCCCTTATGGGCCTGGTTACTGCATGTCAGCTTCTGAAAACCAGATACAGTCTAGCTGTCCTGACAAAGTGGCATTTGACTGCCCAAGATTCTGTTGCCATGGCCAGGATGGCTCTCAGACAAGCTGCTACCCTCACCACTTAATGTCTTACCTGGTAGACGAGGCCTTCCGTGACCTGTTCTTTTCCTCTCCTCCCCCTTATTCTACCACCCCAATAAGCTCACCCATCAATTTCTTCCCTGCCCTCACTGCCACTCCACCAGCCCAGGCCCCTTCTCTCCTCGGACTATTCCAACTAACTCCTAATTTGTCTCATACATTCTAGGCTTCATCTGCTTCCAAATCTTTCTCCACAGTGATATGTTAAAAAATGCAAATCTTGGACTTCCCTGGTGGCCCAGTGGTTAAGAATCCACCTGCCAATGCAGGGGACATGGGTTCAAGTCCTGGTTTGGGAAGATCCCACGTGCCGCGGAGCAACTAAGCCCGCGAGCCACAACCACTGAGCCCGTGTGCCGCAACTACTGAAGCCCACGTGCGTAGAGCCTGTGCTCTGCAACAAGAGAAGTCACCACAGTGAGAAGCCCGCACACTGCAACGAACAGTAGCCCCCGCTCGAGGCAACTAGAGAAAGCCCGTGCACAGCAACAAAGACCCAACACAGCCAAAAATAAATAAATAAATATATATACATATACATATACATATATATATATGTATATATATATATACACACACACATACAAAGCAAATCTTACTGTGTCACTTCTCTGCTTAAAAACCTTCACTAGTTCCCTTGGCCTGACCTCTGAGGCTCTTTCTGATCTGGTGCCGGCTCCCTCACACTCAGCACCCACTCTATGCAAGACACTCTGCCCATTTCCCATAGAGCCCTTGGCCCCGGCTACTGCCCTTGCCTAAAAGTCCGTCTCCCATGCCCACCACTCCCTCCCTGCCTATTTCCTGGAATAACTCCTTCCTACACATCCTTCTAGACTCACCTCAGATACCCCCCTCCTCCAGGAAGCCCACTCCCCATCTGGAGCAGGCACAGCCACAGAGCTCTGCTCCCCCGAATCAGGGCACTAAACTGTAAGTTATGTGTCTTTCCTTATCTAGCCGTGTCTGACATGCCAGGAATAATTGTCAGAGGATTGAATAAGTAATTGTTTAAGATAGCGTGCTTTCTCTGCTCCAGGCTGAACAACTCTGCTCCTCCAATTATTCCTCCTTTGAAGGGATTTCCAGTCTCCTCCCCATAGTGACCTGTCTTGCAGGAACAGATCACTCTACAGGACGCCGTGTGAGCGTCCCCTGGCTTGTCCCCATTACCTGATCTCATTAATTAAACCATAATTGGGGGGGTGGGAAGCGCACTCTCACTGCCTTGCTGGCACCTGCTGTGTTATTCTGGGAATCCCCAAGCTTTCGTCTCACACTCTGCTCCTGTGTCCACCATTTGGCCCACGTGCAGGGGCTTTGGGACCCATTTGCAGGCCCTTTCAAGTATCCCTTACACTTGATGTCATCTCGTGAGATTCAGCCCATGTGTCACTTAGCATTCTCTAGTTGCAAGGAAAAGAAACATATTCTGGCTGCCTTTTTAAAAAGGATTTGTTTAAAGGCCCTGGAAGGGTAACTCTCAGAATACAAAGAAAGCCGAACAGCCAGGTCACAATGAAGACAAGATGCAGGACAGTTATGGGAATCCAGGCAGCAGGAACCATCAGACACACTTTATTGGACACTGTTGTCAGGAGAAAGCAGCTGTAACCCTATTCCATTACTCTCAAGAATCCAGTTTCCAGGAAATGAAGAGGCTGGCTGGGCTGGCTGGGTCACGTGTGCCCCTTTCGGCATGGGAGAGGCATCCTGATTCTCCCAAGGTTGTACACAGTGAGGCGTGGGGCGTGCAGAGCAATACGCTCTTATCAGAAGGTGAGTTGATTGCCAGTCAGGAGAAAACCCTGATCTCTACCCAGCTGCAACTTGGATAGATTCCGGAGATAAAGGAAGCCCGATGGAAAAGATTAAGTGCAGTTTGCAAAGGGTAACCTTGGGTCCAGCTCCAGCAGGGTCTACCCAAGGCTCTCTTCTGAACAGCACAGCAATGGGACAGATGGTCCTAAAAGCAGCCAGGCAGTCAGTATGGTTCTAGGGCACCAGTCTTTTCAGAGCAGACCCCACCAAGGCCCAGGCTAGGACTTAGGGACCGTGCACAGGCTCAGTGACAACCACCCCACAGGTAACACCAGGGACCAGGCTTCAGCAGCAAGACTAATTCCAATCTCCGTGGCCTGGGAGGTTCCCTGCTTCCTGGTGACTGGGAACCTTAGCTGTCCTCTTCCTTATCTCTTTGCATCCTGCTCCTAATGCACTTTCTCTCTAGACCTGACCCAAGCTCTCTTGCTTGCCCCCTTGTGGCCATACCTGGTATGACGGTGCTCTCCAAGCTCCAAAGAAGTCCCCAACCTGCAGATAGAGACCTCACTCTACATCTTGAAAGTGAACCCAGCAGATTAAGCAAGGTTATTTTCTAAACAAAATATTGTCAAGAGAGAAGATTCTTTTCAATGGGTTGATTTATGTAATGACAGGTCCTATAAAGGTATGAATATGAACAATTACATCTAGCAAGCCAGTTCTAAGTCATCTCTATTGAAAAGAGTAGAAGTGCATGACCCCAGGACTCTCCTAGAATCTTGCAAATGTCAGACCATAGCCTCAGTGGACCTCCCAGAGACTAGCCCTCTTGGTTCTGTGCGGCTTTTCACTGGAGAGAAAAGTACACACTATTGAAATGTTAGTCTGTCAACACATCACATGCCCTTCTACCAGGAACTTCCTTCTCAGCACACACACCTCATTTCCCAGGCTTCCTTGATCACAAGACTTCTTATCCTCTCAAGACTTGATTGCCAGCATTTCTTCACCAGATCCCATCAGGCTTCAATCCACGAGCTGCTATTTGCAATCGCCATGTAATTGGTGTTCCTATTCTCAAAGAAAAGGAGGAAGAGGAGGTAATAGAGGAGGCGGAGGAGGAGAAGGATGGGGTAATTGAGAGGACAGGACCACCAGCTGACCCGCAAGCTAGACCAGGGCAATCGGCAGCTCCTCACACGCTCCCCTGTGCCTGGAATGTGCCTTCAGCTTGCCTTCCCCTCTAGAAGCTTCCCTCTCCCTGCTCCCACCCCCCAGGAAGCTGCCCCAAGGACACAGCCTTAAAATACTCAAGTGTTTTGAGACCATCTGGTTGGCATATACGACTGAGCCCAGATAAGTCCTCTACATAAAGTTTAGAGATGCTGGCTGGTGGGTGTGGAGATCTACTCCTCTTGCAGTCACCCAAAACAAGCCTGATGTGTAAGTTCCCGTGATTTTAAACCTGTCACCTACCCCTCTGGAGTGGCTGTCTCTTTATTTGGACTCTCTTTGCCCTCTGTGTTCAGGGACCAGTTTGCAAACCAACAGAAGGAGCAGTCACTGTATTAAACACTTAACAATATTATCTCATTGAGACCTGTAGACATTCCCATTTTACAGATGGGGCAGGCCCAGAGGCCCCACAGCTATCAAGAGCCAGGGACATTTACAAGTGGGGGTTAGGGGCTGTGGGAGACTCCTGACAAAATGGCCATACCACCTGAACTGGCCTTGAGCTGGAAATCCTACCCTGGGAGAGTCATTCCTCTGAGACGTTAAGGCTTTGGGGCTGGGAATTCTCATTGCAAATGGTCATTAATTAAGGATTCATTGACCAGACTGTTTTATCAACTGAGTCGTGTGTGTGTGTGTGTGTGTGTGTATGTGTGTGTGTGTGTGTGTGTGTGTAGAAGAATATTAACAGTCTTTTTTTTTTCTTTTTTTAAATTTTTGGCTATGTTGGGTCTTTCTTGCTGCACGTGGGCTTTCTCTAGTTGCGGTGAGCGGGGGCTACTCTTCGTTAGTGTGCAGGCTTCTCACTGCCGTGGCTTCACTTGTTGTGGAGCACGGGCTCTAGGCACGCAGGCTTCAGTAGTTGTGGCACACAGACTTCAGTAGTTGAGGCTCATGGGCTCTAGAGCGCAGGATCAGTAGTTGTGGCGCACAGGCTTAGATGCTCTGCGGCATGTGGGATCTTCCCGGACCAGGGCTCGAACCCGTGTCCCCTGCATTGGCAGGCGGATTCTTAACCACTGCACCACCAGGGAAGTCCAACAAAGTCTTTTGTTGCTTTTGTTTTTTGTTTTTTTGGCCACGCCACGTGCCTTGCAGGATCTTAATTCCCCAACCAGGGATCAAACCGGTTCTACAAGGGATCAAACCTGTGCCCCCAGCGGAAGCGCGGAGTCCTAACCACTGGACCACCAGAGAATTCCCAACCGTCTTTAAAAAAGGGATTTTTACTTCCCTCTGTCATGCAAATGCTTGCAATCTGTAGAGAAGGATTTAATTTTTTTAATTAAACTCTTTTTTAAGATCATTGTAGATTTACGTGCAGTTGTAAGAAATGTTCTATCTGTATATTCTCTTCAATTAGATTTCTCTTCATATCTTTTGTCTACTTTCTAATTAGATTTTTTTTCAATGTAGAGTCTTGAAAGTTCCTTTATATCCTAGATATTAGTCCTCTGTTGGATATGTGGTTTGCAAATGATTTTTTTCTCAGTCTATCGCTTATCTTTCATCCTCTTAACAGGGTCTTTCACAGACCAAAAGTTTTCATTTTGGTGAAGTCCGACTTAGCAATTTTTGCTTGTATGGATTGTGTTTTTGGTGTCAGATCAAAGAACTCTGCCTAGCCCTAGATCCTAAAGATTTTGTCCCATTTTTTCCCTAAAAGTTGCACGGTTTTCATTTTCATAGTACATGATCCATTTTGAGTTAATTTTTGTATAAGACGTGAGGTTTAGGTTGAGGTTTTTTGTTTGTTTGTTTGTTTGTTTTGCTTATGTATCTCCAACTGCTCCAGGACCATTTGCCGAAAGGCTATTCTTCCTCCACTGAATTACTTTTGCTCCTTTATAAAAAAATCAGTTGGGGGAATTCCCTAGTGGTCCAGTAGTCAGGAATCTGAGCTTTCACTAAGGCCCCGGGTTTCAATCCCTGGTTGGGGAACTAAGATCCCATAAATGGCACAGAGCAGCCAAAAAAAAAAAAAAAAAAAAATCAGCTGAGCATATTTGTGTGGGTCTACTTCTGGGTTCACTATTCTGTTCCATTGATTATGGGTTCATCGACCTTTTTTTTTTTCTCTTGGCCTCGCTGCACGAGCTTGTGGGACCTCAATTCCCTGACCAGGGATTGAACCCTGGCTCTCAGCAGTGAAAGTGCAGAGTCCTAACCTCTGGACCGCCAGGGAATTCCCCACCAATACCAGTCTTGATTACTCTTACTATATTATAACTCTTGAAGTTGGGTAGACTTGTCCTTGCCACTTTATCTTTCTTTAGAAAATTGTTTTGAGCTATTCTAGTTCCTTTGTATTTCCACATAAATTTTAGAATAACCTTGTGTATATCTGCAAAAACTCCTGCTATAATTTTATAGGGGCTGTATTAAATCTGTATGTTAATTTGGGGAGAATTGATATCTTTACTATGTTGAGCCTTCCAATATATAAACACTCTGTGTACTCCATTCGTTTAGATCTTCTCTGATTTCTTCCTTCAGCATTTTATAGTTTTCAGCATACAAATGATGTATACGTTTTGTTAGGTTTATACCTATTTCTTTTTTCTTTCTTTTGAGTGCTTGTAAATGGTATTGTATTTTAAATTTCAGTGTACTAATGTATGAATGAATACATATTCATTAGTTCTAGGAGTTTCTTTTTTCCTTTTTCTCTTTCTTTTTCTTTCTTTTTGTGAATCCCTTTGAAATTTCTTTCTACACAGGCAATCATGTTATCTGCAAATAGGGATGGTTTTCTCTTTCTTGCTGATCTGCATGTCTTCCATCTCCTTGTCGTGTCTTATTGGACTGGCTAGCACTTCCAGTACTTTGTTGAATAAAAGTGGTGAGAGTAGAGTCTTTGTCTTGTTCCCAGTCTTAGGAGAAAAACATTGTCTTTCAGCATTAATTATGTTCGCTATAGGGTTTTTGTAGATGTTCTTTTTTTTTGTAATTTTACTTTAATTTATTTTATTTTTTTATTTTTATTTTTTATTTTTTTAAATTTTTGGCTGCTTTTGGGTCTTCGTTGCTGCACGCGGGCTTTTCTCTGGTTGCGATGAGCAGGGGCTACTCTTCGTTGTAGTGTGCAGGCTTCTCATTGCGGTGGCTTCTTTTGTTGTGAAGCACAGGCTCTAGGCATGCGGGCTTCAGTAATTGTGGCTCATGGGCTTCAGTAGTTGTGGCTCGTGGGCCCTAGAGCGCAGGCTCAGTAGTTGTGGTACACAGGCTGAGTTGTTCCGCGGCATGTGGGATCTTCCAGGACCAGGGCTCGAACCCGTGTCCCCTGCATTGGCAGGTGAATTCTTAACCACTGCACCACCAGGGAAGCCCCGTAGATGTTCTTTATCAAGGTGAGGATGTGCCTCTCTATTCCTATTTTTCTGAGAGTTTTTATCATGAATAAATATTAAATTTTGTCGAATGCTTTTTCCGCAATGATTGATATTATCATGTGATTTTTCTTCTTTGGCCTGTTAATATGATGCATTACATTGTTTAATTTTCAAATACTGAAACAGTCTTGCATGCCTAGAATAAACCCCTCTTGGTCACGGTGTGTAATTCTTTTTATATATTGCTGAATTTTATTTGCTATTTTTTTAAGGATCTTTTCATCTATATTCATGAGAGCTATTGGTCTGTAGTTTACTTTTTTGGTACCGTCTTTGTCTGGTTTTGGTATCAGAGTCATATTAGCTTCATAAAATGAATTGGGAAGTATTCCCTCCTCTTCTATTTTCTGGAAGAGACTGTAGAATTGGTGTTAATTCTTCTTTATATACAAGGTTCCCCCCCTATCTGGAAGTAGAGCGTTCCTATGAAAACCTTTCCTAAGCTACAATGGAATAAATCAAAGAAACACACATCTTGCTTCTTCTTTAGGACACATTGTGCTAACAGATGCACAAAATAAGTTGAGATAAAGCTTGCTTCTTGCAAGCTTGCTTGAGATAAGCTTGAGATAAAGCTTGCTTCTTGCAAGATGCACAAAATAAGTTGAGATAAAGCACAGATGCTCACAGGCACAGTTCAGAGCTATGGCAGCTTGATGCTGAGATGCTGAGTGGAGTTACCAGAAAAGAAGCTTGGCAGTGCCACTCCTGCTGCCCAGGGATGTGTGCTGCTTCTTTATGTGTGTAGAGTTGTGCTTCTGTGACGCTTGCTGCAAAACAAACTCTGGACACTATTTTTGCTTTTAGCATTCTTTTGTAAAATTGAAAATCCTCGGGCTTCCCTGGTGGCGCAGTGGTTGAGAGTCCGCCTGCCGATGCAGGGGACACGGGTTCGTGTCCTGGTCTGGGAAGATCCCACATGCCGCAGAGCGGCTGGGCCTGTGAACCATGGCTGCTGAGCCTGCGCGTCCGGAGCCTGTGCTCTGCAATGGGAGAGGCCGCAGCAGTGAGAGGCCCGTGTACCGCAAAAAAAAAAAAAAAAAAAAAAAAAAGAAAATCCTCTTCAGATTTCTTTTGCTTATCGAAAACAGATACTAATGTAGGTCTTTTATAAAAGTAAAGTAGCATAAACTTTCGATAACCGGGGTATACCTGTATTTGGCAGAAGTCTTCAGTGAGACCATCTGGGTCTGTAGATTCCTCTTGGGGGAATTTTTAAGTTACAAAATCAATTTCCTTAATAGTTATGGAGCTATGTAAATTTTATGTTTCATATTGGGTGAGTTATATTAGTTAGTGCTTTTTGAGAAATTGGTCCATTTCGTCTAAGTTGTCAAATTTATGTGTGTAGAGTTGTTCATAGTATTCACTTATCCTTTTGATGTCTGCAGGGCCTGTAGTGATAGCCGCTGCTTTATTCTGGACAGGCAAAAATGTGATCTCTCTTTTTTCTTTGTCAGTTTTGCTAGAAGTTTCTTTTTTTTTTTTTTTTTTTGCGGTACGCGGGCCTCTCACTGTCGTGGCCTCTCCCGCTGCGGAGCACAGGCTCCGGACGCGCAGGCTCAGCAGGCTCAGCGGCCATGGCTCACGGGCCCAGCCGCTCCGCGGCATGTGGGATCTTCCTGGACTGGGGCACGAACCCGTGTCCCCTGCATCGGCAGGCGGACTCCCAACCACTGCGCCACCAGGGAAGCCCTAGAAGTTTCTTAACTTTATTGATCTTTTCAAAGAACCAGCTTTTCTTCCTCCCATTTGACCTTCTCTATTTAAAATTTTCTGTTTTCCATTTGCAGCAACATGGATGGACCTAGAGATTATCATACTAAGTGAAGTAAGCCAGACAAAGACAAATATGATATGGTGTCGCTTATATGTCGAATTAAAAAATATATATAAATGAACTTATTTACAAAACAGAAATAGACTCAGAGACATAGGAAACAAACTTATGGGATAAATTAGGAGTTTGGGATTAACATACACATACTACTATAACATAAAATAGATAACTAATAAGGACCTACTGTATAGCACAGGGAACTATACTCAAAGTTTTATAATAACCTATAAGGGAAACGAATCTGAAAAAGAATATATATACATACATATATATATATATACACACACACATATATATACACATATATATATATAACTGTGCTGTACACCTGAAACTAACACAATGTTGTAAATCAACTATCCTTCAATAAAAAATTAAATTAAATTTAAAAATAAACATTAAACATACTTTGTTAAGTATAAATAAATTTTGTTTTCAATTTCATGGATTTCTGCTCTTTATTATCTTTATTATTTCTTTCTTTCTGCTAGCTTTGTGTTTATTTTGCACTTTTTCTAGGTTCCCGAGGTGGAAGCTTAGATTATTCTTTGAGATTTTTCTTCTTTACTAATGTAAGCATTTAGTCCCGTAAATTCCTCTTTCAGCACTGCTTTAGCTGTGTCCCACAAATTTTGATATGTTGTAATATGCCTCATCTTCATTCAGTTCAATGTGTTTTTTAAATTTACTTTGAGACTTTGCTTGGATACACGGACCATTTAGAAATATGTTGTTTATCTTTCTGAGTGTTTGGAGATTTTCCTGTTACCTTTCTGTTGTTGATTTGTAATTTGATTCCACTGTGGTCAGAGAACACACTCTGTATGATTTCAACTGTTTTAAACGTGTTACAGTTTGTTTTATGGCCCAGAGTATCTTGTTACCCCTATTCAGTGCCAGGCGCTTGAAAAGAATGAGTGTTCTGCTGTTGTTGGGCAGAGTAGTCTGTAAATGTCAATTAGATACTGTTAGTTATGGCGTTTTTTAGTTCTTCTCTATCTTTGCTGATTTTCTGACTGGTTGTTATATCAGTTGCTGAGACAGAGATGTAGGAGAGGGGAAAATTATATAATTTTAGGACATCTGCAAGCTTTGTGACTTTGGGAAAGCCAACTAAGCTCTTTGAGTCTATTTCTTCATCTATGAAATGGTGACAAAAATACTAAACTCTCAGGATTATTTGGAGGATTTAAATAATGAAGTAAATAGTCCAACAAGTGCCTGGCACTGAATAGGGGTAACAAGATCTTAATCAATAGGGTTAAACTGACCAAATTATGTTTCTATCCAAACAGCTAAGGGAAGAGCATCCCAAAGAAGAAAGGTAACTGAGAGGGCATCAAGGGGTTTTTGTTTGTTTGTTTGTTCGTTTGTTTGTGCCACACTGCGCGGCTTGCAGGATCTTAATACCCCAACCATGGATTGCTCCAGGGCCGCTGCAGTGAAAGCACCGAGTCCTAACCACTGGACGGCCAGAGAACTCCCAAGACATATTTTTAACCCCGAAGTCCATCATACCCAGGCTCAGGCCTATCCCTCCAGAGGTCTCCCCATCTCCCACCCTGGGCTCCTCAGATCCTTCTGTCTGCCGACTGTAAAAGGTCTTGGGACCCAAGGATTGTCCACTGAACGCATTCTCGATTTCTGAGGCTCAATTATTTTAACAGTAAATCTATCAGCTAGAATCAAGTCCAAATTTTAAAAATAGATATTTAGTACTCCACCTAGAAATAAAGAATGTAACAAAGTACGCTTTGGGGCTGGCTCCACCTCACCTCCTCTTGGGGCTCTATTGCAGAGAAACAACTTTTGCTAGCAACCAAAAGCATTAAAAGTAATCCTAGGGCTTCCCTGGTGGCGCAGTGGTTGAGAGTCCGCCTGCTGATGCAGGGGACATGGGTTCGTGCCCCGGTCCGGGAAGATGCCACATGCCGCGGAGCGGCTGGGCCCATGAGCCATGGCCGTGGAGCCTGCGCGTCCAGAGCCTGTTGCTCCGCAACAGGAGAGGCCACAACAGTGAGAGGCCCGCGTACCGCAAAAAAAAAAAAAAAAGTAATCCTAATATTTACTTACATTTTTCAAAGATCCCCTTCATAAGCTACAATAATATCTCTTGAGATCTCCATTCCCAGGATAGTCTTTTTAATAAATGGTACTGGGTCAATTGGAAAGCCATATAGAAAGAAAAAATTAGCCCCTACATTACACCTTACACAGAAATAAATTCTAGATGGGTTGTTTTTAGAAGAAAACATAGGAGAATGCTTTAATAGCCTCAGAGTAGGCAAAGAGTTTTTTTCAACGGGACACAAAGAGCACTAATTATAAGGGAAAGAATAGATAAATTAGACTATATTAAAAATTAAAACTTCTATTTATCAAAAGACACCCTTAAAAGAGTGAAAATGCAAGCCATAGAATAGAAGATATTTGTAATACATTTATCTGACAAAGGACTCACATCTAGGATATATAAAGAACTCTTAAAAATCAATAAGAAAAATGTAATTTTTTAAATGGGCAAAAGACTTGTACAGACATTTCACAGAAGAGAATATTCAAATGGGCTGATAAACAGATGAGAAATTGCACAACTTCATTTGTCACCAGCAATTGCAAAATGAAGCCACAATACAATGTTACTACATACCTGAAGAGCTGAAAGTAAATATCAAGTCTTGACAACATAGCCAAATATCTGGAAACAACTCAAATGTCTATCAGGAGCAAAACAGAGAAATTGTGGGTATACACACAAGGGAATATTATAAACAGCAAGAATGAATGAACTACAACTATAGGCAACAATATGGGTGAATCTCACCAACATAACACTGAGGGAAAGAAATCAGAGACAAACGAGTACATACTGTGTGAATCCACTTCTGTAATATACAAAGAACTGTCAAAAGAAATCTATTAATTTGACTACAGGCAGATATTGTTATCGATGGAAATGCTCAGTAAACAACCTGTAACAGGAATAGAAAAGAGGTTTTTTTTGTTTTTTGTTTTGCAGTACGCAGGCCTCTCACGATTGTGGCTTCTCCCGTTGCGGAGCACAGGCTCCGGACACGCAGGCTCAGCGGCCATGGCTCACGGGCCCAGCTGCTCCGCGGCGTGTGAGATTTTCCCAGACCGGGGCACGAACCGGTGTCCCCTGCATCGGCAGGCAGACTCCCAACCACTGCGCCACCAGGGAAGCCCCATCTTTACAGTCTTGATCGTGGTAAAAACCCATCCACTTCTTTGCCTTGTTGCCTGACCAATGACCTGCATCTGTCCTATCCGAAGATCCAGGGACCAGCTTCAGAACATGCTGGAAGGAGGGCTTGGCTCTCTGGTATGAACCTTGTAAATTATCCTATGGACATCCCATCTGCTCACCCATCCATCCATCCACCCATCTATTCATCCATCTACCCATCCATTGTTTCAAAATGTATTTGTTGAGTATCAGCTCAAGAGGCTGAAGAGGTGCATATGGACACCCGTACAGACAGACCCTGACTTCATGGAACCTACGCTGGTGGGGGAGGTAGGGAGGTTAACAGAAGAATAAAATGCAGTGTGACATGTGCTGTGATAGGGTCTTCTAGCGCTAACTTAGGAGCAGTGCAACTGCACCTGCTTTCTCTTTCACTCTGTGATGAGAGTTCACAAAGGAAGTTTAGTTTTAGTCTGAGACTTGAAAGATTAACAAGACTTAACCAGTAAAGTGGGGAGAGAGACGCAGGGAGAATGTGTCTGAGAGAAGCAAGGGCGTAGACAACTTCCTGGAGATCGTAGAAAATGCAGTTAAGGATCTGAAAACAGTTGAGCCAAGGCAGGAGTGGTAAGAGCTGAGGCAGAGGAATGCAAGGAGAGGATCTTGTAGTGTTGTTTAAGCACCTTGCAAGGTGCTGAGGGGGGATGTGAACATGTATAAGACAAAATGAGAGGACCCAGTTTGAGAGGCAGTGGAAGAAAGGGGAAGAGATCAGGGCCCCTGGAGTCAGATTCTGGGTGAACAAGATGCTCGGCCCCCTGCACAGTGTGGGACCCTGTCCACATCACCCTATTGTCTCAGGGCAAGCCAGCCACCCAGGAGGAGCACTTCCGGTGCTGGGGAATGCATCACCTTCCACCCAGCTCTGTTTTTTCTCTTGGGGAGGGAGATTCCTTGAAAATAGCACCAGTGAGGCTCCCTAACCCTGCTACCTGTGGTCTCTCTCTGTCCTTGAGAATACCTCTGCCCTCTACTTCAATCAAGGATTTGAAGACAACTCTCACACCCTGTCTTCTCTCCTCCAGTCTGGGTAGTCTCAGGTCTTACAAATCATTCCTGGGGCTCCCTGCTGTGTCCAGCCATCCCTGTCTTTCCAGGTCCACTTAGGTTGTACCCCTGTGGGCCCCAGGCCCAACCTGCTCAACCCAGTTCCGCAGGAGCCTCTGTCTGAATGTCTGGCTCCCATGTCCAGGTGTGAACTTCCTAAACTCACCTTTGGGCCACAGCTTCAGCCCCAGCTCTATCTCCAGCTTATCTGCCAACTGTTCCTGAGGATAAACCGGTTCTTGTGAGCCAGAGAGCATCTCTTCTCACCCTAGGGCTTCCTCAGCTGTTCTTAGATGAACTTCTCAAGGAGGGTCAATGGTCACAGGGCACTCCTCCCTGAGATAGTGCTGACGCCTGTCACCCAAAGGGTGACAAGGACAGAAGAAGGATAGTCACAGCACCTGCCATAGTCCATTATGGGTCACAAAAACCAGAATAGTTATTTATAGCATTAACTGAAGGAAAAGGAAGTGGGGCAAATGAGAATTGAACTAAGCCCGGTAGAGGAGGGCCCTGCCTGTGATTACCGGGCAAGGGAAAGTTCTTGGAACACACGTGATAGATGGAGACTTCCCGCCTTTGAGACGAATTAGTCACTGATGGGGCCTGGCTGCTGGGGATGTGATAGTCCCCCCACACCAGTCCGCAAAAGAGAGTCAGCAAGGGTCCCAAGAGTCTATGACTTTGAAGGGGGCTATACGTACAAAGCTGGGGGGTCTCAGTGAAAGAGTAGTCATCTAGTTTGCAGTCAAATGCTCTACCACTGAGCTATTCCCCCCCAGGAGCCATCTAGTTTGGAAAAATTGAGTTTTGTCCCGGCACCGTCACAGGGGCCCAGGGCCCGGAGGGTAGGCAAAGAGCATGGATGGTCTTAGATATGAGTCGGGTTCTCTCTCAGCTCACACATGCTGTGTGACCCTGGCAAGGGACTTCACTGCTCTGAGCCTGTATCACAGGGTTGGTGTGGAGAGTTGGGTAAACTGGGATGCAGATTACACACACAGTGGATGTTGTCCCTCTGGGGGAGGCTCAGCCCTGCTCCCCTTGTGGCTCGTCCAGAGCCGCAGGCCAGGGGAGAGGCCTCCTCCAAGGGCGAGACAAAATCAGGGAATGTCTTAAGTCTCTGAAACCCTTTGTCTCTCCCCGTGCTTCTGGACTCTTCCTCACCTTGCCCTGGGCAGGTGGCAGGTTGGCTTCGTGGGAGTGGAAAGGCCATAAATAGCCTGAATGGGGGCTGGGTGGGGGGATGGGGTAGGGCAGTCTGTTTTGTTGCACTGTAGCTTCCCACCAAGCCTGGCCCCAGGAGCCCTTTGACCTGGATCCATGCATAGCTCTCTGCCCACCCTGCAGAGGGCACTGGGGTCGGGGCAAGGTGGGGGGGTCTGTGTCACACAGACCTCACTGGCTCTAGGAGAATCTCATTGGCATCGCCGCCCAGGCCAAGCTGCTGAACTCCCTGGAAACGTGGTCACCAGCTCTCAGACCTGGTCCCACACACTCACTTTCCAACCACTCAGAACCTTCTTCCTTTCACATCTTTGCCCAGGCTGTGTTGACTTCCTGAAACCATCTCCCTGAGACACCCTGCCTTCTTGTCCTGGCACACGGATCATCACACTTGAATAATAAACAGAAATATGGATTGAGCTTCTACTCTGAGCTGTTTGGGGTGGGGAGGTGGGAGGGTAGCAAGAGGCAGAGGCTCTGGGTAGATATATCCACACACTCCATCCTCCAGGTCTTGGTTCACTCTTGCCGCTGCTTGTGATCGTACCTCTGTCACCTTGGGGCCAAATTAGACTCAACCTTCGAGACTTCACTGAGGTGTCACCTTTTCCAAGAGCCTTTGCTCAATACTCCTACTGTTTCCTTTCACCTGGAGTTGCCATACTGGTTTGGACCTCCCCAGGGCACTCCTAAAGCATGTTTGAATTCTGGCTGGCTTGTGTCTTGGGGCCTCGGTTACCCCAACTGTAAAATGGAATAGCAACACCTAACTCCTGGTGTGGTTGTACAGAGTAAATGAACTAGTAAACTAATAAGCTTGTACTGAATGCTAAGCAAATGTTAACTATTACCAGTGGCATTTTAATCTCTCTGCATCCTTAACACCAAGTCCAGGGCTGATGATATAATTAGTGTCAAATACTTGTTTGGTGGATGGATGGATGGATGGATGGATGAGAGATTAAACGTGTTTCCAAAATATGAAACAATCTTTGCCGGTGTTCCATGGGAGCTTGGGGTTGGGAGTGGGGGGCCAGGGAGAACCTACAAAAGTGAGCCTTTACTGTATCCCTATCATACATCAACACGTCAACAAGGAAGTGGCTGTTCCCAAATGAAGTCCTTGCAGAGGACTCCCCTGGCGGTCCAGTGGTTAAGACTCCGCACTTCCAGCGCAGGGGGAGCAGGTTCAAGCCGTGGTCGCGGAACTAAGATCCCACGTGCTGCTCAGTGCAGCCGAAAGAATGATTGTCAGCGCATCACACAGCACACAGTGTATACGGGTTGGTCGGTTCCAGTGGCTCTGACAGTTTCCTTGATACCTGGAAGGAGAAGGGCTTACTGCAGCCCTTCCTCAGTCCTAGACTAGAAACCCCCGGAGGGCAGGATGTCTCTGGAGGCTGGGCTGCCCAACCCAAGGCCCTGTAAAAACTGCTCAGAGAACTCCTCTTTGGAGGAGTAAGAGAGAGGGGGACTGGGCTGGAGAGCGTGCTCTGGGACTTGCTCCGTGGATGCCGGCTGTGGGGCTTCCCAGGCGCCCTTCCTTCTCCTGCTCCTTCCACATTCAGCCCTTAGTAGCCCACACACAGAAGGAATTAACTCTGGGCTCAACTTCTTGAAAGAAACTGAAGGCTTTATCCCCGGATCTTGCCCTCCTCCCTTTGTTTGCAAAGTCTTCCTGATCTTTACACTCCCTGCAGATCCTTCTTCCTGACTGTCACCTCCCGGACTCTAAAAACACTCTGATTGCCAGGGTGGGTCAATGGTTAACCCTCCAGCGGCTTTATATAAGCCTGCTTAGCCGGCTACCTGCTACACGGTCGGTCCTGCAGTTCCCTGGATCTGGAGGGTGACCCGGCAGCCCACGTGGATCCACACCATGGCCACCTGCTGGCAGGGCCTGTGGGCCTATCGCTTGTACCTGATTGTATTCTTCCTACCCATTTTCCTGCTGCCTCTGCCCATCCTCATCCCGACTAAGGTAAGGACGTGGGGTCCTGGGCACAGAGAAGCTCCAAGGGAGCAGGGGAGGGGCCGTGTGGCCCTGGGGTCGGGCATCCTTAGGACCAGCATCACCCATTCATCCCTCCGAGCCTGACAGCCTAGGCTGTCACCACCTGGTCCTCCTGAGGCCTGAGGAGTAAGAGGTCAATGGGGGGGCTTTTGTTCGGCACCCAGTAGTAGGAGCCCAATGTGAATTGCTTAGGTGCACTTGGTATCTACTCCCTTGGGAGGCAGGAAACCTAGCGCCGTAAAGGAGGTGCAGGTGGAAGCAGGTGAGTTGACTGGGAGGGTATGAGCTGGGCTAGCTGCTTGAGAGGGAAGGAAGGGGATTAGAAGGAAGCTGGCCTCAGACAGTTTGTGCATTTAAGAGTACAAACAGAAAGAGGAGGCGCTCACCTGTGATCCCAAGAGCTAAGTCTCCTGCGGAGGAGGGGTGGGAATTGAAGGAGGAGATCCTGCCAGTGGGCAATACAGATGCACACCTTGAATGGAGGAGCAAATGCCACTGCTTCCTGCCCACCCCCATGCAAGCAGCAGGAGTCATAACTTCGGCTCTCATTTACTGGAGGCCCCCACTGCACACCCTGTACCATGTACCCAGGAACCCTCTCTCCCATCTTATGACGCAGGTCTGACTCCCATTTTACAGACGGGGAAAGTGAAGTTAAGTCACCCAAAATCCCAGGGCAGATCCTGTTTTCTGGAGGTCAGATAGTATACACTTTGGGGCTCCCCTTGTAAGTAAAAGAAGACAAGATCTTGAATCTAAAATTAACACGGGACTTTGGGAAGGGTAGGTCCAGGAGGCGGCCTTGAAGTCCAAGCTTCACAGGAAACCTCCCTCTGGCAAGTGGCATAGTTAGGCAGTGGCAGAGCTGGGGGTGTGGTCTGGCTACAAAGCCTGTGCTGCCTGCCTCCGGAAGGCTGAGACCTAATCCTGGCCCTGGCCTCACCCCACACCCGCCGCCCCACCCTCACTTGCTCATTGAGCCATTTGCTTCCTTTAGTCACAGACAGGGAAATCGAGGCAAGATTTTTGTTCGAGGTATCCCAGAAGGGTAAAGAACTAGGGAGGTAGTGGCACAGCTCCTGGTAGGTGGCAGGGCCTGGCTGACCTATGAGATGATCCTCATCCCAGGCCAAAGCCAGTGGCCTCTCTATGCTAGGGACCCATCAGATCAGTTTCCAGACAGGCTGAGCCAAGTGTGTTAATCCCGGAAGGAAGGACAGACAGGAACTGTGATGCCCATTTTACTCCCCAAGAAGGTACAGCCCAGAAAGATTTAGAAACTTGCCCTCGGTCACTCAGGAAAGCCTGAGTCAGGACGAGAAGCCAGGCCTCCTTGTGGGAGTGCGATGTGTCAGGAGCCCCTGTGTTCCCTGTGCTGTACCCCTCCCTGCCGCCTGCTTTCCACCTACAGATGTTGTCTCCCCTGTCCTGACTCAGATGAACTGTCCCGACTCAGATGAACTGTCCCAGGTTCCATCTGTGGAGACCAGCCCCTCCACTGGGGCCCTGGCTACCAGTCCCTCTCAAGGACTTTGCTCCTGTAATTATCCTCTCCTCTCCAGCATCATCAACTTTTCCCTCTTTGCCTCATCTCTCCCATCAGCATGCAAACAAGCTCTAATCCGTCTCACATGAAAAGACAAACAAACCCTCCGCCAGTCCCACAGTCCCTCCACAGATACCTGGTTTCTCTGCTCTCTCTCCCAAAAGAAGGCCTCAGAGACTGACTACACTACCCGTCTCTCCTTAGACAGACAGATCCAGTCTCCAAGACTCTACCTACCGAGAGGGCTCTTGTCAAGTTCCCATCAGCGTCCGTGTCACCAAACCCCTGTTCCATGCTCACCTCCCTCACCCCCTCGGCAGCGTTCGTCACAGCTGGTCACCTCCTCTTTGCTATGCTGTCTTCTTTTGGCTTCTCCTGGTTTTCCTTTGACCATTTTTCCCGGCTACTTCTCCCTATCCTCGCCCGCAGGTGATCTGTTGTCTCCTGCCTTAAAAAGCATCTCTATGCTGATGATTCCCCAATCTGAAACCCCAGATCTAATTTCCAAACTTGTATTATCCAACTAACACTGGACACCTCCCCCCTGAACATTTCCCTTTTTTTTTTTTTTTTTTTTTTTTTTTTGCGGTACGCTGTTGTGGCCTCTCCCGTTGCGGAGCACAGGCTCCGGACGCGCAGGCTCAGTGGCCATGGCTCACAGGCCCAGCCGCTCCGCGGCATGTGGGATCCTCCCGGACCGGGGCACGAATCCGTGTCCCCTGCATCGGCAGGCGGACTCTCAACCACTGCGCCACCAGGGAAGCCCTGAACATTTCCTTTTATGCAGCATACACATTGGCATATCCAGATCACAACCCTGATTACTCATCTCAGCCGACTCTCCCTGCGATCTTACTCCTCAAGATATGGCTCAACCATCCACCTCAGAGCCATTCCTGACGCCTTTCTTTCCTTCACTTCCACAAGCACCAGCAGGTCCTGTTGACCAGTGTTTTCGCCAAAAATACACTGAATGGAATCGCTTTCCACTACCTCCACTCTGGTCCTGGCCGCCATCGTTTCTCTCCCATCCCTACTCCTCCCCATACCATTCTCTTTTTTTTTAATTGAAGTAGAGTTGATTTACAATGTTGTGTTAATTTCTGCTGTATAACAAGGTGATTCAGTTGTACATATATGTACATTCTTTTTCATAATCTTTTCCATTATGGTCTATCACAGGATATTGAATATAGTTCCCTGTGCTCTACAGTAGGACCTTGTGGTTTATCCATTCTCTATATAATAGTTTGTATCTGCTAATCCCAAACTCCCAGCCCATCCCCCACCCACCTCCACCTCCCCCTTGGCAACCACAAGTCTGTTCTCTACATCCCCAGACCATTCTTCACCCAAACTCCAGGATGATCTATTCCAAACATAAGATCACTACCCTGCTTAAAACCCCACGGAGGCTTCTTGTCAAACTTAAAATAAAATCCAAACCTCTCAGGGTAGCCACGAGTCGTTGGGGGCTCCTGCCCTGTATCCTGCCTCTTATTTGCTCTTCTCCAGCCTTTCTCTTCCTCAAATTGCTCATCTTCCTGCCTGGAATGTTCTTCTCCCAGAGGCTTCCCTCTCACTTCTTACATGTCAACTGAAATCCGCCTCCTCAGAAAAGGCTTCTCTGAGCAGCACCGGTCATTTTTATTACAAAAACCTGTTATTTAAAGGGCTTTCGCTATCTGAAATGATGTATCCCTTTTTTTTTTTTTTTTTTTTTTTTGCGGTAGGCGGGCCTCTCACTGCTGTGGCCTCTCCCGTTGCGGAGCACAGGCTCCGGACACGCAGGCTCAGCGGCCATGGCTCACGGGCCCAGCCGCTCTGCGGCATGTGGCATCTTCCCGGACCGGGGCATGAACCCACGTCCCCCGCATCGGCAGGCAGACTCTCAACCACTGCGCCACCAGGGAAGCCCTGTATCCCTTTATTTTCTATTTATTTTCTGACCCCCCCCTACATTAGAATGTAGGCTCCGTGAAGGCAGGGACTTTGTCTTTTTCCATGCAGAACCCCCAGTACCTGGCACATAGTAGGTGTTCAACAAATACTTGTCAAATGAGTGAATGTGGGCAAAGAGGGCCCCGTCGTGAATTCCTGCTGAGTCCCTGCTCTCTGCAGTGGATCCTGAGCTTACCTCCATGACCCTGGGCCCTGAAGTGGAAAAGAGGAGGCCCAGACTAGGCTCAGGCCTGTGTCCTTATAATACTTGTTGACATTTCTTCGGTATTTTTGTGTGTGCTAGTCATTGTACCAAGCACTTCAAAATACTAACCCATTTATTTCTCGAAATAACCTCTGAGTTACTGTGAGGTTACTACTGTTGTCTCCATTTTACAGACATGTAAATTGAGGCCCAGAGTGATAAAGGAATTTGCCTCAAGTCCCAGCTAGAAAAAGGCAAAGTCTGAACTGGAATCTGGCCTTGGCTAAGGCTGTCTAAGGATGCAAGGTAGTCCCCTGTTGTGAGTCACCACTTGAGCCATCTACCGTCATGTCCATCCAGCCGTCAGCCAATCCTTCCACTGTCGCTCAGTCTGGGATGTCTGTTGAGCTCTTGCTCTGTGCTGGGGGTTACCAAAAAGGAATACAGATGTTCTGTCCTCAAGATGCTTTCAATCTAGAGGACCGCGTGTTCTTGCCACACGGATTATAGCCAGAAGTCTGCAGGAGCTCAGAGGAAGGAGAAAATCCTTCCATCTGAGTTAAGGGAAAATCTGAGTTAGGTCTTGAAGGCTGAGCGAGATTTCAACAGTCAGAGGCATCAATAGAGGGCAGGCCAGGTGAAAGAAACGGCAGGAGCAAAGGCGTGGGGATTGGAAATAGCAAGGAGTGTTTGAGGAGTTAGCAACAGAATCCTAGAAATGCCCATCGCCCACTGCGGGGTCCCAGTGATTGGGAGCCAGTGAGGCCTGAGGTCTTCTCAGTGCTTCCCCAACCCCTGCAACCAGATACCCAAGAAGCACCATCGGTGTGCCAGAAACCTTACATCTATTCATTCACTCATCCGTTCATTCATTTATTAGGGAACAAGTGACAGGTACTGTTTAGGTGCAGGGGGTGGGAGGTAGGATTCAGGGGAACTTGCGATCCTGGGGGTGCAGGGGGTGTGGAGGGACACACAAAAAGCATATACTGTCCATGCAGTGAAAACCATACAGCAGGCTATGACTATGGCCTGGGGAGGGGCTGCTCTAGATGCGGTGATCAGAGACGGCCTCCTGGGGTGCTGATATTTCCCTAGGGCCTGACTGGCAAGGAAGAGCTAGCCAAGCACAGCTCTGGGCCAGGAGCCATCTAGGCAGAACGCGTAGTGAAAAACCCAAGGCCAGGGGTGAGCTTGGCAAGGTGGAGGGATAAATGAGGCCGGCACGGCATGTGGACCTGAGTGAGCAGAAGATGACTGAGGTTAAGTTTAGAGAGGTAGAGGGAGGCCAGCCAATGTCAGCCCTATAACGTCCGGGGAAGGAGTGAGGATTTTATGCTGAGGGTCACGAGGGATAAATACTTACTCAGAGGTCAAAGAGCTAGTAAGTTAGAGTCGAAAATGCAAATACCTCCCAGGACCCAACAGAATCATCTGTGAAAACTATCTGCCCGTGGTACCATGTTTGCCAGAACAGAGCTTAGCTGAAATCCAGACTGTATTTACGTTAAGAAAAGAGGGCAGGATTTCTTACTCTGAATCCCTGCATGCCTAGGATATAAGAACAGTAGGTGTGTGCGTGCACACGCACTTTAAAATCTGTGTGACTAAAATACCCTTACTGCAAGCTATTCCTGAACCCCAAAGACAGACCAGGATTGTGGGCATGAAAACTGTGCAAGGAATTTGGACCTTGCTGCCGGGGCCTGCCTGAAAGGCCTCTATCTTCCCTGATAAACAATGCTTCCCTGAACCCTCTGCCCCTTGTCTGAATTCCGGGCCCCTGGAAAACACAACACAGAGTCTCAGGCATTGTGTAGATGCCTGACTTATTTCCATAGACTTCTTCTGTTCATGAGGGCCTTGGTGTTCCCACCAATGAAACAGGAAGGCGGGGTGTGTCTGGTCAACACCCCCAGGGCAGTGAGGTGTGGTCCTTAAGTGTGGCCACGATCAGCACTGGACTGCGTGAAGTCTGGTTTTCTGGCCTCTGAAGGTCCTGGGAGTAGGGACCAGCCTCCAAAGCCAGGGAGATCCCTGGAGAAGAGAGAGAAGGTTCCCCAGCTCGAACTTCACCCCCAGATGACCAAATCATGTCCACACTTCCAGCACCTGCTAGGTGAAGGTCAAGAATGGGAAAGCCAAGGAGACTCTTCAGCAGTACGGTTTCCTGAACGGAATCCAGCAGCAGGGCCCAGGGCAGTTGTAGGGCTCAGATGCACGGAGGAGTGCGGGAACGCTTCTCTCATCTTCAACTCCTGCCTGCCGGTTTGCTCTTTAGCGGACGCAGGCGGGCCTGGCCCTGGCCCTGGCCCTGGCCCTGGCCCAAACTGTGATGTCAGGACTCTCCCCCGCACTTTTGTTTTCTCAGACACTCAGACCCATTGTTTTTCCCTTTGGCCTCTTAAAGCAGAAGATGATGCAACAAACGCATTCACGATAAGGTGCGGAATTAAACAAAGATCACTCAAATGAGATCAAGCGAGGCTAGGAAGGGAATCAGCCTCCATCCTTGCTTTCGGCAGAGCCTCAAACGCAGGGGGTGGGGACGCTTTAGAGTGGAAAGAGGGAAGCCTTCAGGTGTGCCCTGACTGGAGGTTGTTGGCGGGGGGAAGCTGGAGGGGGGCTAACTAGAAGTGGGGTATCCTCTCTGATTGTTAGGAGAGCACATTTGGTTTTCACTGATTAGTCCTGAGTTGGAAGTGGAGGTAGCGAGCAAGTGGGGATCGAAAATTAAGGAGGCTGGCGGTCATGGAGCAAATCCTGCCCATTTGGGGTCAGTTGCTATGCAGGTGGTAGTTTGGCTACAGGGCTGGTTACCGCAGAGATTGTAGGACATATATTTGCGTATGGACTGGCCATTGTCGCCTTTTATGTGTAGTCTGTCAAGGTATTCGGCATTTGCATGGGCCTATTATTCCTGGAATGAATATCACACACACACACACACACACACACACACCCCACTCTGCACCTCCTTCCGCAAGTCCTGTCTCATGGCTCCTTTCCTTGGGGTCACTACGCACCTGAACACTCAGGAAAGGCACCTGGAGTTTTCCTCCTCCCACCCAACCCAGCAGCCATCACTCAAACCCTCTGTCTTCCATCTCCTAACATCTCTGGAGTCCGTCCTCTCTCTCCATCTCTACTGCCATGACTTCTCTGAGCCCCTGTCATCTCCCCACTGGACATCCCAGCAGGACCACCTGTCACCTCCCAGCTTCTGTGTCTGCCAATCCACCTGCCACAGTACCGCAGGTGTAAGCCCCCTATTTTCATCTTGAGGTGATTGATTTATTTAATTAGGTGATACATGCACATTACACAAAGTCCAACAGCACAAAAGGGTGAAACATTTCCTTCTGTGATGAATGTGGACAACAAACCACGATAGTAAAGAACGATATTTTTGACTTTGCCACCAGTAGGTATCAGAGATATTTTCAAATCGTATGAGAGCTGTTGCCAGTCCCTTGACATATTATGTTAACCATGACTTTGAAATTACAGTAGCCATTAGCCCGTGAAGAGCTTAGTAGTTAAGAGTCACATTATATCACTATCTTACCCATTTTTTCATATTTTAATAACTGTATTTTGATATAATTGGTGTCCCTTGTAATCCTGTGCATTTTATTCAATGCATTTTAAAACATTATTCTAAAAAGGAGTTGGAAGGCTTCATCAGGCTGCTAAGGGAATCCTGGTACCAGAAAAGGGTAAGAATCCCTGAATCAGAGATTTTCCTATGTGTGTACAAACACCTGTGGACACATTTTTAAAAAACACATATGGCGGCATCAGCGTAATCTTTTAATAGAAACACCAACCTGACAGTGTCACCCTCTTGGTTTACAATCCTTCAAGGGCCTCCTCCCGTTTTCACCTTTGTCTTCCAGATAAAGTCCTAGATTCCTCTCTTGGCAGGCAGGCGAGCATTACATCCCTTCCCCCACAAGAATGTATCTTGATCTTTTATGCCTCATTCCATTCCCTCTGTGCTTACTCCCTCATGCTAACACCTTTTGCCCACCCACAGAACTCCTATTCATCCCTCAGTACCCGCTCAGTGTGCCCTCTCTGGAAGCCTTCCTCAGTCCAGATGGAGGGAGGCTCAGAGAAGGGGCCCCATCTCTGAGACTCCATTCTCTGGTCTCTCCTTTGCAATGGTGCTGGCTGCCACCCAGGGCCTCGCCTCACTCCCCAGCAGCATCCCTACTTGCCAGGCGCAGAGGGGCAGTGGGAGTAGCCCACCCCAGGGCTAACCTTCAATCACCAGGACGAATAAGATGTGACACCTTTGAGAGTGTGGGCATTTTTGCTGCTGCCCAATGGCCACAGGCTGCTCTGTGCCCGTAACGGGTAAAGGCCGTGATGCCCACAGGTCCCCACCCTGCCCACACCCAGTGTCCAGAGTCTACCCTGGATTCCCTGGCACTACCATCTTCATTTGTATGTCATGTATCCACCCTGGTTCCCCAGCAGCCCGGGAGCAGGTTTCTGCGCCAAGGCCAACCCAGCGATCTGCTCACTGCCATCTACACTCCTCTACAGCTTAGACCTTCTCAGTCACACCCCTCGTCCTCCTAATAACCCAGCAAGGAGTGTGTTTCTCTTATTCCCATTTGTAGAAAAGGACCCTGCATAAAAGACAGTAATGTGTGTATAGTTAGAAATGCTCAATATTACTTATCAAAAAAAAAAAAAAAAACCCAAGCTGAGAGAGGTTAAATACCTTGCCCAAGGACATGCGGCAATAAAGCTGGGCCTGGGCGCTCAGGTTTCCTGACCTCTGACCTTTGTTTCCTATCACAAAAGAAGCAAGTTGCCAGCCTTGGGGTTTGGAAGCCATCTGAGGCTTTATCTCTTCTCTTCACTGTTGGCTTTGCCAGGCAGCCTGCCATGACTACAGACCAGCCCACACAGGGCACTCAGACTCCCCGAAGGCCGGGGCCAGATCTGATTCATGTCTATACCCTAGTGTCTGACATTCATTCACTCATTTATCCAGTGTCAGCTCCGTAGAGGTGCCAGGCACCCTGCTAATGTGAGCAGAAACAGACCCAGACCCTGCTCCCTGGAGAGTAAGGTCTGGCAACAAAGGTTGATATTCATCATGAGAAATTTGTGAAAGCAAATGTTTAACTACAGACCGTGATGAGTGCTATGCAGAAGAGGTACAGGGGCATAGGCTGTGAAAAATGGGGAATATACCCCTGAAACACACGGAGGCTTCCCTGAAAAAGGAACATTTGAGTTAAGATCTCAAGAATGAGTAGACATCAGATGAGCAAAGTGGGGAGGGAAGACAAGAGAGGAGATTAGGTACAAATGCCCTGGGGCTACAGGGAAGATGGAGCATTTGAGAAACTGGAAGAGGGCCACTGTGGCTGGACCAGAGAGAGCAAGGAGGAGAGGCACAGACCAGCCCCCAAATTTTCCTAAGAGCAGTGGGAAAGCCTGCAGGGATTTGAGCTGCTTTTAGGTGTGTGTGTGTGTGTGTGTGTGTGTGTGTGTGTGTGTGTGTGTTGGGGGACAGGGTGTGGATTAAACAGGTTTGTGCCTCAAGATCACTCTGGCTACAGCAAGAAGAAGAGATTTCAGGGGCAAAAGAGGAAGCTAGGAGGTGAATAAGGAAGCTCTTGCAGAAATCTTGGTAACAGATGCAGGGGCTTGGACCAGGCTATTGGCCCAGAGCTGGAGAGGAGTAAAGGGGAGCATTGGAGGTGTTGAACCAGCAGGACTGGAGACCTGGAGCAGAGAGGTTATTTGTCCAGTGAAAGCCTGATGAGCCCTCAATAGCAGGGACAGCCTGGAGAGAGAGAGGAATGAGGATCTGACCACGGTAGTTTCCTGGTACAGCAGGGCCAGGGGCCCAAGTGGGAAGGAAGGATTTATAGACCCCGGCCAGCACCAGCAAAAGAGGGAGGGGCTAGAGACAGGGAGGTGAAAGAAAGTTGACCCCTGTCCTCCAGAGCCCAGGCTGAGAAAGGAGTACCTTCTACAGCCAAGGAGCAGCTGGGGAACAGCTAGCCTGCTGGACCGCAGAAGGAGGATGTACTGACAGAGGTAGAAAGAAGAGCGTTAGCCGCCAAGAGAAAATTCTTCCCTGATGGTATCTGAGCTCCAGGAGGGGCTGCCTCAGACAGGGTGCAGGCTGTGCCCTCTGCCGATGGCATATGGAGTCGTGCAATGTAGCATGACTGGGGAGTAAGCCAGTTGGGGCCCATGCCATAGGCCACCAGCTGAGCTTGGCCAGCCCAAGATGCGTCGAGCTGGGCAACAAGGCAGAGAGTATAAGGTGGCCCTGGAGCCCAGGTCTGATTCCCGACTTCCCACTTCTAACACTGGGGATACAGATCGTGGAATCAGACACATTGCGGGGCCAAGGAGAAAGGATCCCCCAGGTTCTGTTCCTGTTTCTGAGCCATGAATGCCACTGGCTGTCTGGTGAAGACTGTGGGCCCTTCTCAGAATATTGCTTTGAAATGTACGAAATAAAATGTATAGGATGACAAAGGAAACCAACCATTTTGAAATACAGTTATAAAACTATGAAAAAATTAATTGCAATTCAGAAATACAGATGCTTCCTTATTAAAGCATTAAATAAGATCTAGCGTTGGTATAATAACTACCATAATTTCAAAAGAGTGATGGATGTAAACAATATTTTGAGGTATATTTTGAGTCCATTGCAACCACTAATCTGTGCAGGTGCCTAACAGCTGACAGCCACAATCAAGTATCTGTGACAAAATCGCCCATAGCAACGTTAACAGCTATGTGGTTTTGGGAGTTCCCTGGTGGTCCTCTGATTAGGACTCGGGGCGCTTTGTGGGCCCGGGTTCGATTCCTGCTCGGGGAACTAAGATCCCTCAAGCTGCATGGCGAGGCACGCCCCCCTACCCCGCCCACCCCCACAAAACAGCAGCTCTACGGTTTTGTTGCCTCTGTTCATAACCTTAGTTAGATGTTAGCTAAAAGATGAAATTGTTTTCCCATCCAACTTCATGAATCCTTGGCATTCCACGCCCCATTTAAGAGCCCCATGAACCAGGAAAAGCAGGTCAGCGAGTTACGGACCAACTAACTACAATTGGACCGACTACCCAGGAGGGTGGGATGGGGACACGGGGCCAGAGCCACCAGGGCCAGAGTAAGCTTCTGAATGGAACTTTGAAAGTGGTTTTGGGTTTTGATCCAGAGACAGACGGACAGACACGGAGAGGGACACCAGGAAGTTGTGAAGGAGTAGAGGAGCCATAGATTCAACACACTGATGCTCACAGCTCTCTTTGGAGGGTGCAGATGGGGACCCAGAAGTGAAGGAACTTGCCCAGAGCCGGGCAACAGGAAGTGGCAGGCCCCAGCGAAGACAGTTCCATTTGGATCCAGAGTCCTAACTCACTCCCGTACACCCTGCTGGTCACAGCGCACCTGAGGCTGGGGGACACCCTCCAGTAGCAAGGGAGAAAGCTCAGGGGAGAAGCAAAAAGCTGGGGCTCAAGAACCAGATGGCCTGGATTCTTCACTGATCTGTGTGACTTTGAGAAATTTACTTAATTTATTTGCACCTTTGTTTCTTCATCCGTGAAATGGGAACAATAGTCATTACCTCACAGAGCAACTAAATGTCATTAAAAACCACCTGAAGTGCATAGAGCACCATGCCTGGCATGGAGTAGTCCTTGACGATGCTTCTGCTGTCGTTATTAGCAGAGCTTTCTTCTTGAATCAGCAAAGGCATCCGGCCCAGCCCCCACCCCTTGTCTCTGGCCAGAGAATTCTGGGGGGTGAGGGCATGGGGGGCACACCAGGGTTCAGAGGGCTGGCTTGCCCTTAGCCCCACGGGAAGATGGGTAACAGGCTGTGCACACTGCAGGTGAGAAAATGGTTGAAAGAACAGCAGCTTCAGCAGAATCTACTGCCTGCTGGGGGAGGAGGAGGGGTGGGTCTCTGCTCAAGGATCAAGGTGGCCCCACCCTTTGTGCCAATGAGTTCATGTCCAGGGTGAGAAAGGTGGTGGAAGTTTCATGGAAAGAAAGTGAGCCTGGCATCAGACGGACTTGGCTGGGCAGGCTGGGTGCCACCCCACCCCCCAGGATGCCACTGATGTAGACTAGTCGGGGAGTGCTCTTAGAATTATGCAATCCTGCACACCTTGCCTGGGCTCCAACCTGGCTCTGCCACTCCCTAGTTCTGTGACCTTGAGCAAGCCGCATACCTTCTGGAGGTCATCTATAACATAAGACCACCGCACACACCCACGGCTGTAACTACAAACATGAAAACACCCAGCTCCTAAGAGTTCCTCAGTAAACAGCAGCTTCCTCTCCCCAAGACCTTCCTTCAAGCTTCAGGGTACTAAAGGCGTGAGGTATAAGGGGTGAGCCCAGCCTATACCAGGTGGAGAAAGCAAAAGGGGCAGGGCAGTTGAGACAGGTAAGAGAGGAGGAGTCCCCAGCCCATAGTCCCAGCAGGCAGCCTCTTCCTTTGGCAAACAAAGAGTGGGCAGGTGTCCCGAGGAGGGTTGGATGCCAGGCACCCCCTTCCCTGGAGGCTTCCTTCTGGCTAATCATTCCCCCGTCCTCCCTCCCCAGACCTGCGGAGAGGCTCTGTCAAGGAGGGTGGGCCCCTGACATCTGGGGTTGTCTGACTTCATTCCTGCTCCAGGTCCCCTCCCAGGCCTGAGGTCAGGACTTTCTAGCTTTGGGAGCCTCATGAGGGAAAGGGGGGCCTCTGGTACCCCAAGACCCACAAGACCATGACTCAGGGTTTACTCCACAATTCCCCGCACAAGGCGGGGATAGGGGAATTATGTGAAACAGTGGTCATGCCAGGATTACTAGGAAGGAGACCCCACTATTCCTAAAACTTTTCAGTGGTTTATTCATTCAGAAAAGATTTGCTCTGAAGCCTCCTGGGTCCTGAGCTCCAAGGATCCAGATACAAAACTGACTCTGTCTTCATGGAACTCAGCTCCTAGCAGAAGGAACAAATACTACTTAAATCGTCATACAAATAAATATACTCTTACAGGCTCTTGATGAAGCAGGGAAGCCCAGGGTGCCAGGCAGGGATCCGCATTTCCCAGGCCCCAGTTTCATCTAGATGAGCCCCCGTCTCATGTAAGGATCCTCACCTGAGCCCCCTGCAGTCCCCAGGGGACTGGATTATAATCCAGTGGCTGGATTATAATGTCTAGGCTCCCCAGGGTTAAAGACAAGGTGGTGAGTGTTTTGCTTTGTTTTCTATTTCTATTTTTAAATGGGACCTGGGGCTCAGGAATCCAGGACTGTGAGTTTCACAGGCTCTCCCCACACTGTTACAAACGGCCTGTTTTCTCTGGGGACAGGAGGTGACATGACTCTGGGACACAGGCCTGCCCCCTCCAACAGCTTTGCCGTTCCCCTCCCGCCTGCAGGAAGCCTACTGTGCCTACACCATCATCCTCATGGCGTTCCTCTGGTGCACCGAGGCTCTGCCCCTGGCTATCACCGCCTTCCTCCCCACCGTCATGTTCCCCATGATGGGCATCATGGGTGCCTCCGTGGTAAGCCTCCCCACCCACAGGAGGACGTGCTCCCAGGGGTGGAGGGGGGTTTGCCCTAGGACGCTGATGACGGAGGAAGCCTCACCACAGACAGGGCACATGGAAGAGGGGTCCCTGCCTCTGCTTGGCAGGTTGGGGAGCACTGAGGGAGGAGTCAACTAGAAGACAGGGGGGAAGGCATTCTAGAAATGCCAGGTGCGTGGTTGGTGTCAAGAGTTAATTCAAAGTGGGAGCAACTAGGCCTAGATGAGGGAAGGAAAAGGGGGCCTTGATAGCCAGCTAGAGAGTTTGTATCCTTCTAGTTCAGTGGCTCTGAAACTTGAGCAGATGCACCAGGATCACCTGCAGAACTATTTAAACACATTGCTGGCTCTACCCCAGAGTTTCTGACTCAGGAGATCTGGAGCAGGGTCTAAGCATTTCATTTCTAGCAAGTTCCAGGTTGTTGATGATGCTGGCCCAGGGACCACACTGAGAACTGCTGTGTTAGTTTCTAGAAAGAGCATTAAATGCTTTCTCTCTCAGTCAATGGCTTGCAACAGGAGTGGATTCAGGTTAGATGATGTCTCAGTCATTCCTGAGGGGAGAAAGAATGACTTTGGCAGGAAGACAGGAAACTGGTTAATATTCAATGGCAGATGATCCAAAGACCATTTCCATTTGGGTCCAAGAGCCCAGGGGACCAACCTCCGTGTGCGGGAATATCAGTGTCGGCACCCTGTACGCCCAGAGGCACGGGGGGACCCCTTCCTCCTTCTCCACTGTCCCCGCCTGCCAGGTCAGCACTGAGTACCTTAAGGACAGCAACATGCTATTCATCGGGGGGATGCTAGTGGCCCTGGCCGTGGAACACTGGAATCTGCACAAGCGCATCGCCCTCCGCGTGCTTCTCACCATCGGGGTGCGGCCCTCCCTGTGAGTTCCCACGGACCAAGTCTGGAGGACCTGGGGTGGCGGTGTGCCCTTGAAGGGATGCTGGAGCACCCGTGTGTGTGTCTGTCCGTCGCTAGGCTGATCCTGGGTTTCATGGTGGTCACGGCCTTCCTGTCCATGTGGATCAGCAACACAGCCACCACTGCCATGATGGTGCCCATCGCCCGTGCCGTCCTGGATCAGCTGCACGGGACGCCCACGGGCACGGACGCTGAGGAGGGCAGGAACAACCCCGCCTTTGAGCTCCAGGAACCGAGTCCCCAGAAGGAAGAGACCAAGCTTGAGGAGAAAGGTGACGCCAGGCCCTGCCGCGAACCCTCAGTCCTTGAGGAGGGTCTGAGGCGATGCCCATGAGAGGAGTAGTCATCCTGGCACGTTGAGGGAGAGGAGAGGGAAGCAAGAAGTTCGGTGACCCACGTGTCCTTGGTTTGCCTGGGATTTTCCTGGTTTTGAAATGAAAAGTCCCACGGGCAGGGAATTCCCTCAGTCCTGGGCAAACCGAGATGCTAGGTCACCCTGGCAAGCCGAGAGCGGAAGCCTGGGTGGGCTGTCACGGGTCCAGGCTCCACTCTTCCTGTGTGGTTTGGACAGTCTTCTTCCCTTCTCTGTGCCTCAGTTTCCCTCTCTCAGAAGAGGGGTTGGGCCAGGTGGTGTCTGGGGGGATCACTCCGGCCTGAGACTCCAGGGAGTGCTGGCCCTTGCAGACCTGGAAGCAGCCTCTGCCCTCCCCCCAGCCTGGGTCTAGGCTGCTCAGTGACAAGGTGCCCCAGAGACCCTGGAGCTCCCACCAGGCTCCCCAGAACTGGCCCTGCGCCCATCCCCAACCTGCGCTCTCCCTTGTTCCCAGACAACAAGCAGGATGGCCCTGCGCCCCCTGTTCCTTCGGAGTCCAGGGCACAGCGGAACGAGGAGCAGCTCCGCTTCACCCAGGGCATGAGCCTGTGTGTGTGCTACTCGGCCAGCATCGGGGGCATCGCCACCCTGACTGGCACCACAACAAACCTGGTACTGCAAGGCCAGGTCAACTCGTGAGTGACTGAGTGGGAGGGGGTCTGCATTCTGACTGGGGGGCAAGTGGAGCAGGCTGGTCGCCGGGCAACGTCACACAGCAGCCTGAATCCCTCTTCAGGATCTTTCCCCAAAATGGCAACGTGGTGAACTTCGCCTCCTGGTTTTTCTTTGCCTTCCCCACCATGGTCATCTTGCTGCTGCTTTCCTGGGTGTGGCTGCAGTTCCTCTTCTTAGGCTTCAAGTAAGTGGTGGAGTGGGTAAGAGCTGTCCAGGTGCCTGCCCTTACCCTCTAGGAGCTTCCAGTTTGGTACCCAGGTAGCCCTGCGGAAAAGGGCATAATCACCATCCCGGTGAGAAGGCCTCTCCCTCCCAAGGCCCTTCTGTGCACTTGCCCCCCCCCCATTTGAGGGAATTACTGTTTGGAGAGTATTAGCCCATCTATCAGATGAGCAAACTGAGGTTCAAGACATGGTACACAACGAGATGTGTCAGTGCTGGGATTGAAAACCAGATCTCCTGATGCCCAGGCCAGGTCCCATTCCATAACAATCCCCAATCCTTTGGCAGGTGCTTAAGAAGCACACGCTGTGAGCATCGTCAGTTACAAAAGTCCTTGTTGCGCTCCTACTGTGTGCCTGGCCCTCTGCTAGGCACTGAGAACGCTAGAAGCATTAGACAGTCCCTGTCCTCGGAGCTCACCATCTAATGGGTGATGATAAGGTAGGAGCAGTGACAGAGGAAAGCCCAGGTGCTGTGGGAGGACAGCCCAGGATAGTGAAGATTCTAGAAGTCCCCTGGCAGAGATGATGCCTGAACTGAATCTTGTAGAGTTAGAAGTCAGCCAGGTAGAGAATGAGGTAAAGTCATTCCAGCAGCAGGAAGAGCTTGTGTACAAAGGTACAGAGGCAAGAAAGAGCATGCTGGGTTTGGGGGAACTCTAGTTCTGTGTGACTGAAACACAAAGAGGAAAAAAGAGTATCAGCATATGAAGCTGGAGAAGTAGGCAGGGGAAGATTATGGGGAATCTCATGTGCCACATAAAGAGTATGGACCTTCCTCTTGAGGCCAAGAGTAGTAAAGAGGTTCTATTCCTACTTCCAGCCCTTGATTACTAGTAGTCACTAGAGCTCTGAGTTGAAAATCGTGTGAGACCCTGCTGGAGCTCAGCTGGAATCAAATCTGGGATTGATTAGTGATGTCTGCTATAGTACAGGCTAAGAGTGGTGGTATGACTGTTATTGTGGGTATAAGTTGTTATTTGTCCATCCTGCCCAGGCAGTGGGGAGCCATTGAGAGTTTTTAAGCATTGTTGCTGTCAAATTGCTTGGGCAGGTGCAAGGAGGCTGGATTGAGGTTGGGGATGGTACAAAGCAAAGTGTTAGTCAAAGAGACCGGCACAGTGCTAAGCAACATCAAGGATTCAAAGATGTGTGAAGCATGGTTTTTCCCTTGAGGAACTCACAAGTCCAGCAGGGGAGTTGAGATTTGCCCAAGTGAAAAGTGAAAAGTCAAAGTGAGTTAAGCACATGGAAGTGGGCTGCAGACTCCTGTGCCTCAGAGGACAGTGTGGGTGGGGCCCAGGCTGGCAGAGGATGCCCAGAAGCAGTAAGAGAGGGAAGGGAGGATTTCCGGAAAGGCTATTGGAGGTGGGGAGTGATGAGTCAGGGCTAGAAGGAGACCTGGGGTCTAGGCCTCTAGGGCCTCCTCACTCTGGGCAAGGGAGGGCTCAGCACAAGAGAATTCCTGGAAGGACAGAGGGGTCAATGGGGCACATGGAGCAGGGACAAGCACAGGGAAACCCAATCTCCCATCCTCAGCCTCCCCTCTGCTAAATAAGAGCCATGACACCCCAGAGTCTTCTGCTCTTCTTCCAGAACCTTGGGAACCTTTACAACTCATGGGAGTTCCCTGGCAGTCCAGTGGTTGGGACTCAGCACTTTCACTGCTGTGGCCCTTGGTTCACTCCCTGGCCTGGGAACTAAGATCCCGCAAGCCGCGTGGCACCGGCCAAAACAACAACAACAACAAAACCACAGGCACTCACAGCCCCTTGCTCCCCTGCCTGGTGTGGTGCCCTTACAAGCTGTCCCCACCCCTACCTGCAGCTTCCGGAAGAACTGTGGCTTGGGGGACCAGATGAGGAAACAAGAGCGAGCAGCCTTCGAAGTCATCCGGAGAGAGCACAAGCGGCTGGGCCCCATGACCTTTGCAGAAAAGGCTGTCACCATCCTCTTTGTCTTATTGGTGGTGCTCTGGTTCACTCGGGAGCCAGGCTTTTTCACCGGCTGGGGTAACCTGGCTTTTTCCGATGAGAATGGGAATAGGTGAGCACTGCGGGGAGGAGAAATACTTCCAAGAGGAGGGAAGGGAGCAGGGCCCCCAACGCAGAACAGGAAGTAACGCTGGGTTGAGGTGGGGGGAACTTGCCAGGAGGGGTTGGCACATCTGTGGGAGGGGCTCCTCTCCAGCCCCCCTCCATCCTGTGACCCTGAGCAGCCCTAAGCCGCTAAGCCTGCCCTCCCTGCCCCGCCCGCAGCATGCCATCCGATGGGACAGTAGCCATCTTAATCGGTGTAATTTTGTTCATCGTGCCCTCCAAGATCCCAGGGCTGACTCAGGAACCAGGTAAGCACCTGGTCTGGGGCAGAGAAGGGCCTCTGGGCAGACCCCGCCTTCTGGCATGTGACGTCCCTTCGACCACACTCGGCAGGAGTAGACCAAGCCCAGAGAAGCTGGGGCGATTTGCCAAGGGCACAGGGACTCAGGGACAAAGTCGTGATGTTGCGGAACTGAGGGTCCCTCTCTTCCATGCGTTAAGCTCTGATAGGGACCCACCCGTACAGAGCGGGGAAGGGAAGGGGAGGAAAGCCTGCTGGCTCTTGGTGACCCATCCTCTTCTGCTTGGGGAGTAGGAAAACCAGAGAAGCTGAAGGCCCCTCCTGCCCTCCTCAACTGGAAAATAGTTGAAGAGAAGATGCCTTGGAATATCGTGCTCCTTCTGGGCGGTGGCTTTGCCCTGGCCAAGGGCAGTGAGGTGACAGACCCCACTCCCTCCCCAACCCACTTGAGGGAGACCCTGTGACAGGGACAGAGGGGCCCTGCTTCTCTCCCACACAGGGGAGCCCTGACCCCCCACTTAGGAGCCCCCTGGTGGGCAGAGCCTTTGCAGCAGCTGGAGAAACAGGTTAGAGCCCTAAGAGAGGGGGAGGAAACACAAGCCATAGGGACCTCTCCCTAGTGGGGGCTTCTCTGGTGAGCAGGGACTGTACTCGGCGATCACCCCGTCCATCCCCTCACCGCCTGCCAGACAGAGAATGCCAAAGCTTTAGCACCAGGGAGTAGTTGGCTGGCATTGGGTTGACACAGTTTGCTAGCTGAGGCCACCAGGGGGCACCATGCTCATACCCAGCCAGGCTCTGGGGACCGGGTCGTCATTCCCCATAGCCTCCATCCCAGACAGAAATCCCTGAACCTGCACCCCCAGGCCTCGGTGTTCTGGCTAAGCTCATTCACTGCACGGACAGGAGCTATCCTGGGTCAGGGATTGGTTAGTTCCTCCAACAAGCGCTCACTGACTGTGCCAAGCGCTGTGCTGGGTGCTGGGTGCTAAGCGGGCAACATCATATATAATAAAGTCCCAGCTCCCTGGGGCTCACAGTCTGGCATTATAGGTGTGGGCAAGGCAAGACCTTGGAGCTCTTGTGACCCTGTGAACTGTCCGCGTCCCCCTGTTGGCCTCTTCCCAGCCTCTACCAGGGCCCTTCCCCTTCTCCCTCCTTGCTGGGAGCAAGGTCGCCCCCTGTCCCAACCTGCTAGGCTGGAGGGGGCAGGCAAAGGGCTAAGGTTGGCCAGGAACCTCCTGAAGAGAGGTCAGGAGAGCAGGAGTAAATGGGGTCAAAGGTCTTTACTCTCCCCAAGCCCCAGGTTTCCCAAGAAAGCCCCTTCGCTTCCCATCTGACCCTTCTGCCCACACCCAACTGTCCTTCAAGAGCAGTAGAGGGGGCCCCCAGGTTTCAGCTGGGTCTCATCTTCCCTCCCAAGCTGCCCTTTTCTCTGAAGATTCTAGAGAGGCGCAGGCAAGAGCAGGACCCTCCCAGAGCCTCAGCAGGGGACTCTGGGGCCCCAGGCAGCCCAGGCTCCCACACATCACCCTCCTCTGCCTACAGGAATCGGGCCTGTCCAAGTGGCTGGGGGACAAGCTGACCCCGCTGGAGAGTGTGCCGCCTCCCGCCATTGCCTTAATCCTCTGCCTCCTGATCGCCACCTTCACTGAGTGCACCAGCAACGTGGCCACCACCACAATCTTCCTGCCCATCTTGGCTTCCATGGTGAGCTGGCCCTGCAGACACCTCCTCCAGGCAGCCCTTCTGCCCACACTGCCTGCAGAAGTGCGGGGCCCTGCCTGAAGGTCAGAATGACCTGTCTGCACCTCCTCTCATTTCTGGGAAAAGACCCCTGAGCTTCCACCCTTCCCCAGGCTCTTCAGTAACTTTGGGCCCCAAGGCCCTCTGCCCCCTGACTCACTCCATCCCTGATGATATCACCCCTGGAGTATCCTGATGGGGATCACTGGCGGCCTCGCCCACCTCCCTGGGCCAGCTCCTGTTCTTGTCATTCCTGAGGTGACGGCATGAAATTGCTCCCCGGAGCATCCCCAGCCCCTTCTCCAGGCGCGTTCCCACAGCCTTTGATGATGACACCCACAAGCCCCTTTGAGATCCGTTTTATGGGTCCCTCCCCTTCCCACGCCCCACAGGGCAGGGCTGCACACTTATCCCCTCCAGAGAAGTCAAGGGGCCCTTTCCAGGTCACCAGGTACCTTCTGGCAGAAGTGGTGGGTTCATGGCCAGAGTGTATATTGGGGTGGGGATGGGGGTTGTCCCTCAGAGAGGGGAGCAGGAGAATGGGGACCACGCCTTCCCCTCTGGGACGGAGACTGCGACCAGCTCTGCCCCACTGTCTCCCCCTCCAGTCTCAGGCCATCTGCATCCACCCTCTCTACGTCATGCTCCCCTGCACGCTTTCCAGCTCCCTGGCCTTCATGTTGCCTGTGGCCACCCCACCCAACGCCATCGCCTTCTCATTCGGGGGTCTCAAAGTGACAGACATGGTGAGTGGCAGGGGTCTCCAACGCCTCAGCACTCCCTGCTCTGTCTTTCCATCTTGGTGGACCACAAAGTAGCTTAAAGTCACTGAGATTCTCAGAGTTTAGAGTGGACCCTGTTGGGGTGGGTGGCAGCGGGGGAGGCTGGGACGTGATCCCCAGTTGGAGTATCTTCAGGCCCTGCCAGCCCTAGGCCACTGAGAGGAAGAGGAGGGGTGAGGAACTTAGGGAAGGCACCGAGATGCCAGGCACCCGGACCCAGGGATATGGACTCAGAGAGAATGACTCAGGGCTCTGGAAGCGCCCCTTTCCCCTGTGAGCACTGGGATTAAAGCTGGTGGTAGGGGCATCACCTAGTGCTGCAGGTTAGACCCAAGGGGGGACTTCCCAGGGAGAGGTTTGCTAGTGAGGGAGCTCCTGAGCACCTATGAACACCTAAGGGATGGGTACTGGCCCAGCTCAACACCCACTCATCCAGACTGGCTCTCCTCACCCCAGGCCCGCGCAGGATTCATGCTCAACATCATCGGGGTCCTGGTCATCACGCTGGCCATCAACACCTGGAGCATCCCCATGTTCGACCTGCACAGATTCCCCTCCTGGGCCCAGTCCAACACCACAGGCTTCTGTGGGGTCAGCCAGGCAAACGTCACAACACCCAGCCCCTAGACCACGGTATAATCTGGCCCAAGCCAGGAAGACCCACCTCGTTCCTGTTCCTCTGAGCTGGGAGGGGAAACCCAGGCCCCAAGGCAAACATTGAGGGAAAGGCACATGTATACCTAACCTCATGTGTGTCTTCGAGGGAGACGTATGTGAGCTCAGTCCTACGTGTCTGAGGAAAGTGGGTGTATGTGTATGTACGTGTGTGTGTGTGTGTGTGTGTAAAGATGGTGTGTCATGTGAGGATGTTCTGCAAGGGGGCTTTGCGTGTGTGATGATCCTAGGTGGTGTGTGCTTGACAACGTACACTTGCGAGGTCACAGACACGACAGCGTGCTCTGTCTGGCACTCCAGGTCTTTGTCTCCCCAGCTTGGTGGGTGACCAGACCCTTTTGTCCTCTATTTATTGAAACTCAGGGTTGGAGCTGCCTGGGCAGCAAAGCCTACCAGCAGTTGCCATGGTACAGTCTCTGGGACCGGCCCAACATACTGAGTTCCCCCCAGCCTCTCAGGTCTGGGGGGAGGTTCAAATATCAGCCCCATTAAAGTCTTTCAGTAGAATCTGTGGTGGTTTTTCGCGGCACTTTCCAGGGCTTCTCCCCAACGTGGTTCAGACCCCAGGTTGGGAAATACGCTGGGAGGGGACCTGGCATCTGTCCTGTATGGCGGCCCCCTTGGCACCCCTCCCACCCAAGGGAGAAGGTAATGGCCAGGGAGCTCTGCCAAGGCCTGTCGGAGTGGACGCAGCCACCCAGGAAAGCAGCCCTGACACCACCCGGCCCGGCTAATTGGGAGCTTCCACTCCCTGCATGTCTTTGAGAAAACCAGCCTCCCCATTCCCAGAGCCCTCCCTGGGCATTTACGTAAAACCCTCTGCCCCTGCCAACTCCTCACAGACCCCTCCACAGCTGGAAAAACCAGTCCCACCAGACCAGGGGAGGCAGGCTGACCCACGCTAGATGCCCAGAAAGAGGGACCCTCACCCCAAATGGCAACCTGCGGCAAGAAGGATACAGGGGAGACTCACAGGAACAGGTTCAAAACTATGGCCTTCAGAGTCCAGGACCAGACTGCACTCTGGATCATTCTGCCTCCCAACCTCCCCTCCCCCTCTCCTCTGCCTCTCCTCCTTCATGAATTCCAGAGTTTTCATTCATCTGGCAAGGCAGGGTGGGGGTGGGGAAGGATGTCACCACATCCACCATCCATCCTGGGAGCTCAACGTCCCTTCCTGGCTGGAAGTTCATCTAGATGGAGGTTTCCAGGAGGTCCCTTCTGCTGCAGTGGGAGAATAAAAAGAGATCTTTACCATCACTCTCATGCCCCGTAAAACAGGGAAATGAGTTGTGAAGAAAGAAAACCAGAAAGGATTTAATTCTGGATTTCCCCTCTGGGCTGGGCCTGTACCCAGTGCTCCCAGAGCTGGGGGTTTGAGGGTTGGGGGAGGGGGCTGCTGCATGGGGGAGAACATGGCTGTCCCCAGGGCACAGGAGATCCTGACAGGACATGCCAGACATCCAGCAGAATGAGAAGTGTCAGGAGCGGGGCCCTGCCCCCATCCCAGACCCCCAGGCTGGCATTCTTCACTCATGAAGCAGAGTCATAAATCACGGCTCCCACCCAGACCCACACTCGGACCCTCCCAAGGCCCCAGGCGACAGCCCCCTCCACTGGGAGTGGGCCAGGCCCAGAGTGGTGGGACTCCACCGTGGCTTACCCGCAGTGGGTTCCTAAGGAGTAGTCCCAGCCCCATCTGCAAGGAGGACCCTCTGCTGCTACTTTCTTCGGGACCCTGGTTTGGTACCCACAGTCCAGCCCTGGCTGGGGAAGAGATAGGTGTGCTTCCTAGGGGACACATGGGCCTCCACTGTTCTCAGCTCCCCTTTGGACCTCTCCACTTCCCCGTCAGTCTGGCTCAGAGAGGGCCAGATGTGGACTGAGACCACACAGCAGCCCCAGGGGATGACTGGGCTGGCCCTGCCTTCCTTCTCAGGCGAGGAGGTGGATGAAAACTGGCCTAAGGGTGGAGGGGTCTGCTATGGTGGGTGCCCTGGCAGGGCTCAGGACAGGCTTCCCCCAGGTGCTTAGAATCCATCCTCCTCAGCAGGCAGGAGGGCATACGGGAGGCTGGCGGCCCCTGTTGTCCTAATCACTGTCATTAGCTGGGCAATAAAGAAGCATGGACTGGGCCTTTGAAGAAAGGGCCGTCAACCCAGGTCAGGTGTGTGCAGGCGGCCTAGCAGCTCAGCCCCTCCTGGATACACACACTCTGGGCTGCAGGTGGATGGGGCTCTGCGGGGATGGGGGTCTATGCCCTCCCTGCCTGGCCACTCACACCCCTTCCCGCCATGGCTTCCAGGAAGGTAGCAAGGGGTTTTGAGTGTCTCCTACGAGCTGAACCTGCACAGTGCTGGGACTCAAAAACTTCTATGGTAGTGAGCTCCCCGTTGCTAGAGCAGATCAATCAGGCCGGAACAATTTGAGGACAGTCTGCCTGATGCGGCTGTGTCCCTAGTTCCTAGCACAGGGCCTGGTACGGTGACTGTTGTAGGAATGAATGAATATATCAGAAGGATGGGGGGCTTCTTGCTCCTGGAGGGAAGTCTGCCCTCAAAGCCCTTTTCCAGACTGTTGTGTGTGAAGTGCTATGCGACCTTGAGCCAATGTCACCTTTTAGGCTCATCAGATAGGCCCAGTTTTCCCCTGCTCCTGTCCCCTAGGGCCCTGGGAATGTCCCTGTTTCCCTCCCCCCTCTTCCTGCTGGCCAGTCCCAGCCCCAGCCCCAGAGAACTGTAGCAGCCAGAAGGCCCAGCAAAGAGCTATCAAGACAAGTTTTTAAGGAGAAACCTGGCATGTGTGCTTGTTAGGGGGAGGCAGAAGGTGGGAGTAGGGTTATTGATCCCCCTCTCTGGGTTAACCTTGACTTGGGCTTTAGGTCAAGGGAAGCTCTGTGGGTTAGAATCCTCAACCCCAGAGTAGGCCCCTTGGGGGCTCAGGCCACGACTCCCCTGTCTCCCCAAAGTCTCAGAGGGGAGGCTGCTTCATGAAATGGAAGGGGTGAGCTGTGCAGGCGGGTGGGCAGTGCAGCCAGGGGTGCAGGGTGAGGGATGGGGTAGGACTGGGATGGGTGAGGTTTTGGTGGGTGCCAGCCTGGAGAGGGTGCCCCCTGCAGCCTCCACCCAGTCTGGGCCCCATTAGTCACGATTAGCAGAGCCAAGAGGTTTTTCTAGGGGGCTTAAAAGGCTGAGCCTCAACCTCAGGGAAAGGAAGGGGGAGAGGAGGGGATGCAGTTGGGGGCAGATGGAGCAGCCTGATCGGGAAGATCGTGACAGAGATTCAGAAGAGCTGCTCTTAAAGGTGGGGAGACCCACAGACACCTATACAGAGAACCACTGATTCCTGGGTCACACAGAGGGCAACACATAGACATGCACAGACACCTGCGTACATAGTTACACACTCACAGGTACTCATAGCCCTCAGACACCCAGAGTCATTCGTGGACACACACACACATACACAGTCACAGCCATTTGTACAAACACTCACTCAGACACTCACATAAACACGGATGCCCACGCACACAGTGTCAGACCTGAGTGTTCCCAGAAGTACAGAGAAGCTCACACACACTGAGACACAGATTCTGTCACAGACACGCCCAGCATCACATTATAGCTCCACAGACTTAATGCACACCCACGGAGGCACATGTGAGCATGGTAACAGAAATGTAAATACTTGCACACTCACAGTCACACACACACACACACACACACCGGCATTGCTCCTCCCCATCTCCACAACCATGCCTCCTGCAGCAGGAGGGATTAAGGTGAGACAGGAGAAGCCTGCCCTCCCCACCCAGCAGGACTCTAGCTACAACCCTCACCACTGGTCCCCCCACCAAGCTCTCGGCTTGGAAACTCCCTGGATTTCCCAGAGGGTCAGCCACCCAGAACCGGCTCAGACCTCCCAACCCAGCGCCCTCGTCACACACCTTCCACGGCCCTGGCCAGTGCTCCTCTGATCATCTACAGCCAAGGAGCTGTGCTCTCCCCCAGGAAGCCCGTCCTGACTAACTCCAGACCTCTCCAGCCCTTCCTTGACCTGGGGTCCTCGGGCCTCAGGGCCTCCTGACAGCCATGCTTGGGCCCTGTCCCTCTGCAGATGTTCTTAGGGTCTTCCACGCCAATGGAGTAAGACTTGGAAGGCCTGGGAAGTGGCAGGCTCAGTCTTGGGAACTCACTTTTGGAAGACAAGCTCAGCTCACATGAACATAAGTAGACAGGGAATTTCCTGGCTGTCCAGTGGTTAGGATTCTGCGCTTCCACTGCCATGAGCCCGGGTTTGATCCCTGATCAGGGAACTAAGATCTCACATGCCAAAAATAAATAATGGCCAAAATAAATAATGGCCAAAAATAAATAATGAATATTTTTTTTAATTAAAAAAAAGCTCACATTCTCTTAAAACATACATACACACACACACACACACACACAAGTAGACAGAAGATAGCCAGTCCTGACATGGGGTGCTAGGAGGGAGCCCCCCCTTCCAGCATCCTGGGACTCCCAAGAGTGGAAACATACTCTTCCTTCTCCCTGGGGACACCAGACTGCCTTATGGCAGACAGTGGCCAGAGAGATTTCCCTCCCTAGTCAGGGCTGCTATTGGCTCAGAGCATCCCAGCCCTAGGCAGAGCTCAGCAACAGACAGTGAACCGGTTCTGACCACCAGTCTCCAGAGAGACAAATCTTCCCCTGGTTCCAGTCTGTTTAAACACCGAGCTACAGCCCGTCCAGGCCAGAGCCCAGCTCAGCTACATCGGCAGGTCCTGAAATTAGGGTGCTGGGGTGTGTGGGACCAAACCTCCAGATGGAAGCAGCTTCCAAGGGGAGCAGAGCCGACCTTGCAATAGCTAGAATTGAGGGTAGACACCAGGACAGACTTTCTGGGTCTAGGAGAGAACTCTGAGGGGCTGGAGAGGATGAGAAAAGGAGAGGATGGTCCTATCTGGAGGCCGAGAATGAGAAGAATGACCTCACAAATCCTTTCAGTCTCAATTCCCAAGGTTCCTGCTTCTACTCCCAAACTGCATGCAATAAGGAAGTAGTACTTCCCAAAGGAAAGAGGGAGTCAGAGCCCGCACCCATTCCTGGGGCAGAGGTGGGATCCTGTCTCAGGAGGGAAAGAAGTTCATCTCAGCCATCAGTCTCACTGTAGGAAGGTGAAAACCAGTCTCTCCTGCCAAACCATCAGAGTCTCCCTGGGACCCTTGGTCCCTAAATTCATTTGCCTTTCCTTGATTTTTAATGAAGTTGAAAACTTTTCATTTGTTTATTGGCCATTTGCATTTTATCTGTGAATTGCTTATTCATGTACTTTGTCCATTTTTCTGTGAGACTGTCTTTCTTCTTATTTACTTAGAGGAGCTCTTTATATATTATGAATATTAACCTTTTGTCTGTTACATATGTTACAAAACTTTCTTCCAGGCTGTTTTTTGTCTTTCAACTTCGTTTATGGTACATTTTGCCCTAATGAAATATTTAGTTATTTACGTAATCAACAAACATTTCTTTATGTTTTCTGCACTTGAGGTCATGCTTTAAAAATGAATTCTCCATTCCATAATTATAAAAATGTCTCCTATATTTTTCTATTTATTTGTATGGTTTTCCTTTTACATTAGATCTTTAATCCATCTGGATCTTTTTAAATTTATTTTTAACATCTTTATTGGAGTATAATTGCTTTACAATGGTGTGTTAGCTTCTGCTTTGGACTTTTTAATGTATAACATGAAGTAAGATTTAACTTTATTTCTTTCAGATGGAAAACTCACTATCCCAAGTTCACTTATTGAATTTTTATACTTTACTACTGCTTTAAAATATGTTATTATCATATACCAAATTCTGACAAATAGCTAAGTTTATTCTGGACTCTATTTTCTTCCATTAATTTATTTTTTAATTTGCACCAAAATCACACTGTTCTAATTGCAGAAGCATTATTGAACATTTTGAAATCTAGCAAGGCAAGTTCCCTCTATATTAGTCTTCTTTTTCAAAAACTTCTAAGCTATTATCATGTATTTACTCTCTCCTAAACTATATATATATATATACTCTTTTTCTTTTTTTTTTACTTTTTGGCCACACCACACCACATGTGGTATCTTAGTTCCCCAACCAGGGATCCAACCCACGTCCCCTGCAGGGGAAGTGCAGAGTCTTAACCACTGGACTGCCAGGGAAGTCCCATTCTTCCCTAAACTTTAAAAAGTAATTCCCTGGCAGTCCAGTGGTTAGGACTCAGTGCTCTCACTGCCCTGGCCCAGGTTTGATCCCTGGTCAGGGAACTAAGATCTCACAAGCCACACAGCATTACCAAAAAAAAAAAAAAAAAAATCGACTTGTCAAGTTCGGGGAGTGGGGAATTAGACTTTTGATTTAAATTACATTTAGTTTAGGGGCTTCCCTGGTGGCGCAGCGGTTAAGAATCTGCCCTGCCAATGCAGGGAACATGGGTTCGATCCCTGGTCTGGGAAGAACCCACATGCCGCGGAGCACCTAAGCCCATGCGCCACAACTACTGAGCCTGAGCTCTACAGTCCACGTGCCACAACTACTGAAGCCCGCATGCCTAGAGCCTGTGCTCTGCAACAAGAGAAGCCACTGCAATGAGAAGCCCACGCACCACAACGAGTAGCCCCTGCTCAATATTATATTGAGCTTTCCAATTCAGGAACATGATACGCCTTTATATTTATTCAGAGTTTATTATGTGTCTGTCAGTAAAGTTCTATTGTTTTCTTCATGTAGCTTTTATGTACTTTTTATTAAGTTTAGTCCTGGGTATTTTGTAATGTTGTTGCTCTTGTGAATTGGATCTTTTGTCTCCTTATACTTTCTTTTTTAAAAATTAATTTGCGTATTTTTGGCTGCATTGGGTCTTCATTGCTGCACGCGGGCTTTCTGTAGTTGCTGCGAGCAGGGGCTACTCGTTGTGGCTACTGGGCTTGATAAATAGAAAGGGGGCACATGTCTGTTGAACGTCTACTACATACCAGGGATAGTGTTGAGAACTTTAAACGTAATCTTATTTAATCCACAACAATTCTGTGGGTGACTAATATCGTTCCTATTTAACAGATGAGAAAACTGAGGCACAGAGTGGTAAGTATGGAAGACGACACAGCTAACCTCACTCACAGATGAGTTCATTGTTATCTGCCTCAGCACGCTCTTTTTGAAATGGATATCCCCTGCCTAGACCAAGAAGTTTCCAAATGTTTTAGTCTACTCTACACTGGTGCCAGATGGCCACCAGGACCCCCCTGCCAAGGGTGACATTACTTCCCTCCTTGGAATGAGACAGAATAAGTAGAGTGGAGCTGACCTATCCACACTCTCCGACCAGAAGACAAATCCCAGGCTTTGCTGGGCACTCTACCACTACATACCTGGAGTCTTTCATTCTAGGAAGAGATATACGTGGGCTTAGAGGCCAGAACAAGGTGGGAGGGAGAGGAGGGAAAGAATGGCCGGGGATAGAAGACAGGGGTGGGGCAAAGAAGATGAAAAGGGAACAGTGAGTAGGAGGTGGGGACAAGGTCTGGGCCGGGAGCCTGAGTCCTGGTGGGAGCAGTGGGGACCAGTCTCCAGGGCTCTCCAGGCACTCCACATCCAGTGTGGACTCTGAGCCACAGGGTCCACTCTGAGGGGGCCAGGACCGGGGCCACAACCACATAAATTTCTGTTTCCATCCTCCAGACCATAAAGAGTGGCCGTGGGATCACGACACAGAACAGGGGCCCCCATCTCCACCTGCTCAGACACACAGATACACACACAGGGCAGGATTCCTGACCCAGACCAGACACATGTGTACAGACACAAGGGTGTACACACGCAGATGACACACGAGAGGGCACAGACACAGGCCTGGATAAAGGGACACAGATCCACACACAGACATGGGGAAAGACATAGATGCAGACGCACAGCAGCCCAGGAGACAAATGTGCGAACACATGGAGACACTCACGAACCCGCAGACACGCAGAGGGAGTCACGGACACATGTACATGTGGTGCACACACCCACACACCCAGGGAGACACTCTGAAGGTGTCAGAGGGACTGTAGAGAGACAGGCAGATGGCTGGACCTCGTGGACAGACAGTCCCCAGCAAACCTATGCTTGTGCCTGGCCCTCAAGGGGTCACAACTATTGCCTGTCCATGGCAGGCCTGAGAACCCCAGGCTGCCACCCAAACTGCTCCCCAGAATCCCCTCGCCAGCTCCTTGAACGCACATGCGGTGGCCCAGCTCTCCTGACACACGTGTGCGTGTCCCAACAGGCCTGTGCCCCACCCATGGGGGCTGACATCCCTGTTCTGCAGTGCAGGGAGGGGTCAAAGGACAGCCCCCTCCGCCACAGGCCACAGGCTGTGCCCAAAGGGCCCAGCCTGGTCCAGGAGGAGGGAGGCGCTGGGGGGACCAGGGCGTGGCCAGGGCGGGCACAGGAGCCGGTACCTGTCAAACAAGAGCCAAGGAACAAACTAGGTTCTTAGTCACCTTGCTCTTCTCCCCGTTTTGGCATCAGCCCCTCGGGGCAAGGGGAAGCTGATATCATAATTATTGGCTCGCCCAGCAGCTGCCTCCCCTCACCTGATGTCAGCACAGACCCAGGACGGCCGAGCTGACGGACTGATAGAGAGACGGAGCTCCTGGCCCCCCAGACCCCGGCCCCCACGCCGACCTGCTTCACTGAGCGGTAAGAAGAGACCCGGCCTAAGTCAGCCGTGGAGGCCAGCAGGGCTGGGCCAGGGAATGGGGAGGGGGGGTTGCCTTTTTAATGGGTCCTGGGAGTGACTGGGAGCACCTGGGAGTGACTGGGAGCACCTGGGTGCTCCCTTTCTTCTCGCTGCAGCTCAAGGGAGAATCAGGAAGTGGGGTGAGTGCCTGGAGGGCAAGGAGGACCCCCTCCTCCTTATTCCTCCCTCTTCTTCCTGTTCCAGGTTGTCTAACTTCAATCCTTCTTGCTGTAGTGTGGTTTTCCGTTCTGGTGTTTCGTGGATTTTCTCTGTGTGTGTCTGTGTGTTGGAGAGGGTGTGCTTAGCCACCCTGTGCTGGAAAAAAGTCAGGACACAGAGGGGCTAAAATTGGAAAACTAGAGCTGAAAGACAGGGAGGCAGATTCCCAATTTAGTGGCTTTTCCAAGTGGAGAGGGAGAGCCCAGCTCTGGGGGCTAGTTGGTGCTAAGGGTGTCTGTTGATCAAGGAATCATTCACTGCCCCTAAGCAGCCTCAGCTGGGGTCTAGATGCCCGGGCCTGCACAGAGGACTGGGCTGCAGGAAGGAGAGGGTGCAGCTGGTGGAGAAGCAGACAGGTGGCGAACAGGTGCTACGGCCACAACCTGATGCTACACTCAAGGCAGAATCCCCCGGAGGTCTGGACCCCAGAAACCAAGAGGCCTGGTGAGCAAACCTGGGATACGCAGGGAGCTCTCAGACCCTGGACGCCTGGAATTGGGGGTCTGGGGAGCAAAGGCCCTTAGGGAACTGGCCGGAGCAGCAGGAAGACCCCTCTGGCTCCCATGGCTTTTCCCCACCCCCTATCTGATCAGGTAAGGTTCTGGCATTCCCCGTGGAGTCCCCAGGCCCTCCCCAAATGTCCAAAGAAGCAAGTTAGATTAAGAATAGACTCGAATGAGTGGGCGTGTTTGCCTCTTGTCTCTGCGCAAGGTGTGGGGAAGATATGTTTGCGTGTGCATTGTGGCCCGTCACGGCTGGTCAGCAGGAAAGGACCTGGGTGGAGAGGGCGCATCCTCTCGAGAAATCATCTCATCCATTCCACCTGCCTCTAGGCTGGTCGTTTCCCGAGCCGGGCAGGTATGCCCCCTCCTCACTTTCCTAATCCTGAGGGAGGAAACTCGGGCATTCACTCACAGTCCTGAAGTCAGTCCTTCCTGGAGTCTGAAGTCCCTGCTGCCGCAGGATCCAGCTCTGCCCGCCCCCATAGGGTTCTCTTTTCCCTGCTGATAAAACCCAGTTCCTCTGGGCTGATGGGAGGGTGAGAAGGGTTGGGTGGCATTGCACTCCAGTCCTGTCCCCGTCGGGCCCAGCTCAGGCCCTTTTACCACCCTGGGCATTCCTTGACCCCCAGGATGCAGGCAGTAGAAGGGCATCCCCAACTGATGGGGGCAGCACCTCTGTTCCTGGACCCCACTCTCGTGGTGGCAGGTAGGGCCAGAGTGGGGCTGGGTCCTGGGGAGGTTCTGGTCCTCAGGAGCGAAGGTGCTGTGAGGAGAGGCACGTGTCCTCTCAGCTCCCTGCCCGGCCCCGCCCATGCCGCCTCTGCGGAGCTCAGCTCCGGGCTCCAGGGCCTGCCGAGGCACGCTGCCCCCCCAGGCCCGGCGCCTCACTCACCTCCCAGGGCCAGGAACCTGTTCTCCCGGGAATGCCGGGGAGTTCTCAAAGGACTTTATTTCAGTAAAGGATTTTATTTCTTGATTCTGCTCCTGGGAAGGCAAGAGAAAGATTAGAGAGTTGGGGCACCCTCCCTGCTCCCCATATCTGTCTCATCCACACACTAACCCCATAGGACCCCAACCAACAGCTGTGCCTTCATTCATTGTGAGACGGGAGAAGGTCTGGGACAGTTGAAGACAAAGGGGGAAGCCCACTGGTGACGCTTGCCTTCTGGGAAGATGTCTTATGTCCCCACTTTGGTCTCAGGGAATGTCTTCCTTTAGCCCCCATGGAGAGTTCCATCTGCCCTCTAAGAAAGTACCGCTTCCCATGGGCTCTCCATCCTTTTCTGCCAGGAAGTCCTTCCTGCTGTCTAACCTCCCTCCTTCCAGCTTGAGTCTTCATGGACCAGCAAAGCCCCCACTGCCTACACAGGGCTCAAGCACCTAGCTAGAGACTGTTACTAAGTCACACTGAAATTTCTGAAGACCTTGTGTACAGGAAGGGACAGAAATAAGGCCCCATGCCCGCTGCCCCTCTATTAGTCTCTCTGGCTCCATACCCTGATGAGAAGGGGGCTGTTGGGAGACATTTCTGCCTGCCTCCCCTTATTCCCCTATAACAGAGGGATGCCAGGGACAGAGGTCCCGCAGATATGGCCTCCCCTCTTTCTTTCCCAGTCACAGCCCACCGTCCCTGCTGAGGCCTGCAGGAGGGAGTTTTTAGCAAGCTGAGATAGGCTTCTGCAGCAGGAGAGATTGACATTAGACTTCAGAGAGACGTTTCAGCATTTTAAATTAAGTTTACCTGGACTATGTGACCACAGGAGGTGGTTTCCTGAGTGGAGAGACAACCATTGATCTGTGATGGGTGTGGCTGGGCTGGCGACATGCCCGGGAGCAGGGGAATGACAAGATGACCTCTGGGAGAGTGGGTCTCAGAAGCATCAATCAAAGGTCCCTGAGTGATTTTGTTCTTTCTCATTTATTCCTTTCCATCCTTTGCCCCTTCCTCCATCTCTGTGCCCATCTCCAACCTCCACCCCTCTGCATGCATAACCTCTCTACTCCACCTGTCTTTCCTTTCACAACCCAACTCTACCCCCATTCTCATCTCTAACCACAATCCAGCCCTCTTCTTATCCAACCCACATCCCCAACCCCAGTTTCAAGTCCACCTCCACCACCTTATTTCTCTCTTTGCTTTCTCCCTCACCTCCTCAGCCCCAACTTCATCCTCATCCCTAACTCCATCTTCCCATCCCACACCATTTCCACCTCCCCAGGCTGGATCTCGCCATACACCAGAGATCCCCTTTGGAGGTCAGCGCCCCTCATCAGTGCCCCCGCCAGGTCCTGGTATGTCCTCCACGTTCTCCCAGTGTTCAGGACAAAATGGATTGGGTAGGATCATCCCTGGAGAAGCCTTCAGCTTCCTGATCTTATCTGAACTTTAAAGGCTGGTTGCTGGCCAAATAGTAAAAATGAGTTCAGGTGCAACAAGACAAGTCTGATGTCCAGATGGACCTCTCAACACTGCAGGTGTGTGGCAGGTCAAGTGGGGAGATGAAGAGACGTCCTTAGAGGGCCCCAAAGGGAGGCAGTGGCAATGTTTTTGGGGGGTGCTGGGAGCATAACCGATCCTATTAAGCATGGCCAGGCCCAAGGCAAGGAGATGGACAGAAGCTAAAGCAAGGAAGCCTGCTGGGTTGTTTAGGAATGACTGCAGTCTTGGGCATCCCCAGTCTCTACCCCACCTGTGGCTCTTGCTTAGTCAGCTCAGATTAATGGAGCCGGGGAGAGAATTAGCTGAATCGTGATCTCTCAGGGAACTTGACTCAAGAGTCAGCTGTGAGTCACAGAGAAAAGGAAACCCATGCTCTCATGGCTACTCTGGAAGGTGCAGAGGGTAGGTACCACTCAAGACCCCCCAGGATGCAACAGAGAGTTTCCCAGAAGTCTGACCCTAACCCTCCACCCCGTGCTCATGGGAGGACACATGATCGGTCTACTTCAAGCCCTGCTCCCCCAGCCTGAAACTACTGCTTCTGATAAACTACAGACAACCTGGGCAGGCACCAACACACACACACACACACACACACACACACAGAATAGGGCATGTCCCTGGTACCAGATCACCCGGAGACAGTTGGAGATCTTACATACACTTGTAAATTCCACAGCCATGTCCCAGACTACACCAGCCCATCATTCTTGGAAGGCATAGGATGTGCATGAGGACACACACACACACACACACACACACATCACTGTGATCAGAAAACCCAATTTTCAGACTGTCCACTTAGCAGAGGCAGAGTGACTGCAGCAGTATTCACCATCAGAGGTGTCCCCAGCTCCCTCTGAGAGGAGTTCCTGGAGCCCACATTGGGCCCCACGGAGCATGTGGCTTTGGAGAAGAGGCTCAGCCTCTGGGACCTTCTCATGATCATGTCCGATCTGCCCAAGGTGGGAAAGGTTTTGGAGAGAAAGTTCTTTGGGATGACAATGCCAAGCCCAGGAGGATCTGTGTGTGTGTACGTGTGCTCTGGGTGGCTTTGGAGGAGAGGTGCACCAGTAGGTATTTGTCTGGTACTAGATCTGCATCATTAGTAGTGGTGGTGGGATTAATATCCCTAATAGTAGATTGGTAATAATGAGAGTCCTTATGATAATAATATGTACAGAGCATGAGAGGCCCCTGGCTCAAGGGATGGTAGGTCCCTGAACCATCTCAAGCCCCCAGTAAGGTGAGCAGGCAGAAAGGGGTCTGGACCCGTCCTATGTAGAGCGCCCAGGGAGGGGCAAAAGGTTGAAGGGGCAAAGATCTCAGCCCGCATCCCTCTCCTGAAATCCAATGGGCCTGGGACCCCAGGGGAGGAGGCAGGGGCGCCAGGCAAGACGGTGTCAGTTTCTCTTCCTCAGAGGATTTTGACACCCTGCTTCTCACTCAGTCCCCAGGACAGCCAGGTGAGGTATGTAAGGCAAAGAAGAGGATCCCATTTTATAAAGGAGGCAATGAGGTTAATTTCTGTGACTAGCCCACGCTGATGGCAGAGCTGGGAGAGGAGATTCTAGGGTCCTTGGTCAGAAGGACTCCCTGTGCGGGAACAGGCGGGCTTTGTAAGGCAGCTGGGGGTTTCTGAGATAATAAATGCCAATCTAGGGGATGAGGTGAAACAAGGCCCCAGTCATCGCTGTGGGTCTCACCTCTCATATCCTCAGCCACCAATCACCAGCACAGCCAGTTAACTCCACAGCCAGTTATCAGAGCAGCTCACAGGAGGCCGGAGGGGGGACCAGGCTCAGCCCTGAGCGACTTTATTATGGGGGAAGGACTTCTGGGACACTGGATCACAGAGATAATGGGTGCTCAGAGGAGACCAACTTCATCCCACCCCCCCGCCCATTCCCCTACCCTCTTTAGCCAGAGTGGCTGGAAGAGGCGTGTTGTAAGGAAGGAGGAAGGCCATATGTTACCATCTATGAAAAATCCTCCTGTTCCTTCAGTCACTGCCCACCTCACCATCCACTCTTGGATCCCTTTCACAGCTAGGCAGACGGAGGACTAGAAGGAACTTTCTTTGGAAATCAGACCACTGCTTTCTGAACATTGCCCCCTGGGAGGACTAAACAAGCAAGGAATCCTCACCCTTCAGGAGCCCAGCTCTGAAGTCGGGCCCCAGGGGCTCCAGGTCACCTGGCTCACATACGAGTCCCTTGCCAGACCTATTCTCACCATCACACGCAGTCATGCCTTTAAAAATTCCTGGGGCAGATGCGGGGTGGAAGTCACCTTCTCCCTAAATCTCACATGTAAGGGTCTCATGATCTTGGAAGGGAGAATTTTGCCTCCCCCTCCCCCTGCTAAACTTGGAGGGCAAGATGACCTTGCTTCTGGGCACAAGATCTGGAGATGGGCTCACAGCCTCAGAGCCTGAACTCCAGAGGAGGCAGGAGGGAGGAAAAGACAGACCATGAATGACACCAAAGACCAAAAGATTCCTTGGGGGTTGGGGGTGTTTAGGTGGGAAGTGTCTTGGAAACAGTCACCTAAGGAGTAGGGAGAACCCAGCAGAGCCAGTCTCTCAGACCAGGTGTCCATAGCAGAGGAGAAAAGGGGGCCTGGTGGGTGTGTCTCAGAAAGAGATGGATGGGAGCTTTGAAGGATAGCATTTCTTATTTCCTTGAAACCAGCACCTCTTTTTCCCCATCTACCAAATGAGCATCTATAGGCAGTTCAAGGACACCCATTAATCTGTCCCACTGTCCATTCATTCATCTGTCTGTCCGTCTGTCCAGCTTTCCATCCAGTCATTTGTCCACCCATCAATCTGTCCATTTCACCCACTCACCTATCCTTCCATTCATCCACCTATCCCTCCCTCCATCCATCCATCATCCTTCCATCCAAGGAGGTCAGGTCCCACTCGGTCTCCCCAGGGCTGCTGGGAAGGGCCTGTGGTCCAGTGGCATTTATGGGGCATGTGACCTGCCTGCCTGGCCTGCGGAGGCAGCCCCGCCCCGGCCCTCAGGCAGGGGGCTGGTCCAGGCATGTGGGAGTATTTATACCTCAGTGGAAGCTCCTGGGGAGTTCCTGGGCTGAATGACTCCCCGAAGAAGCCGTGATGGTGGCCATGGCCCAGAGCCTACTGTGAGTGCTTGGATTCAGCTCCTCTGGGGCCAAGGCTGGGTGGCAGGGGCTGGGAACGGGCTGGAGAGATGGGAAGCTGCCCACGATGGTCAGGGACGGTAGAAAGGAAGGGGTTCTGGGCAAAGGAGAATGGGGGAACCGGAAGCTGTTGGAGTTCGACATCCACAGCCAGGCTGGGACCCACCCTGCAGGAGGGATGAGTCCATTGCCATTTACTAGCCCTCGGTGAACGGCAGGAAGGATACGGCAAGACGACTAACATTACAAGAGAGATTACATTACGGGTTAGACATCGGGAAGAACTTCAAGGTCGGCCCCAGGCATGCGAGGTGGTTCGAGCGCTTTTTCGGGATGGGCATACCGAGTTCTGCTCTAAGACAAGCCTACTTCCAGAGGCAGAGGGATGACTGAAGTGGCTTCAGGAGAGCCCTGGTTTGGGGAATGGGAATGACTCAGCTGCAGGTGTCCGTGGCTCAGATTTGAGGAAAGCATCACATGGGGGACATGATCACTCTTCATCCTTTGTTCTTATTCCCCACTCCACCCCCTGCCCTTTTCATCTGTAGTTGCTTCTCAGAGCGCTTTAATCAGATCTCAAGGCAGGGGCAGCTGACCCACTTCCTGATACCGAGTCAGGGTCAAGAGCCAGAGGGGACAGGATTTTGGCCTCAGAACCCCCAACCTTGATGGGAGCAGAGGAGCTAGAAACCCCAGACTCCCAGTATCCAGGGTGTCCAGCCTCAGGAGTGGCCCCTACCAAACTGCTCCAGGGGACCCCTCCCAGCAGCCAGGAGGGTGGAGCCTGGGTGGGGCCACAGGCGGCACTGGGCACGGTCCCCACCCCTTGTAAAACATGCTGCCACAGCCAGTAACAGAAACCATTAAGGTGGAACTCTACCATCTCCACCTCTGTAAAGGGCAGGTAGGAGCAGCCTGCATGGGAGGGAGTGTGTAGAGCCCAGTGAGGGCCCTTAGTGTCCTCTGTGACTCAGCCGCCCACGTAGGGTACAGGGACAGACCGTCCCAAGGAAACCTCCAACCTTGCCCCTCACCTGCCAATCTGGCTTCCAGGTGTGAGCAAGGAAGTTGAGGTGTTCCCGAGGTGGGGCTGTGTAGCGTAGTGGTTAGGCACTCTCGCTTTGAAGCCTGTGTCTGAATCCTGGGGAGCATCATTCACTAGCTGAGTGAACTTGGGCAAGTCAGGTTAACCTCTCTGAGCCTCAGTTTCCTCGTCTATAAAATGGGGGTGATAATACAGCACCTCCTTTCTGGGGTATAATAACTCACCCAGTTGTTCCTGGTCCCCTTGAGGATTTCCTCAGAGAGGTCCCTCCTGAAGAAAAAGCAGAGATGAGGGCCTAACTGACAGCTCTGTGGACCATATACACATCCACAGGACCAGCTTCAACATCTTTAGATGCAAATGGTCCCAGCGCATCATTTTACTTATAACGAAACTGAGTACAGAAAAGGAGAAGCGACTTGTCCAAGGTCACACAACCAGCCAACAGGGTGTCCCCCCGCTCCTACCCCACAAATACCCCCTCTGCCTTAATCCTGGGGTACTGGGAAAAGAGTCTCTGAGGGGTGGGGAGATATGCTGGGTGGAAAGGACAAAAGACCTGGCTGTTTGTGAGAAGGACACAGAGCAAAGATTTGATAACACTGGTTGTTGATCCTGTGTTCATTCTTTCTGAGGAATTTATTCCTCGTCATGTTTCCTACTCAGGTTAGCATTTCTTTCTTCCCTCCGACTCCAGGAAAGATCAAGTCTACTTCTTCTAGCCCTACCCCTGCCCTCCCACTCCTCAAGGATCATGGAAGAAGGAAAAGTTCTGAGAGTAGGGGGTAGACAGAATACCTGGATACTAAAGTGGTCTTCTGCTAAAGTTTTGCCAGCATTGCACCCCTGGAGTGGTTTGGGGGCGTAACTGGGGCTCTGAGGCCTGAGACGCAGGAGATGTGGTTTTCAGTTTTAACTATGTGGCCCTGGGCATGTCATTTCTCTCTGGACCTTAATCTTCTCCCCTGAAAAATGGGATTAATGACATTTCTCCCCTACCAGTGATGTATGATAAATGCTCACCCACCAGCTCTCCAAAAAAAAGGACTAATTTGTAGCATTTGCAAATTTCCTTGGGTAAATATTCCCACCAAGGCCAATTTGGGCCAATTTCACCAAAAATGGATTTGGAAAGAGATGGGTACAGTTGGCCCTAACAAGTCCATAGCAGCTGACTCCAGCACACCACTGCCTGCTACTCTCTGGGGCAAAGGGAGGATGAAATGAGATGATAGATACGAAGGTGCTTTGTCAACTGCAGAGTGCTTTATAGATGTGCAGTTGTGATTAGGGAAGTCCTTACAGTCCAAGGGACCCCAGGGCACTGTCCACCATCGAGAGCCCTGGCCTAGCTCTAGCCCAAAAAGAGAGCAGGTTGTGGGTTGTGGAAGCCCATCCTGAGTGGCAGGGTCATGAGTGCCATCAGGGGTAGCTCCTGGGATCCAAGGAAGGAGGAGAGCTGACTGGACCTCCTGCACTGGTTTGCTGACGAGATTTGCAGGCACACATCCTATTGTGCCCCCTGAAACTGCAGCAGGTAGCGTAAAGATTAGTCATCAGTGAAAGATTCCTCGTGAATGCAGATGCCAGAGCCCGGACACTGCAACCGTCAGAGAGGCCTCTTGAGGGATCCAAAGCAAGAGTCGCCTCCCCTTCCTTCCTACTCGAATCCCTGGGAGTTTCTGCAGCCATTCTCCCTCAGGGGAAAGGCTAAAACGATCTCTGAGGCCAGAGGGTCAAGAGGAGAGAAGTGTAGCCTCTGCCAATGGGGGAGGATGATGTCAGGGAGACGGAGGTGGGAGGCAGAAAAGAGGAGTTCCCTCCGCTCTCCTGGTCCTCACCCCCAGAGCTCATCATTTAGGATAACTCTGTCCCACTGCTAATATTAATAATAGCTATCATTTACTGAGCACATCCTATGCATTAAGTTATTTGCAAGCAATATATCACTTAACCCTCCAGAGAGGTACGTACTATTAGCCCTATTTTATAGATGAGGAAACTGAGGTCCGAGGAAGGACGCTGAGCAAGTTGCCCAACCAAAGTCCCACTGTTAAATGGGATTCAAACCCAATCCTGACTCTAGAGCTTCGGAACTAGATAATGCAACTTTAAGAGCTCCACCAGCTACTCGAGAAAGGGGTCAGGGACTAAGGCAGCCTCATCCCTCTCTCCACAAGGGGGGAGGTGGGTCCACAAGCCCTGTTATCAGAGGAGCAAAAGGAGATACAGAGAACTGCACCGTTTTTTCAAAGTCACACAGCCAGGAAGTGACACAGCTGGGACTCAAACTTGGGTCAGCCCAAATCCCAAACCTTTGCTCTTAACCATATGTTCTTCTGCCTCTGGAGAGGAGAGTGACCACCGCCCCACGTGTTACAAAGCCCAAGACCTGGGGGAGGAAGGGGCCCAGGCTTGCCTCTGGTAGGCCTGGAGAAGGCCTTGGGAAAGCACCTCTGGACCAGGGCCAGGAGTGGCAGGCGGGCCTGAGCTGTCCAGGGGCTGTCCAGGGAGCAGGGGCCGGGCCGCGCAATCATGCGGAGCCAGAGATGGGCTGCCCTGCACCTCGGGCCCCAGGCCTGCTCCACCGTGGTGTCCAGTTACGGCCAGCTCGGCGCTTCCCTGGTCACGCCACATTTAGCATTGCCGAGTGAGCGGCACCGGGACATGGAGAAGGGGCGGTGGAGACTCTTGAAGGGGCGGGAGAGCCTCCACCAGGCCCCCACCTGGACCCCAGCTCCTAGCCCCCTCTGCCACTGATCCTCTGAGGGACTTTGGACAATTGCCCTCCCTTCTTTGTCCCCACTACCCCCTTGTCAAATGAAGGAGAGAGCTTATTTAACAAAGGTGTACCAACCCCAGGCTGGGCACATGGAGTCACCACGGCCATCCCTCCCCTCCAGAGCTCCTGGGAGAGCAGGGCTGGGGAAATGCAGTTCTCCTGCTCTGCCGGAGGGGGTCTTGTGTGTGTGTAAACCTCGTGCTTTTCTTGTTGTTTGGCGCCTAGCCCATGCACCCCCCACTCTGACCCGCAACAAATGAAGAGACTGAGAGGAGTGTAGCCTTCAGAGTCAGACAGATCTGGGTTCAAAACTTGACTCTATCAAGGATTAGCTATGTGACTTGGGCAAGTCACTTAACCCCTCTGAGCCTCAGTTTCTTCATCTGGAAAGTGAGGTTAATAATGTCCCTCACTCACAGGATTATTCTGACAAACCAATGAGAAAATTCTCCTAATCATTTACACAGTGGCCAGCCCAGAGCAGGCTCTCAGCAAAGGGTGGCCTTTCTCAGAAACCACTTGGGCAAAGAGGAAGAAATTCAGGAGAAACTGCCCTTTGCAGATGGTGGAGAAGGAAGGCAGAGAAGTGAGGGTAGTAGTAGTAAGAACCATACTAATGTTATAAAGCAGAGACTAACACACCATTGTAAAGCAATTGTACTCCAATAAAGATGTTAAAAAAAAAAAAAGAACCATACTAATAATGATGTTAATAACGAGGGCTGGCATTTACTGAGCACTTACTACATGCTAGGCACTGTGCTAAATTCTTCATGTGCATGATTTCATTTAATCCGGCATCCCCACGAGGGCGGCCCTCTCTCTCTCCCTGTTTTTGCAGATGATTGATGTGGAAGCTCAGAAAGCTTCGCTAACACAGCTAGCAAGGAAAGGCAAAGGCTGGCTTTGAGCTGAGTCCTCTTAACCACTCAACTGTGCTGGGTACAGAGTTCTCCTATAATTCTAGAAGGTCTGAACAGCAAGAGCCCTCCATGTCACCTAGTATAGGCCCTGAGTTTTTCGAAAGGTGAGTGCAAAGCTCAGAAAGGGCACTGGCCTGCGCAAAGTCCCAGGTACTTTGGAGTGTGGAGGACATAGGAGAAAACCAAATATGCCACACGTTCCACAGTGGGCCGGTGGTGGCATCCCCAGTGCCGTGGGGGATGCCGGCCAGGCTCACGGGGCCACGAGGCATCCAAGTCCCCTCGAGTCCACCTGCCTCTCTCTCTCTGTGTCCTTCATACTCTGTCTCTCCCATTGTTTATCTGCTTCCTTCTGTTTCCGATGTTCCTCTCAGTTTGTCTGTTTATCTGTCCCTGTCTGTCTGTTTCCCCCTCTCATCAGACATCTGGCTGGAGTCAGGGTCCCAGCCCGGGGATGGGGTGGGAATGGAGGTGGTGGACTTGGGCTTGGTCAGCCCTGGACGGTGGTCCTCACACTCATCACAGCTGGCTTTCTTCGAGGCCAGGACTGGGTGATGGTGTCGCTACTCCTGCAGCAGTCTGACGTCACGCTGCCGGGCCCCACCAGACTGGAAGGCGAGCCCCAAGGGGACCACATGCAGGCACCGGGCCTCCCAGGCTCCCCTGCCCCACAGAACGTAAGTACCAGGCACTTAGGTCCAGGCTGAGGCCAAGACCTGAGAGGTGCACGAGCCGCAGGTGGGCCATCACCCCCACCCCCCAGGGACCTGCCTGCATCTGTCTTGTCCCTTCCACCAGCAAATAAGTACCCAGTGACTCCCAGATACAGAAGTGTCAGACCTGGGCCTCTGCTTGTCCCTTCAGTCTGGGGCTTTCCCAGGGCAGGGCTGTGCCTCCATCCTGCTGGGGGCGACCAGGTTTAGAAACAGTGTGCTCTCGTCAGATTGGGGTTTCCCAGGGCAGGCTATGTCTCGCCAGAGCTCAGCCACAGGCCCTTTACCTTCGCGCAGAGTAGGGTCCCGGTGGAGCCTCCGCTCACAGGCTCTCTACCCTCTGTCCACCCCAGAAGCATGTCGGCTTCAGCTGCTCATCATTTGTGCCCGATGGCCCTCCAGAGAGGGCACCCGCACTGCCTCCACACAGCCCCTGCGCCGCGTCACCGGGTCCCGAGCAGGTCCACTGCCCAGCTGGCCCTGGCCTGGGCCCCTTCCGGCTCTCACCCTCAGACAAGTACCCCGGCTTTGGCTTTGAGGAGGGCCCGGCAAGCAGCCCCGGGCGCTTCCTCAAGGGCAGCCACGTGCCCTTCCATCCGTACAAGCGGCATTTCCATGACGACGTCTTCCCTGAGGCCCAGACCGCCTTGGCCCTCGCTGGACACTCCTTTAAGACCCCAGGGGCGCTGGAGGCCTTTGAGGAGATCCCCACAGATGTGGGGGAGCGTGAGGCCTTCCTGCCTGGCTTCCCAGCAGAGGCCTGGTGCAACGGGCTCCCCTACCCCAGCCGGGAGCACAGCCCCCAAGTCCTGGTGAGTACCAGTGGCCGGCAGCCATCCCACCTACCCCCATCCCAATTCCTGGCAGCCCAGAACAAACCCCCCGCCATCCCTTTCCAGAGCTTTCCACTCAGGGTCAGTGTGCACCAGGAAAGCAGTGAGCTCAGAGAGCTGGGGACCCTAGGCTTCATTCTGGGCCTCCAGGTCAGCTGGGCAAGGGTCGCTGCCCTGGCCTGGTGTGGAGGGGACAAGGCTGGGGAGGCCGGTCAGACCGAGGAAGCTGGAAGCTTCCCAGAGGCTCCTGAGTCAGGATTCCAGTGTGCAGCTTCTCTCTGTGTAAGTGTCAAGAATCTCCAGCCAGACCTACAGGCTCATATGCAAATGTGAGAAGAAAAACGCATTCCAGAGGCCAAGAGAAAGGGTTTAGGGAGGAGCCACAGGGCACAATGTTCTCTCCAGCATCAGCCTACAGAGTTGAGAGAGGACTTAAGTCTTCTCAAAGGACACAAGTCTTCTCAAAGGACACTCTGGTCCCATTCTTTACCCGGAGTGAGGCCTGGGTATATTCATAGAAATACCTTGAAAGCACCTTGAAAGCTCATTTCCTTTCATAGCCGTACCCACAAGCTGTGTGACCTTGGGCAAGTCACTTAAGCTCTCTGAGCCTCATCAGAAAAGTATCGTTAATAGTACCTCATAGGCTTGTTGCCTTGGGAAGAGGAAGACTAAAGGGAGCTTTGCTCCCCGCTCCCCAGCCTGGGCTGTGCCTACTCCAGATGCCCACCAGCTCTCCTTACCTCTTGCTTTCAAACAGGCTCCCATTCAATCCACAAGCCACCCCCAACAAAAGCCTGTTTCCCAGGAGGGGAAGATAGAGAAGGCGCTGGGCCCCTACCAATTGCGGCCAAGACGGAGTCTGCTTCTGGTTCTGGGGCCCTTTGACGGCGTCTTCCTCGGGCCCATTGAACGTGGCAGCAGCCCCCAGGAAAGGGACCATCATACCAGTTGCTTCCCCCCAAATGTCCACTCAGTGCCAGCCCGTGGTCACTGTGCCAGATGCTTTCTTTCAAGTGCCCTGTTCAATCCTCATGACAACCCTCTAAAGAGTTCCCACTAACCCCATTTTGCAGATGAGGAGACTGAGGCTCCGTAGAGACCAAGTGACTTGCCCAAGGTGTCTCTCAGCCTATAAGAAGTGAGGCTGAGGTTTGAGCCCACTTTCTTACACACACACACACACACACACACACACACACACACAATGGAGAGAAGAGTTTGGGCCCAGAGACCCACAGCAGGCTGGCTGACTCTGAGTGATCTTGGGCACATCACTTCCCTTCTATGGGCTCAGCCCCACCATCTGCCAAATGATAGGGCTGGACATAGTGTTTGTGGCCCTTCTAGATCTGAGATTCTATGATTAGGGTTATCTCTACATCAGCAATCCCGGGCACACCCAGAAAGAGCTCACAGCTAATTTGACCCTCTGGGCCCAGATGCTGGTTCCCAAGGCCCCTGGTAATCCCAGGAAGAATGGTCCACCTGCTCTTGGCCTTGTTGACCTTCCTGTACCTAGCTGCATACTCTGTCTGGCCCTACTCTGGGTAGAACTCTATGCTGGCCCCTGGGGGCTCCATGTGGGGCTCACAACCCTTGGGAGGCCAGAATCTGGCCTCCACCGCCAGCAGCAGCTGCAGGCTCCCTCCGCCAGAGTGAGAAAGGCCACGGGGCTCCAGCAGACCAGCAACAGTGTACACTCCCCAGAGCAGAGAGCAGAGGCTCTGAGTTGGGGATGGCCAGAGCAGAGGGGACTCGCTAGCCCCCTCCAGAGAGCCTGCCAGAGTTCCCTTGGGCTTTGCAGAAGAGGAAGGGTCAGGACCTTGGGGGCCCCAGCTGGACCAACCTCTCTGGCCACTTCCTGTGCTCCCCTCACCATGGCTCTGCAATGGGAATTCTAGAGCAGTGGTCCTTTGCACACCTGCTCTGAGGGGCTGGTGGCTCTGAACCAACAAGCAAGTCCTGAGCCGGGCTTGGTGAGTGGGGTCAGGCAGTGCACCCTTGTGCCATTCCAGGGAGACCTCTGGTCCTACCCCAGCTTCAGTGTGACCAATGACAAGTCTCCCCCATGTCCCCAGACAGCCCAGCCTCAGTCTCTCACCTGCAGGGAGGTGGGGGGATGGGGAGCCCTGTCAGTTCCAGCCTCAGCTCCACCACTAACTTGCTGAGTTCCCTCAGGAAAATCCCTGCCCTTCTCTGTTCTCTATTTGTTCTCCAGGAATAAGCTCTGGGGGAGGCAAAGTAGGGGTTGCTTTTGTGTAAGGTTCGAGACACAGAAGAGAAAAAGGAAGAAAAATATGGTCCAGCTCGGTCATCTGTTATTTTTTCCTTCCAGCAGGAGTCAGAAGTTGAGGTCAAGCCCCCACCTCTGGAGAGCGGTCCAGGCATGTACTGTTACCAGCCCCCCTTGCAGCATATGTACTGTCCTTCCCAGCCCCCCTTCCACCAGGTAGGTCTGGGGCAGGTGGGCAATTTTCCCCAGGGTCTCAGGATATTACATGTGTGGGTGTGTGTGTGAGTGTGTGTGTGCACACCTGGATGGGCAGGTAGGGAGAGCCGGGCCCTGAATCTCAGGCTGGGCCACCTGGGGTGGGGAACAGGGGTTCACGGGGAGGGAAGCAATTGCCCTTCTCTTGGGGTGGGGTTTGTCTGAGACACTGCCTGAGAGGTCTCAGGAAAGAGAGTGGGACTGAGACTGGGGCAGGGCCGGATGGGAACCAAAAAGGGAGAGAAGAGGAGAGCTAGAAAAGGACTGAGCAAAGAGAAAAGGAGTAAATGGGGTGACACACAAGGCTGAGCAGACCAGGGAACAGCGGGCTTTCGTCTGGGTCAGCCACCATCTTATGTGGCCTTGGCCTCAAACTTCCCTTTAGCCTAGACAGGGTGGAACCAGGAGTGAAGTTAGGGGACCTTCCCAGTTGGAGGTTACAGGTCCCCATCATCTCTGGCCCTATCCCCCTTCCCACCCCACTGCCCAGCCTCAGCTCCTCCCAGACGTACAGGAAGCCAAGTAATTGACCCATACTGGCATGGGATGGAGGTTTTTAAAAAGAGAAAGAAAAGAGTCCTAGAATAGCCAAGCAGCTCCCAGGAGTCGCCGGGCAAGACAGAGCAAGTGACTGCCCAGCACCCCGCTTCATCCACCTGCAGCCTGGCACTGAGACAGGCCCTGCCTGTGGAGCAGGTTCTGCTCCCAGCTCTTTGGCATTGGCCTTGATCTTGGCCAAGCCAGGGAGGCAGGCAGGTGGGCGGGGGATGGGGGTGTGTTGGTCAGACTGCCTGCTTAGTGCGGAGAAAGAAGGAGAAGGAGGGAAGCAGAGGAAACACAAGAGGGATCATCCTCACTCCATGACGAGCCTGGCTGGAATAGCCGAGCGCTCCTGAGGCTCGCGGTCTGACCCAGGGTAGGAATGTCCCTGAGGCGGCCTGGCCCGTCAGGGACTGAGCCACAGCAGGGCGAAGGGACTACCAGACCCTAGGCGGCCTCGTCATGCCCAGCCCTGTCTCGATGCCCTCTATTTTCTGCACCCCCTCCTCGAACAAGATAGCCACACCCAGGGCTTTATGGAACCTGCAGAGAGGTGACTCAGTCACTAAGTGTCTCTCGGGTGACCTGGAAAGATCACTTCGGCCTGGAGCAGATGGGGGAGTCAGAGTTTCCTACCCACCCTCACCCCCATAAAACACCATCCCTGGCACCGCAGCCACTCCCTTTGCCATAAAAACCACCTCCTACCCTCACCTGCCCACCATCGTGACCAGCCCTTTCAAGGAGCCACTGAAACTCATAAAAGGTGGCAGTGCCCAGCAAATGCCCAGGCTGGACACCCCACTTCCAGCCCGACCACTCCAGGAGATACCAGAGAGGTCTGGAGCGCCTGCCCAGAAGGGTACAAGGGCCTGGGCTACCCCTCACACTCTCTAGCCCAACTCCTGTCCTATCACCATGGCAACCAGAGTACCTAGAGACCTGAGAGAAAGATGCTGGAGGAAGGGAGCTCTGAGGCCTCTGAGATCCTGAATTCTGGAATGTGGATCTCCTCACAGGCCCCCGGATAGCCGCATCCTTGGCCAGCATCCTCAGATAGCTCTTTGGGGCCCATGACCATTGTGGTGGAGCACAGGAGAGAAGAATCTAGCCTCAGTTCCTTCTCTGGATGTATGTGAATGGGGGCAGGGAGCCCCCTTCCTTGGGAAGACTGGTTACCATGGCAACCACTCTGCCCCTTTGACCTCTACAGTACTCACCAGGTGGCAGCAGCTACCCTGTACCTTACCTGGGCTCCTCACACTATCCATACCAGCGGATTGCACCCCAGGCCAGCACCGATGGGCACCAGCCTCTCTTCCCAAAACCCATTTACTCCTACAGGTACGTTTCTCAGCACTCCTGAGGTAGAAGGAAGAGGGCTGAGAGGACCCTGGGGAAACTGAGACATGGAATCCCTTGAGGTATAAGGGTAATGGCAGGGAGTGGAAGTCATAGCTAGTGGACTTCCAAAGGATGCTATAGAGAAGATTCCAGCATGGGGCAGGGGGATTGACTAGTTCACCTCTGACCTCTCATCTCACCCTGGGGAGCCATGTCTGTGGCTCAGCTCAGCAGGTGCTGGTGCCCTGGATGAGCCCGCTAAGTTCTAGCTTCCTGGGGCCCAGGGCCTGAAACTGAGAGTTTAGGGGGGATGATTCCCCCCTTCTCCCTCCCTCCCCAGATATAGAGAGAAGCTTCACCCCAAAGCTCTGCTGGAAGTAAGTGAGGGATGAGGTCTGCAGATGCGGCTCAGTTATCCAGCACCTACCAGATCTGGTGCAACTGCTCTGGCGCTGGGGTTATAAGTACCAGGCCAGCAGCACCCAGCCCATCTGGGAGACCTTCCATCTGAACTTTCATTCATCTAACCAGCATCAATACTCGACCTCCTGTGTGCCAGGCCCCTCATGGGGTCAGGTCATCAGCCAGTATGAGCTCAGGAGAAGGAAAAGGAACTTAAACATTATCCAGGAGCACAGAGAAGGGGTTTGTGGAAGGCCAGATGATGAGCAGAAAGGAGCACATGCAATCTTTGGAGTCCAGTAGAACTGGGTTCTACTCCAGGCTCTGAATTTATTAGCTGTGAAACCTCAGGCAAGTTACTTAATCTTTCTGAGCCTCTGTTTATTCATCTGTTAAAAAAAAAAGAGAGAGAGAGAACTGCAATGTTCAGGCCTTTGGATGGATTAAGTGAGAGAATGTGCTTGGCACTTTTTAGGGACTCAAAAAACCTTAATCCCCTCCCTTACTATCCAACATTCATGCAATCGGCTGAAGGCTGACTGGTAATGACAGCTTCCATTTAATGAGTGCCTTCTATGTGCTAGGCAGCATGCTTAATCCTCACGACTCTGAGACAGCTATTACTCTCTTCACTTCAAAGCTGAGGAAACTGAGGCTCAGAGAGGTTAAGGCACTCACCCAAGGTCACACAGCTAGTGAGTGGCCAAAGCCAGGATTGTAACCCAGCTCTCTCAGATGCCACGAGACCCTTGTATATCAGTAATTCCTGACTTCAGTGGACACTTTCTCATTCCTTCTTCTCTGGACCTCATAGGGCCTCTCACGCGTGAATTCTACAGCAGACTATTCTTCCTTGACTATTCCAGCCAGGCCGGGGGTGGGGGTGGGGAGACTCCAGGCCAGGTCAGAGGTTCAAACTCTCAGAACTTTCTCTGCCTTCAGCATCCTCATCTTCATGGCCCTGAAGAACAGTAAAACTGGGAGCCTTCCCGTCAGCGAGATCTACAATTTTATGACGGAGCACTTTCCTTACTTCAAGGTGAGCCCCAAATCCACCACACCCCACCAGCCCCAGGCAAGCCAGGCCTCTCTGGAACCAGAGGATTCTGTTGGGAGGTGGGAGATGAGTTTGAGTGAAAGCCAGGAGAGGGTGTGTCCCCCACATGCTCCCCCTTGTCTCCACTTCAGAAGGACAGTTCTGTGTGAGGAAGAGAGAGCTCAAGCCATTCACCAAAGGTCACACAGCAGGCTGGAGTCAGACCTCATGCTGGTGGAAGGTGGACATGGCAATTCTGATAGGCTTCAAGGAGCGTCCACCTACCCCAAATGGGGAGAGAGAGCTTGGGAAGAAATGCGAGGCTGTTCCCACCGCTGCCCCCAGGATGCTGTAGGACTGGAGGAACTGGGGTAGGAGCTGGCCAGCCAAGGTGACACAGGATGCTGGGACTGCAGAACTCATTACCTTCCTGGGAGAGATTAGGATCTGCCTCTGTGGGCGGCAGTCTCAGCTGCTGTTCTGCCAGAAAGCAGAGTGTGGGCTTCATGGTCTTAGAGTGCCCTAGGGAACTGGCTGGTTCACCCGACCTTCCCATGGACGGGATCTATCAATAATTTCTATCATCCACAGAAGGGATGGGGCTCTAGCAAACTCCCTCCCTAGAGGCAGGACAGATGCCCTTCTCTCCATTTACTCAAGGCCAAACATCAAGTGGGATCACTTGCCGGCTCAAGCTCTCTGGCTTCCCACACCACCCACTTCCCTTGTCTGATGCTCCCCAGGCCCTCCAACAAAAACCCCTTCTTCTGGGGTGGGTGCAGGGGAGGTCAGAGCTTGCGTGTGAGGGGTGCCTTCTCCAAGGCCTGCACCCTAGTGGATACAGTCTCACCTTCTACCCAGGCAGAGGGTGGGAGCTGCGGCCCAGGTAAGCCAGAACCCAGCTCCACCTGCCAGTGATTTCTGGCCCCACCGTCTTCCCAACTGTGCTGCCTGGGGGTAATTCGAGGCTGATATTCAAACAAGCTTGTACTTGCTGAGCTGCCATCAGATGAGGAGTGGGCAAGATGGTCAGAGTTCTGGCCAAGAATGAAAAAGTATTGTCATCCATCAAAGGTCCTGGAAGGGAGAGGAGGAAGGAGAGTTGTCACGGGGATTCAAGAAGCATCAAAGTCAGTATCCAGAGCTGCCCTTCTACCCCAGCAAGTCAGGGGACCAGAGCCTCCCTGGCCTATAACGCTTTTAGAGGGTCCCCTAGGGCTTCAAGGAGCCAGGCCAGAGAGAGGGAAGTGAGGGCCCTGCCCCATTCCTCTCAGCCTGTCCTCCCTGCCAACTCCCAGCCCTTCCCTACGTCTCATCTTCCTGGCTTAATTATTTTTCCTGGGAGCTGTGTAATCCCTGTTTCGTAGGGCTGAGTAGTGAAGAGGTCTAACTGCTTTTTTTTTTTTTGGTTCCAGTTGTTGTTCTTAGCCAGTTGCATCACTCCCTCACTCCCAAGTTTACATTTGACTTCAGAGAGAAAGCATCTGTGAGGATGGGTCAGGCCCCAGATGGTGAAAGCAGTCCTATGGGGTGAGCTGGGCAGGGCCCTTAGTTAGGGAACAGAATTGGAGTCTGGGCTCTGTCACCACCTCCTTGTGTGATCTAGGGCTAGACCCTTTCTTCTCTGGACCTCAGTTTCCCAGTCTGTAAAATGGTCAGGTTGAACCCGTCGGCGCGTAAGTTACTTCCAACTCTCACCGTTCCCCTCTGACCCACCTAAGAAATTAGTTCAAAGATCCTCTGCCCCCTCTATCACTCACTCCCCAGTTGAAGGTCATTTTTCTGGGCAAGGACAGAGTGGACCCTAGGGTGGGCAGCACTCACGCCCAAGGCAGCTGAGATGGGCGTCCTGAAGCCCTGTGAGTCAGAGATGTGGGATTGGGGAAGGTCCAACCACTGGACATAATTGCTAGCACTGACCACCCCTCTTCCAAACAGGAAGTGGCTGGGGTGGGGGCTGCCCTGGCACCCCCAAATCACAGATTTATGGGGCCATAAAAGGGCCCAGTCCCCATTAACTCTGCCCACAGCCTTGACTCCTAGTAGGGACTGTCGTGGGAGTTGAAGCTGAATTCCCCAGCTGGCTGGTCCGGTGGCTCAAGAATTCTCTGTCATGACCCTGGGAGCCTTGAGGGTCATCTCAACCAGGCCCCTGACCCAGGCCAGCGGCCCCTGAGAAAGGCTCCAGCAGCTCCTGCGAGCAACTTGCAGTGACGCTGGCATCAGGGCCCAGTTCTGCTGGACATGATTCAGCCTGACTGCTCCCTGGGGCAAGTGAGCTGGGGAGGAGGGAGTGGCTGCCCCTCATTAAGCAGAAACTGTGAGCTGGAAGGGAGAGGGGCCGAGGGACGAGGGTAGAGGGACCTCACCAGCCAGAGCAGGCACTCTGCCCACAGTCACCCCTGCTGGGCCCAGGACTGCCACAGAGCCTGGGACAGAGCTGGAGGTGGGGGCAAAAGGGGTGCCCCCTGGCACCCCCGCCACTGCCTCTCACCCAACTGAGTCAGCCTAATAGTTTTTACAACCCTCCCTGGGCGCAATTACTGCCCTGGTGGCATGACCAGGCCTCCTAATGGGTGTTTATTCTGTTGGCATGAGCACTGCCCGCCTGAGGGCTGGCCTCCTCATCAGGCCACGCCCCCCAGGCACACACATATGAACACTCACAACCACACACACAGACAACCATGGATACCCACACACACACCCAGAGAGACTTTCTCACACACACTCATTTCTCAGGGACACACATGCCCTCACACTCAGAGGACTCCACAGACCTACACCCCAGAGACAAACTCACAGCAGGGAGAGCTCAGCGTAGCGAGTTCCTCTCCACAGACGGGTCCAAGCACAGGCCTGAGGACCCAGTGGGGAGTGGCCCAACCGCAGGCTGGGGAGGGGCGGGGCCGTCCGTAGCGCCCACCAGCCCTTCCTTTATGAACCACCTACAGCCCTCTCTGAAGGGCATGGTGTAGGACGAAGGCAGATTCTAGGTGCTACTAACTGTGAGCAAGGTTCTTGCCCACCCCTGCCCCACTGCTGAAGGGTACCGAGCGTGGGCTGGGTGCTGACGAGGACGACAAGCCCCAGGGTGGGTGGCAGTTCTGTGCCCAGATAGCAAAGGAGTTTTCTGGCTTCGTGACCCCGGCCTGAATTCTTGTCTTGCTCTGCTCCGGCAGACGGCGCCTGATGGCTGGAAGAATTCTGTCCGCCACAACCTGTCTCTTAACAAGTGCTTCGAGAAGGTAGAGAACAAATCAGGCAGTTCCTCTCGCAAGGGCTGCCTGTGGGCCCTCAATCCAGCCAAGATCGACAAGATGCAGGAGGAACTGCAGAAGTGGAAGAGGAAAGACCCCATTGCCGTGCGCAAAAGCATGGCCAAGCCAGGTGAGGCTAACGGCCATGCAGGGAGGGCCCAGGGTGCCCATGAGGCAAAAAAAATAAGAGTGGAGGAGGCAAGAAAAGCTGAGCAAGGAGAACTGATAAGTGAGGAAAGCGCCTGAGTGCGGTTCTAAGGCTGGGAGCGTTCGTGGGGAAAGGGAGGCCTCATGGTGTCTCTCTCTCTCTTGGGCCTTTTCAGAAGAGCTGGACAGCCTCATTGGAGACAAGAGGGAGAAGCTGGGTTCCCCACTGCTCGGCTGCCCACCCCCTGGGCTGGCAGGCTCAGGCTCCATCCGGCCCCTGCCACCTCCAGCCGGGTTCTCCCAGCCGCTGCAGTCAATCCACCCAGCTCCGGGCCCCATTCGTGGCAAGAATCCCCTGCAGGACCTACTTGGGGGGCACGCACCCTCCTTTTATGGGCAGACATATTCGCACCTCTCACCGGGCCTGGCCCCTCCTGGACCTCTGCAGCCGTTGTTCCCACAGCCAGATGGTCACCTTGAGCTGCGGGCCCAGCCGGGCACCCCCCAGGACTCGCCTCTGCCTGCCCACACTCCACCCAGCCACAGTGCCAAGCTGCTGGCTGAACCTTCCTCAGCCAGGACCATACATGAAACCCTGCTGCCAGACGGAGACCTTGGCACTGACCTGGATGCCATCAATCCCTCTCTCACTGACTTCGACTTTCAGGGTGAGCTGGGGATGGGAAGGGAGAAGTGGGACAGTACTGGAGAGGGACATCTGGCAGTGTGGCCCGTCCCGTCTAAGTCTCCAGGCTGCGGCCTGCTAACTAACTGCTGGGTTTCAGGTCAACTGGAGCAGAGAAGGCCCAAGCTGGGTAGGGGGTAGTGGTGGTTAAGGGTCGAAGAGGAATGTCCTTGCCCCCATCTCCCTCCTCCTGGTGCCCTTGAACAGGTTCCAACTGACCTATCATCAAACCGCTCTCAGCTCTGGGTGGGCTGGAAAGGGCCCAATGTTCCATTCCATATTTGGTTGTGAGTGACCGATGGTCTGAACATTCCCAGAAGCGATTGCATTTTCTGAGTTCATCTTCTAATGCAGAGGAAGGATACAGATCTTCCCCCTGGAAGAACGGAAGGCCTCAGAGCTAGGCAGGTCCCGGGGGAAGAGGTTCTATCTCTTCCGTTCCATCTTGCCTGCTCCATCTCTGCACGTGGCCAACCCCACCCATTCCCATCTAATCTCCAGTGCACCCCCAGGTCCTGGTACTGGCCACAGGGGGTTTGAAGGAGGGTGCTGACCCAGGCCTCAGACCTTCTGTGTGCACTGGGGTAGGAGACACCCACAAGCAGGTGGGAGCAGCCGACCCCCAGAGATCTCCCAGGCTGATGGGGAGAGAGCCCAGGTCTTGGGAAGCTGTTGTTAGAAACGAGCAGCTAGAGCCTCCCTCCAGAGGTAGGGAACAGGGCTCAACAGCCTCAGAAGAAGCTATAGACATGTGAGCTACCATAAGCATCACCTGAGCCCTGCTAACTGTGAGGCATCTTGTGAGGCGCTTTGCATGTGCTCTCTCATGTGTGCCTATAGGATAGGAGGGATTATTCAACCCACTTCACAGATGTGTACCAAGGTTAAGTAACTTATTCAAGGTCACTTAGCTAGAAAGAAGGAAAGTTAAGGGAATTCCGTGGAGGTCCAGTGGTTAGGACTCCGCGGTTTCACTGCTGAGGGCACAGGTTCAATCCCTGGTCGGGGAACTAAGATCCCGCAAGACGCGCAGGGCAGCCAAAAAAAAAAAAAAAGAGAGAGAAAGAAGGAGAGTTAGGATTGGAACCCAGGCAGCCAAGTTCAGTCGAGGGTTTAGTTCAGCTCTCTTCCTCCAGACCCTGCAGCCCTGATACCCAGGAAAGGAGCTCCAGGCCCTGGCCTGCCACGATGCAGGTCACACAACACATAGAGGAGGAGCTGGTGGCAGCACTGTTTGCTCCCAGAGTCAGTGCTTCCTGGCTTTGCTCCCGTCCCTTGGGCCCTGCAGTGGAGGATGCCCAGGGAGCTGAGCCCAACCAGCTCACTGGACGCAGCAGTGCATTGTTGGAAGATCCTTGGTCTGGGCTGCAGATCCACCTTCCTTGGGAGCCTGGGCAAGAGCCAGGGTGAAGAGTTCCTGGGGCTCCCTCCCCAGGGTAACCCCAGAATGTACAGCATCTGCATCAACCCTTCCAATAGGCAGCTCTCAAATCCTTGATCATCTCCCCCACCCACAAGAAAAAGAGCCACACAGATCATCTGAGCTATGGCTTTCAAACTGTCCTACATGGGAGGAGGAACCAGAGAGGTTTTGCAACTGCCTGGGGTCACAGAGCTAGTGCCAAGGGGCTGTTCTCCATTCAGTGTTACCCCAATCCTGCTCTCTTTAGCACGTGAGAGCATGGGGTGGGAGGTAGACAGGGCTCCTTAGTGCCTCCCAGTGACGCCTGTTCTCTCCCCCAAATAGGAAACCTGTGGGAACAGCTGAAGGATGACAGCTTGGCCCTTGACCCCTTGGTACTGGTGACCTCACCCCTGACATCATCTTCAATGCTGCCGCCCCAACCCCCATCCCCATCCCACTGCTTCCCCCCTGGGCCCTGTCTGGCAGAGACAGGCAGCGGGGCAGGCGACTTGACACCACCAGGCAATGGGGCCTCCGGGGCAGTGGGGGACCTGCATCTCACCACCCTCTACTCAGCCTTCATGGAGCTGGAACCCATGGCCCCTGCTGGCCCCTCTGTGTACCTCAGCCCCAGCTCCAAGCCCATGGCCCTAGCATGAGCTATGCTCAGCAGCTGCTCCAGCCTTTGCCTGGCCTGGAAGTCCCAGCTGGCCACCCATGTCGGGCTCACCTTAAAGGTCAAGGAAGGAACACACTCCCTGTCCCTGTGCCACTAAGCCAACTTGTTTGTTAGCTGGCAGCTGGGGGTGTAGAAGTCACCACCCAGGATTCTGCCCCTCACACATTTCTGCCGCCTGGTACACGAGCTCCTCGCTCAGGGCCCCTGAAGAGCAAGTGTCTGGTCAAGAAGAAAATACATTCTCCCTAGCTCACACTCATCCACACTTAAGCCCTCATGCACGTATGCACGGGCGCACATGCACAGACACACACACATACAGTTATGCAGACATACACACACACACACACACACACACATACCTTATATCCAGAGGAATCAGAACTACATCAGAGCCTGACTTCATTTTGGGGGCAGCTGAGGGCTTTGGTTACCAAAACTCAGGGCCCCCATGCCAGGTCCAAGACCACCATGGAACCCTATTCTGACGTCCACGTTCTCTGCAGGCCCGTTCCCCTCCAGGCATGATCTTTCCCAGAAGCCCCCTGTATTTATTCTCCCATCTTCATCCCAGCGGCCCATCAAGAAGGAGGAGATATGGAGTTTCTCCCCAGGTTGTCTGTGGACCCACGCCCGGGGTCTGCTATTCATCAGCACCCGCCCTGCCAGGCTCTGCCTGTCCTCAACTTAAGCTCTCTCTGGCCTTTCCCAGGATGACACACAGGAGGGGCAGTGTCCACCCCAGGACCAAACTGAGCCCAATTCTGACACAAAGTGTTTGGAAAAGCCCTTGCCCTCAGAAACTTGAAAGTGTCCTTTTCTCCCAGCCCTGGGTGCAGGAAGGGCCCCTCCAGGTCACTACAGTCTCACTCCTGAGAAGTTCATGTAGTTTAGGCCCCAGCTTGTGAATTACTTCCAGCTGTCTCAGGCAGCCTGGGCATTCAGGGAAGGGAAGTCTGGTAGAGGCTGGTGGGGCAGCACCCATGCCCCCCTTCTTTGACTGCTTGGCAGGCCCGGGATGCCCCTGGAATGAGGAGCTGTGACCCAGTTGCCCTCCATGCCCTACCTGAGAGCCCAACCCCTACCAAGTGGGAGCCTCAGCCTATCCAGGGTCTGAGGGTGACAAGAACCCCCGGAGGTTGGCCCCAGGTTCAGATGAGACACAAGCAGAACTCTTGAAGACCTGCCATTGTCCCCTGTCCTGGAACAATAAAGCAAGTGCCCTGTGGTCTCGGCTACCAAGCTTTCTTTTCCGGACCTCCCCACCTGGGGCAGAAATGTTAGGACACACGGACTGTAGATTCCCTGGTCCTGTGATCTTACCCCGACCCTCACCTAGGACTGTGAAGTTTCAATCCAAAGAGTGAGGTATCTCGGAGTACTTCCTAACCAGCATGGGGAGGATGGGGCTGGCGGGGAGAACTTCCTCCAGGAGAACTTCCAAAAGGATTGGAAGCAGCAGCTGCCCTGCCCAGAGGAAGGGAGAGGGTGCCCTTCCACCACACCCCTTCGTACTGAGATCTACCCCTCCCTCCTCTCACCCTGCATCTCCTCACACAAGAAAGGGTCACTGCCCTACCCTGGCTGTGCCTTGCTGCCCCCATCTTTCCCTGGCTCGGCTCTGGGTTCCACAGATGACATGAATGGACCATAGCCCTGGAGGGTGGTCTCTGGAGGGCCAGGGGCCCACTCAGTCCCACTTAGGGTACCACCACCAGGCAGGCTGCTGTCACCAAACAGCAGCCCGAGAGGCAGCCCCACACTCTGCCTGAACAGGGCTGGGGCAGGTGTGGGAGCCAAAAGCACATACATGGACCTCAGACCATGAGTCTCAGAGCAGCCACAGGTGGGTCTTTTGCTTAGAAAGTTCTTCCAGGGGCTAGGCCTAGGGGCAAGCCAACACCACCTGCCTTCCCCAGAGGACAGTTCTGCAAAGGATCCCATAATAGAACCCCGCCCTACATCAGCACCCTCCCTCACAGAGGCTCTAAGTCTGGGGCTGGGGCTAGAGGGAGAGGGCGGGGCAGGGAGTGGGGGAAGGCATGGACAGCCAGTGCACCCAAGAGGAAGATGCCCCCACCCTGCGCGCCGCAGCCCAGCCCCGCAGTATAGGAAGCGGTGAAGGCTCTCTGTCAAGCCCCCAGCTGACGTTGCACCCCAGCTCTGAGCAACCCCAGGCCTGTGTCTTGATACCCAAGACCCCAAGGGCTGGGCAAATGTTTCGTGGGAGAACCCACTTCCTTGGACGCTGGAGACTCAGACAACCTGCTCCACACCTCCAGCCTAGGCAGCAAGCAAGGACATCTCCAGGAGCCCTCAGTCCGACCTCAGTCTTCTGGGCCCATTCGACACACCTACGAGTAAGCTTGCCCCTGTGCAAGTAAGACAGGTGGCAAGCAGATAAGACTTCGGGGTCTTATGTTTGTTTGTTTGTTTGTAACCAGACTGGCCCTTGGACTTAAAACCGGGGGGGTGGGTGGCGGGGGCGGCTTCCCTCTGAACTGAGCCCCACACTTCCGCTCATATGCTGCCCCCTGCTGGCCACCTATCACCACGTGTTCAACCACCGTTTAGAGTGAGGAACAGTCTGAATGGATGCAGGGTCTGCATGCTCTAACACTATCCACTAGTCCTCTATTTGTGGGGAATTAACCCTTTTGTTCAGGGGCTCTAAACATGAGGGTTCTAAAACTGGTTAGAATTCATGAGTCCATGAATTTGAATAAAGGAATTACACCTTCATTTTCACTCATCTCTACCTCGAATTTAGCATTTCTCTCAATTAAAAAATGTCACCAGTGGGCTTCCCTGGTGGCGCAGTGGTTGAGAATCAGTCTGCCAATGCAGGGGACACGGGTTCGAGCCCTGGTCCAGGAGGATCCTACATGCCGCAAAGCAACTAAGCCCGTGCACCACAACTTCTGAACCTGTGCTCTAGAGCCCATGAGCTACAACTACTGAAGCCCGCGCGCCTAGAGCCTGTGCTCCACAGTAAAGAGAAGCCACCACAACGAGAAGACTGTGCTCCGTAATGAAGAGTAGCCCCCACTCGCCACAACAAGAGAAAGCCTGCGCGCAGCAATGAAGACCCAACGTAGCCAAAAATAAATTTATTTAAAACAAAAATGTCAGCAACGGGGGGGCTTGCCTGGCAGTCCAGTGGTTAAGACTCTGTGCTTCCACTGCAGGGGGCACGGGTTTGATCCCTGGTTGGGGAACTAAGATATCGCAGCGGGCCGGAAAAAAAAAGTCAGCAATAAATCACAATAGCTTTTCACAGAATCTGTGACTTTGTCATTAGTAGAGAAATCACAGATGTTTTCATATTACATTACAGGTATTGCAGAATATGTACAGATCTCTCTATATAGTTTTTAATTCATAAAATATATAGGATTACAATATACTTTATGTACGTAAAAACTTTATTGGGTCTTCCCTGGTGGCGCAGTGGTTAAGAATCCGCCTACCAATGCAGGGGACACGGGTTCGAGCTCTGGTCCGGGAGGATCCCACATGCCGCGGAGCATCTAAGCCCGCGAGCCACAACTACTGAGCCAACATGCTGCAACTTTTGAAGCCTGCGTGCCTGGAGCCCGTGCTCCGCAACAAGAGAGGCCACTGCAATAAGTCCACGCACCGCAATGAAGAGTAGCCCCCGCTCGCTGCAACTAGAGAAAGCCCGCGCACAGCAACAAAGACCCAACACAGCCAAAAATAAAAATTAATTTTTTAAAAAATAAAAAAAACACAAAACCTTATTGTCCACAGGCTTCAGTAGAGACAACATTGGGTCCATGACACACAAAAAAGTAAAGCACCCTTGCTTTAGTTGCCAGGTGGCGGGGAAATGGAGGGCGGCTCTCAGGGGAGGGGCCAGCCTAGGGAGGAAGGCACTAGGGGCTTGGGACAGCAGCTCTTCACCATCTGGAAGGGAAGCATCTCAATATTTTACAAAGGGTGTGGCAGTCCCCATGTGCACCCCGGCTCCAGCCCAGGTGGGCATGTGTGGTGGGTCTCCCTGTAGAATTTGGGTTTTCCTGCTCAACCCAGGGGTGAGGTCCTCGTGACACCCCTAAGGAGTCAAAGCAAAAATATCTGGCTGACTTCAAAGAGACAGAATCTGAGGCCCAGGTCTGGCAAGGTCCAGATCAGCCTTCAAGGTCAACAGCTCGTCATCACCAGAGCCAGGACTAGCCCCACCTGGCCCTGTCTTCTTCCTCCTTCTACTGCCCAGGGATCCTCTGGGTTCCCAGGAAAAGTGCCAGGAACCAAATGCATCAAGTTGCACCATTAGCAGTAGGAACAGTGCCAGAGGCATGAAGACTTAAAAGGAGGCAGGGTGCCAAGGCTTCTCCCAGCCAGGCTCCTCCACGCCCAGGGGACACAGATGAGGGCCTCTTTGGTACATGCTCCAGGGATGAGGACCTCAGAACAGGGACCTCCTTATCCATCTGAAGGTGGAAGTACAGCAGGCCCGATCCAGGACCCCAACCCGATTCGATTTAGCAGGTGCAGTGAGGACTGTTACCAGAGTGGTAGGGGAGGGTTTTCTTCCTGACACCTGTGTTGGCCTAAAAGTCCCTCTTGCTTGCTATACCTTCTCTGTATACTTGTAACCTCCAAAACGACACTTCCAACTCCAAACACTTGTATACCTGTACAGCCTCATCTGCAAACCAAAACCCCCTCCCATCCCACGCCCCTTCTTCCCCTTTGTGACAGCTGACAGTTGCTGACCACTTACTTCTTGGTGAAATTCTTTCTTCCCTCAGTTTTAAAACAGCCTGCTCCCAAACAGGCTCCCGTCCTCACCTCTCCGGCTTTTCTTCCTGTCTCCATCACTGGTTCCTCTCCCTCTGCCCTGCTCTCAAATGCTCATTGGCCTTCCCTGGGGTTACACACGCCCATTCAGTGACCCTCCGTTGTGAGGGGTGGACGGTTAGCACTGAGTGTCCCATTAAGTGGAGCACATTTGGCATTCCGGTCCCCTGCTCACTGAACACCAGTAGAGCCAGGTAGCCACCATCACACATGCTTGAAAATTTAGGACAACTTTGACAGGAAGAGATGAGGGAAGAGCATTCAGGCACAGTGAACGGCATAAAGCAAAGGTTTGGAAGCAAGATTTATCAGCTGCATTCAACAAAGTGAATATTTACAACGTGAAAGACCTGTGGAGCCTTGTGGTTCAGGTGTTGGGGCTTCTGACAATGGTGGGCCACTGAGGAGGACTAAGCAGGAATGACCCGGCCAGATTATCTCTGGCAGCTGAGTGAAGGGTGGATTGGAAAAAATGAAGCTAACAATAGCCAATATATATTGAGTGCTAGGCCCAAGCCTGGGTGCTTTATATGTGTTAACTTAGACTGCTCACAATCAATTCTGAGGATTATACCCATTTTTCAGAAAATGCAGGCCCAGAGAGGTTAACTTGCACTGCCAACATTGCACAGCTATTAAGTGGCAGTGTCAGGATACAAATCTAGGCAGTCTGGCTCCAGAGTCCACATACTAGCATAGTAGTGGCAGAGGGGTGTTGAGGAGTGTAACTGTAGGAATTCGAGTGAGAGGTGAAGGAACTGGAGAGAAGTAGATGAAGTTGAGATTTTTAAGAGGTGAAATCTCCACGACTGGTGACTGATTGGATGGAGCTGGAAACAGGGAGGAGTAGAGACTGAATCCCTTGTTTGTGCCCTGAATGCTGGGGTAAATAAGATTCTTCCAAGAATCCTCCCTAGGACCCTCGAAGCAGGACGACTGTTGCTCCCCTGTATGCCCAGTTCATCTCATTCTAGGGACAGGTGTTTGTTCCCTGTGTCTCTCTCATTTTAGAATCCCAGAGTTCAGCCCAGGTCCTGGCCTCCAGCAAGTGCTCCACAGAACCCAGTTGAATTCCAGCCCTTCTAGGCCCCTCAGGGTTAGATGAACTCAGCCCAGAGAGGGAGAGGGCAGACTAGCGCCACGTGTATCCAAATTGGCACTTGGAACAGTAAGCTGCAAACCCTGCAGTAAACTCTCCAGCGATCTCAGTTCCTGAATTTCCTCCATTAAGGAAACAAAGACCTCCGCTGGGTCTGGGGTAGGACTGGGGGTGATGTTATATGCAGGGCAGCCAGGCCAGAGGGCCTCCCCAAGGCAGCTGAGGGCAAGATGGCTCCAGGCCTCAGCCTTCTCTCACTGATGAGGGCTAAAAGGACAACCTAATGGTCCTAGTGGCCTCTGGGGGTCAGGGAAGGTGGGGTAGAGGGCAAGGCCACCTCCCCAACACCTCCCCTCCCACCGTAGAGTCGGGGGCCCTTGTCCCAGCCTCTCTCTGTTCTTCAGGGCTGGCTACGACTTTTGGCCAAAGCTTCCCCTCTCAAGGCCTGGGTCTCCTTCCTTATCAAAGGAAAAACCCTTTCCAGCTGCAACACATACTAAGTGCTGACTCTAGATGCCGGGTGGGGGTCAGGCTGCAGCGGGTTAGGAGACAGGAGGGCCCTGGGACCACATCACGGCCCCCTCAGCCACCACCACACGCACATGCTGGCCCACAACCAGAGAACAGAAAAGGAGAAAGAGTTTATTGAAAACTATATACAGTTGGTCCAACCCCTACCCCAGGCTGCAATCTGGGCAGGTCCCTCCCACACCTCAGGCAGGATCTCAGCCCCTGATGGTAGAGGCCGGGGCTGTGGTCAGGGCCCAGACCCCCTTGGGAAGCTTGACTGCAAGACCCCACAAGGACCTTCCTCTGTGAATTTACAACTCTAAATGGCCTGTCAGTGGTGGGCAGGGGACAGGGAATGGGTCCCTGCCCCGACCTAGTCAAAGCCTGGATAGGGGAACACTATTCTGAAACTTGGGCCCAAGAGGCCCAGCTCGGCTGTCCGCAAGTCCTGGCTACTCCTCCCACGAGAGGTCTTCCTGGCTATGGAGGCAAACAGCCCCCACCACCCCACCCCACGTGCCAGGCCCCATGGGCTGCACAGACTTGGACGGGGGACGTCAGGCACCCGCCCTCCCAACACTGACTAAGGGTTCAGGGCTTCTGGAGCACTGCCCAGGCAGAAGACCTGGGGCTGGCAGGTGAGTGCTGGGGTGGTCACGGCTGCGGGCCCAGGACCCTCCTGGGGCAGCGGCTGGTTTGGGGGTCAGGGCGTCCCGCTGTAGGAATAGTCTGCTTTGTTGTGCATCACCAGCCGGTCATCCACGAAGTAGAAGCTGTCAGACTGTGTTTCATATGGGTGACGAATCATCTCGTTGACTGCAAGAGAGACCCAGCCAGTTGGGGCAAAGGTCAGAAGCCTGAGCCAGGCCACTGCAGGGGCTTCAGGACTAGGGGACGCGGACAAGCTGAACAAAGAGTTCCCCCAGCCTCTTTGAGCCTCAGTTTCCCTACAGATGACACACGAATGGTGGCCGGACACAAGAGACCCAGGGAGGGGAGAAAGGGGCTCAGACCCACACTCCCCACAACTTGGTCTCTCTGAGTCCCCCTGCATCCCTCCCACAGGGCCCTGCCCACGCACTCAGCTCCTCAGAGAGAGGGGGGAAATCATAGATGTGCTCGCAGGTGTTCTTGCTGCTGGGGATGCAGAAGCCAAAGTGGAAGTCAAAGCTTTTGAGCAGCTGGTTGCGGAAGTAGTGCCTCTCAATCATGCGGAAGTTGTTGACAGGCTTGTCTCCCACTGTGAACTCCACGCTGAGTGAGAGAAGGGGGCGGGGCTGAGCTGGGACTCAAGAAGGGCTCCCTACCACCCTCACCCGCACCTCAGCCCCCACCCCTAGCCCTCACCCCGGCCCAGTGACTCACGTGGCTCCCACCTGCCTCAGGCGGAGGAAGGCAGGCGTGAACTGGTAGCGGACAAAGCGCCCAGCATTGGGGTCCAGGTCCCGTGGGTTGATGGGCAACCGCTCTGTAATGCACCCCAGCTGGGGCTCAGTGGGTTTCAGGCTGGGGCCCATGCCCACCCGGGCTTTCACCCCAGGGCCCTCATCTGTCTGAATTTTTCAAAACTCCTCAGGAGATCCTGATGTATATTGAGGGTTCAGACCACTGGCTAAATGCTTCTAATTGCTTCCAACTGGTCAGCGGGTCACCAATTTCAACTGAGATTCCCTGAGCCGCAAGAGACAAAAAGACCTGGGGCCTCTGGGACTGCAGTTCCCAAGGGGGCCTGCAGGGGGCAGGCTGGCAGGGACTGAAGAGGCAGGATTGTCTTCCCAAGATGTCTAACCCCAGGAGCACAGGGAAGGAAAAGAAGAGGCCCAGCCCCAGGCAGAGGCCCCCCTGCCTGGTGTCTCCTGAGAAGGCCTGGGTGCAAATCCCAGCTCTGGTCTGACTCCTCTGTAGCCTGAGGAGTTCCTGGGCAGCCCATTTCACAGCCCTCGCCCACCTCCCTCTGTCGATGGCCCACTCAACCCACTCACCTGAGGCTGGGGGCTTCTTGATTTCAAAGAGAACAGTGCCTGAATCCATGTCCCGAATCTTGAACCTGACGAAGTCAATCTTGTAGATATTCTCCTCAGGGGAGCACAGGTAGTCTAGGGGAGACAGGCAGCTGAGCAAGGAAGGGGCCTGCCCAGAAGCCCCTGCTGCCAACTCAGCTTTAGTGGAACCCTGAACTAGCTACCACCTTCCCTGCTCCTAAGGTCACTGCCTTGCAGAAAGAGAGAAGTGAGCCCCCACCCTGGGGGAGCCCCCATAGTGTGCGGGAGACATAGTTCTGCCATTGGGATCTAATGGGAGACAAATCGTTCCATCCTGGTAGCCTCTGGGGTCAGGGAGGGGCAGGGTGGAGGACAAGGTCAGCTTGCCAACACTTTGCCGCCCACCCAGGGGTTGAGGGCCCTTATTCCAGCCTCTGCTTTGCCAGGACTGGCTCGGTGACGGTTAACCAAATGAGTCTCTAATCTGATGGGGAGCCCTTCCCCCGCCACCATGAGAGGGAAGATAGAGCCCTGCTTTTAGGAACCTCACTCTAACAGGGGTGACACAGCTCTACCTCGGGAGAGGATGCCCCCGCCCCCACCCCATAGCCACCCCTGGCACACATCTAGGTGTGTCAAACAAGGACTTTCTCTGACCTGGGTAGTGCTGGGGCAAGCGATCAACCCTTTCCCTATCCCTCCTCACCCCCCACCCCGGCCTCTCCTCTCCCCATAAGAGGCTTACACCAACCCAGCTCCCTTAAGCAGCTTAGCCAAAGCTCTGCTGACTCAAGCCCAGAGCCTGGAATATTGGGGGGAAGGGAGCCACCTTTGCTCCCATCCCTGTTGATCTTCAAGCAGGAGGAGATCTTAGCAAACAGAGGGAACCCCCTCAAAGGTCATCCATCCAGCCTTGATGCTGAGCCACCCCCAGAGAGAAGAGTACAGGCAAGGCCAGTAAGAGGGTGTGGCAGGTGCCTCGGGGGTGTGCACGGGGTAAGGGAAGTCCTCGAGCCCAGAAGAGGAACGAGGAATAGTGGTGGGCCCTGCTTGAGGAAGCTTAGAAATAGCAGGGCCTGATCCAACCCTCACCGCTCGTGCAGCAGCAACTGCAAGCACTCAAGGAGGCCCTGGCAGCAAATAGGAAGGAACAGAGAGGTGCAGTGGGGGCTCTGGTGCTGTCAGCCTGCATAGCATCACATCCTCCACGTAGAGGCCCGGAAATCACCCTCCAGGTCCCTAGACCACCTCTTATTCCTCTGGGGCAGGAAGAGGAAGTGAATGTAAAGTCATTCTCTCTCCCTCAAGCCTGGGGCAGCCCCCTCCAGGAAGCCCTCCTGGTAGCCACCTGGCACCTTGCGGTCCAGCAGGGACTACATAGGGTTTGTGGAGGGGCCTGAGCCCTGGCCTGCCCATCACAGCCCATGGTGGTGAGAGGAGAGGAGGAGGAATGGAAGTAGGCAACTCCTACCTCACGCTGTACACACCTTATTTTCACAGAAAGTAAGCACTAATCCAAAGATGTAGAAGGAGGGTGCGGGGCCTAAGGAGAGGATGTGGCAGAACTGGGAACAGCATCCTAGTTGCCCAACTCCCAGCTCCGCATAAAGTCCTCCTTCTTCCCCCATTCTCTAACTTCTGGAGCCTCTCCTCTCATTTGAGAACAACTTGCAGTATGACCTCAGTCTATTCTACCGCAAACTCAACCTATCAACTCCTCTGTCCTTAGAGGAAGTGAGGAACAGGAGAGGCCCATGGCTCAGGACACCACCTCCACTCCCTCCCTCTGCTAGAGAAGGATGAGGCCTGGGACCGAGGGTCAGGCCAGATAAGGGGCAGACTGGCCGAGGGCTCAGAACACAACTGCTCCCTTCCCCTCAGCCACAAATAGCTTCCTAAGCTGGATTCAGGGCTGAGTAATCCAGGAACAAAAAACCTCAGACCTGTGCGATTAAGGTCAGAAGAGACCAGGCAGGGGTGTCAGTGAGGAGAGTCCTGGAGGCCTGTTCTCAACTTTTACAAAAGAAAGCGCTCCTGTGAAGACTCTTCCTCTGCTCATCTACAGCAGATGCCGCATCTCTAAGGGCTATAAATTTCCTCCAAATTCAGAGACACATGGTTGTACATGGGCTGGAAGCCCCCATAGTTGCAAAATAACTTCTAAAGTTACCTAGGACCTGGACAAGTTAGACACCCTATAAGTAAGTTCTGCCCCAGAGCTAACTTGAATCCTAAATGCTGCTGTTGCCAATTACAGCCCAATTGGCACCAACATCGGACTGGCCCGGGCCCCCTCCCTCTACCAGTGCCTGCTTGGGTAAGGCAGCTCAGCGCTCTGGGGGCCTAGCCAAGAATGGTTGCTGCCTGGCTCAGAGAGACAGGAGATGCTGGTCCCCCGAGGACCCAGACGCACAGGCCTAGACCTGCCACCATGGTCTCCTCCACAGCTCTGTTTGGAAGCCCTGGGCTCTGCTGCTCCTGCAGCTCCAGAGCTCAGCTCCACCCCAGCATCTGCCCCCTACCCCCACAGGGGAGCCCCAAGAGTTGCTCTCTCAGAGGGAGCTGTGGCAGGGTTACTAATCAATGAGGCCAAGGCAGTAGGCCACTCCAAACGCCTTCTGTTCTTTGAGGCTCAGCCACTGCCTCTGCCATGAGACTTTCCAGTCCTTGTTCCCTGCCTATGGTGACCCCCTCCCCTGCCCTGAATGCCCAGTTGTCTGCCTCTAGGCAGCAGCCATGAGCAGTCCTGTGGGGCCCTCAGTACTATTGATAAAAGAGCCCTATTTACAGGGCATGCACAGCATGCCAGGCATGGTGCAAAATCAGAGGATTTATTTTCACAATAGCTCTGCAAGGTAGGTATCATTATCCCTGTTTTACAGATGAATATGCTCAGAGAGGTGAAGTTATTAGCCCAAGGTCACACAGTCAATAACATGGCAAAGTTGGAACTTCAACTTAGGCAGTCCAGCTCAGAAACTCAACCACAGTGGAGACCTGGCCTCCCAAAACAGGACAGGCCCTAGCCAAGGCTAAGGGTGGGCATTAACCCACTCCCTTGAGAGCGCCCAGAGCAAACCCACTGAAGCTTCCTCCTCAGGTCCTTTCCTGGGGAGGGGGATGGCCCCAGACTTCCTGGGGTGTCCAGGGTGAAGGCATTAATGGTCGGGGAGAACTGAGGGTTTTGATACCACCCTAGTAACTCAGCCTCCACCTAGCCTCCAGGGTGGAGGAGACTGAGGGTAGACTGCACTCAGCCCCCTTCCTCATTATTGCAGAGAAAATCTTCAAAGGGCTCTGACGACTCTGTGGGGAAGGGGTCACAGTTGCAGGTGTTGCTCCACTTCCACCTGGGAAAGGGGGATGGACTCCTCAAAAAGGAAGGAGTGGGGTGGAAATAAATCTCTAAAGGGACAAGAGGGACGCAGAGAGAGATCAAGGGAAGGGGGAACATGAGATCTCAGGCCTGGAGTCAGACGTGGAGGGGGACTCTGGTGGGGGAGGGGAGGCGGGGGGAGGGCGGGAAAGGGGGCGGGGGCCCGGGCTCCGCGCGCCTCGAGGGCCCCCTCTCGTGCTCTCCCGCTCCCGCCCGCGGGTGGCGCTCCCTCGCGGGTGCTCACCGCCCGTGATCCGCTGCAGCCCCAGCACGTCCTCCGGCCCGATCTGCTGCTTCCTCTGCAGCGGCCCCGGCCTGGGCCCCGGGCCTGCCTCCGGCTCCGACTCGGACCCGGATTCGGATTCCGCCTGCAGCTCCGTCTTGGTCTCCACGCTCCGGCCCGAGGCCCCTGGAGCGGGCTCCACCCCCGTCCCGGCCCCGCCGCCGCCGCCCTTCTTCACCTTCATGGCCTCCCGGGGCCGCAGCCAGCTTGCTGCCGCGGCGGCTGCCTGCGCCAGCTGGAGCCGAGGGAAGGGGGAGCGTCCGCAGCCCCGCCCCCGGCCGGGCAGGGGCCCCAGGTGCCGCCCCGCCCCCAGGGTGGGCCCGGTACTGGCCCCGCCCACCTCCCGCCCACCTGGGCTACTCACCCGGGGCAGGGAGGCGGCCCGCCCTGGGCTTCTTTCATTTTTTCGATAGGGATTTTAAGGGGTTTTGGCTACCTTTTCCTTCTTACTCGCTGTGCTCTAGCCACTCCGCCTCTCCCTCTGCCCGCAAGCAAGTTCCCACCTCAGGGTCTTTGCCTGGGATGCTCTTCCCCCAGATGGCCTCCTCTTGTCCTTCTGGTCTCAGCTCAAATGTCATCTGCTCAGAGACCCTCTCAAACACCCCCAGGCACTATCTGATCAGCCTGTTTTTTCTTTCTAATGCATTATCTGAAATTAGTTTCATTTGCTCACTGCCTCCGCCTCCTAAAAGACCAGTTCAGTGAAAGTGGAGATCCTGTCTTTGTTCTCTGTAATACCCAGCACCTAGCACAGTGCCCCGTGCAGCCTGTGCTCAATACCGTTGACCCTTGAACAACATGGGTTTGAAGTGCGTGGGTCCACCTATTTGTGGATTTTTTTCGTAGAAAATACTACAGTACTACACGATGGGTTGGCTGAATCTCTGGATATGGAACTGCAGATCAACAGAGCCAAATATAAATTATACTCTGAGTTTTGAATGCACAGAGGGTGGGCACCCCACCCCCGATGTTGTTCAAGGGTCAACTGTATGTTCTTTTTTTGAATTTATGAATCAGTTAGTATCTGAGGGCTTACACTGGTACAAGCTATTCTCTCCCAGACCCCCTGCTAGACAACCCAGGACATATCGAAGGACAATAGCCTACAATGTCCAGCCACCACAGGGCCCTCCAGGACATCGAGGCAAGAAGGGCACGTGGCCAGGTGGAAGCAAAATGGACCAGTGAGCCCAGGAGGACAGACACCAGGAAACCATTACTTACACACGAATGAAGAATGAAAGGTATGCTCATACTTCATATCATTCCAATTCACATTCAACCAATGTTTCTTGAGAGCCCAGAATATACCAGATACTATCACATGCTCATCACATTTAATCCTCACAACCACCTTGTAGGGGAGGTATCATTAGTACTATTTTAACAAATGAAAAACTGAGGCTCAGAGAGGATTAAGTGGCTTGTTCAAAGCTCCCCAGATGATAAGTACAGAAGCAAGGGTTTGAATTCAGGCATGTTTAATCCCAAGTCCGGAACTTTCCCCGCTCACCACACTGCCTCTATGAAAGGGTGAAGGGAACCTCTGCCACACCCAGCATCAGGCTGCACACAACAGGTACAGCCAGCCAGGAGGGAGGGGAGTCAAGGAGAAGGTCCCAGAGGTGACAGGTGCTTGGCCCCTTCTATGAGAGCAGTGCTAGGGCCCTCCCTGAGGGGTTAGAGAGAAGCGTGGAGAGAAGGGCCCTAGAATCCAACCCAGGGCTTTCCCCTAATGCTCCCTCTCAGCGCAAGAGGACTGTGAGGAACAGGGCAGAAGCACAAGCTGCCCCTGCTCCAGAGGGAGACAGAAAAGGGCCTTCAAGTTCAGGCCAGGTAAGGAGGCCCAGATGATGTGTCTTTTGAGGATAGGGGGGTGGGGGGTGGGGGGATGAAGAGTGGGAGGGACCTGAGTCAGAAGAACGGGAAGGAGTGTTATACTTTGACTGCTGGAGTAGCAACAGAGCAGGCTGGAGACAAGTCATTTGTGGCAGGCCCCATTATGTGCCTCTCAATCTAACACCTCCCCTCCTGGCTGGAAAGGAAGGCTTCCTACTGATGCTGTCCTGCTCAGTCTATCTTCTCAGGCTTTTTCCAGGACTTGCGAGTCTCCAGGAAGATCTTGAACAGGGACAAGAGGATGGGCACAGCCATAGGCAGGAAGAGTGGGATGTAGATGGCAAACTTCTGGTCATCAGGGAAATAGAGGAGGTGGAGGAGCGAGGGATCAAAAAAGGCACGCTCTGAGGATGTCACAGCTTCCTGGCTGGCAACGAAGGCAGAAGCCAGGTGCCCAGAGGCCAACTCCTCCGCTGCCTTCTGGACTGCAGCTACAGCCCTGTACACCTAGGAAAGGGGCAGGGAGTTACCAAAACGTCCTAGGCATCGGTTGGTGGGGAGGGTGGGAGAGGGCCTCACTGTGTCTTCCGTCTACCAGGCAGGTTGCCTGTAGTTCGCCCAGGATATGTGGAGGCCGGTAGAAAAGGGCTAGGGGGTATCTTCTTAGTGCCTGCTTAACACCTCACACCCACACTTAGACTCCTTACTAGGGAGCTGGCACTGACCTCTAGAGGAAGCCTGGGCACTCAAGGATGGCATGCCCACACATCCTCTGGACCTCAAATGGCTCTCTGGTTTCACTACACCCTGGGCCCTGCTGGCCACTCCAGTCCTAGGCCACAGAATCTACCCCCGGCTGCTTACCTCAGATGCCACATCGTCCTTGATGACAATGTTGCTGATCTTGCCCAGAAGCTGGGCCAGGGAAGTGAGAGTGGTGGTAGCTGTGGCCAGGTTCTCCACTGACCGAGCCCAGAGCAGCCGGTCCAGCTCCCAGCTCATTATCCCTTCACTCTTAGGCCCTGAAAACAGGCATTTTGGAGGCAACTGGGGCTGAGCAATCCCGAAGAGTAGCCTGTAGGAACAGCAAAGAAGGTCAGAGGGGCAGAAGGTGGGAGAAGATGGTTAGGATTCCTAGAATAACTATTAGGATTTTCGATCTCACCCAGAACCACAGGGGTTGTAGGAAGTGCCTTAGCGTCTTAGGGGGTGAGCAGCAACACTAAGTAACACAGAGCCCCAAGCCCCACTTTAACTAGTGGTTTTTCACTTTTACCTGTTTCTATATTGTTTCTATATTATAAGATCTTGTGTGAAAAAAGGTTCCATGGCTAAAATATTTCTAATTAACACCAACTAGTTTAATCCCCTCACCCTGTCTACCCTCTCTTTGGACAAATGGGGCCCCTGAGCCTTAGTTAAGGGATGATCCAGGACCACCTCTGACAAGGCATGCGTGCTGTGCCTCTCTATCCCTGCACCATGGCAGACATTGCTAATCAATCAGAATCCTCTTTCCTGATGAGCCCAGACACAGCCTTAGAATACTCAACACAGGGCATCAGGAAGCCACTATCAATAGATCCGTTCGCACAAGAATTAACAGGTATTTTCTTAAGCATCCCTAATCACAGCCTATGGACCTGACATTCATGAGCCTATTTTTCCTAAAACTCTTTTTGTCAACAACTAGTCTTTCTTAAGAGAAGGATGAAGTGATCCTTGGAAACCTTTCTTGGTTTCCTTGGGGCTCCAGGCACAGCCAAGGTGTCCCTGCCAAGTGAGGGTTTACTGCACTCAGCCCAGGAGACTGTGGTCAGTCTCAGTGGCCTCGCCCCCAAGTGGATCCCCCAGGACCTCACCGCAACTGAGCCAGGAACACCTCCATCACCCGCACCATGTCCACCTTGACTCTCACCGGCAGCTCCGAGCCATTGTAGGCTTTGGGGTCCACATTGTATACCTGCAGGGGGAAATAAGGGTGCCTCAACATCACGCCAGGACCATGCACAGCTCTGCCCTAGACACTCTGGAGGCCATGAGAGGAAAGGAAGACATACTCTGTGCTCTTTAAAAATTACAAACCTAATATTTTTGGAATACCTGCTATTAGGAGCTTTATATAAATTATCTCCTCTACTCCCTCAAAAATCTTGTTAAAGAAATATTTTTAATTCCATTTTAAAGTTCCTACCCATGAGAAACTCCAATCTAACAGGGGAGACAACATTCCCAACCTTGTTAAGACTCCCACAAACAGGGCCAAGATCTAAGTTATACACAGAATAGTCCTAAGTCAGCGCAAACTGCAAGTGCAAAAGGGTCCTACTATAAACACTGATGGAAATAAGAAGCAGTGGGGCTGGTGGGGGGCGGTGGGGGGCACGAGCTCACAGCACCTCACCACCACCCCCCAACCCAGGCTGGGCCACAGAGGACACCAGAGGAACAACAGAAGAACAGTCTCAACGAACACCCCTGACGTTTGGGCTCTGGGGTCTCCGTGGTGTGACCATACCATAATGCCACCCCAGCGGGGGCTGTGGAAGGCGTTGGTGGCCACTGGAGCACCATCCTTGTCCTGAATGTACAGGGGGGAGTGGGCAAGCTCAGGAACATAGAGTAGAAAGTTGAGCACCGGGTAAAGGGAGGCAGCGCTGGATCCTGTGGCACAAAGAGAAGGGGAGTCAGCACACCAAACACGCTGGGTCTAGATCTTAGGTCTAGGTCAGCCTCTGACTTGCTGGTCACTCACTCTGGGCCTCATTTTCCCCAACTGATAATCACTAGGATATCCTCCAGGCCTGGGTTTCTGTGCTAAACAACCTCAGCATTCTCCCGAGATGTGCCACATACATGAAGTGCAGTCCTCAGCCTCAAACTGCCCCCAAATCGCCTCTCCTCCAACAGCCTCCCACCTTTTTCGGCAGTGCCATAAAGCAGTCCCTTGGACCTTGTAGGAAAGAAGGGAGGGAAGGAGGGAAGCAGGGAGGGAGGAGGAATTCGCCAAGGCCTCATGTGCTGCCCCACCCATACCCCTTGGTCCACACTGGCCTAACCCTGGTGCCTAAAATTCCACAACTAGTGATATACTCCCTTTGGTTTGCCTCTATTACAGTTCTACTGTACTGTACTACCTACTCTTCTGAGGTACCAGCGCCAAAGTGAAAAACTGGAGCCCCAGCTTCAAGGTTCCTCAGCCTCAATCAGCAGAACTGTCGATTCAAATTCTGCCTTCCTGTACTTCTGCTGCTGTCTTTCCTACACGTGTGGCCATATTTTTCCTGGATGGCTTGCAGGGAGGGAGACGCAGCCTATCCATTTGTTTATAAGAAGTGTTGGGAATGTTTAATCAATGCTTTTGGATGTGACAGTGTGGAGATGGAGATGTCAACAGACTATCGCGGAAAAGGAACCTAAATGCCCAGCACCTCCTCAACGCCCTTGGACCAACCCAACCTGGGAGCCATCGCTATATATAACCCGCCTCCCACCCCAGGCTGAGCCTTCAGGGTCCTTCCCCGGCCTGGCAGAAAGACCCTCATGGTCAGGAACTCACCCAGCCGGGACTCCACTGGGTTGATGACGTGGGGGAGGCTGTGTGCGGCCAGATAATAGCTGGAGGAAGCTGGGTCAAAGCGGGGGTTCACCCCCAACACTGCGTAGTAAAGGATCTGTAGAGCAAAGAGGGAGCACGCTATTTGTCTACTGAGCTATATTCCAATTTGTCCCCCCAAAAGATTTGAGGTGCCTTAAAAAGATAACCATTAGGCAGGGCAAAATGTAAGAGACAAAAATCAAGGCCGAGAGAAAGCAGGAGTAGGGAAAAAAATAACAAAGCCAAGGGTAAAGTTAACACACTAAATCCAGGTTTTGAACACCACGTTATTTTACCAGGCTTTCTCACAGCCTAAACAAAGAATAGCATAATTCAGTGTCCACAAGATCAAATCAAATCAGTTATTCAGAAGTAATTTCTCCCACTACCAAGACCTGATAAAAATTTCTCCCACCTTTTCCCTAAAAGGACACTGTGTAATTCAGAAGACTACATTCATCACATCTTTGTTGTTACTACATTAACATATCTCAGGAAGTTTTTCTGTTTGTTTTTTAATAAATTTTTAGGATGGCACAACTGGAGAATACAGTTCCAGAGGGAGCCATAAGGAAGTTACTTTTTTAACAAGCATTGACAAAACTCCCCAAGCTGGACACCAAGGAGGAAAAGTAGACCCCAGAACCATATACATACACAGGAATTTCCTGGCAAATCAGCAAGCTCAAAGAGCTGGAAGAACAGACTACACTTGTAAATGCCAAATATGGAGGGACTTGGGAAAGGATGGTGCAGCGGGGAAAAGGGCTCCTCAACTTGCTCCCAGTCTCACCTGAGAGTCCACAGAGAAGTTGCCCACAGCTCTGAGGGCATTCAGGAAGGGCTGCACGTAGCGCCGGACAGCCCCCTCGATGTCCCAGTGGACGTCATGGGACTTGGGGTCAGGGTTGAGTAAACTGAAGGTGATTTCATAGCCTATAAAAACAGGAGTCAGGGAAGCCAGAGGCATCTGTGGATCAAAGGCAGCCTGTACCCCTGGCTGAGTTGAACTTGGTTCTCCTCTGAAATGGGGCTGGTTGCCATCATGGACGCAAAGGGAGGATAAAACTGGGATGAGGAACACCGAGTGCTTTAAGAAAAAGATGAAACCACAGAAGAAAGGAGTGAAGCGTTTGCATGCAGATTCCCCTCCTGCCCCACCGTCTCCACATAATTCATTTCCCTCTCCCTTCCCGTGGCACAGCCCGGTCACCCTACCCAAGCTGGACTTGAGAGGCCGCCTCTTATCAGAGCTCCACTTGTCCTCTGGGAGGTGGTCAGCCAAGGCTGCAGCAAGCACGTCCTCAGTCAAAGACATGGCCTGGGCTACTTGGATTACACGGTGGCCAATGATGTTAAAGGCCTCCCGGTGCATTATCCCCCGCACAACTGCCATCCTCTTGGGCCCAATGTAGCTCATCATGTCCTATGAGGGGCAAGCAAGGGACAGAATGCCCACGGCTCAGGGAAGAAAGCAGAAGAGCACTCTGGCTCCTGTCTTTGAGAATCTGGCCTTTTGCCACCGACCAACAGGACTGCACCTCTCTCTAGACTCATTGGGAACTCTTATGTCAACATTTCTGAGCTATGGGTATATATGAGTGTTTTCATTCATTTCAGTTCCCTTCTCCTTCCCAGATGACATAGGAGCAGGCAACAGCTATATCTTCATGGGCTGGAAACTAAGAGACGGCATGCTGAGCAAGAATAAACAAACAACTGGAAAGTTTGATATAAGTAAATGGCAAAGAGGCAAGTACAAGAATTTTCACATCAGCATTATTTGTAATAGGATAAAACTGGAGACAATCCAAATGCCTGTCAGCAACAGAATGGATAAATTGTGATATGTTTATACAATGAAACATTAGACAGAATTTTAAATGAATGTATTAGATTCAACTAGACATATTTTCATAGATGATTCAAACATAAAGGTCAAGCAAAATGAAAACTAGAGAAGAACATGCGCTTCATTACGGCATTTATATAAAGTTCAAAAATATATAAAACTAAACATATTGTTTATAGAGATATATGTGATAAAACTTGAAAGAAAAATATGAAAATGATACATACAAACTATGGTCACCTTTGGCTGCAAGGGAGTGGGATATAATCATGGAGATGCACAGGGCTGTATTATAGTTTGCAAGCTAGGGGTGGGTACATGGATGTTTATTAAAATTTTCCTTCATCTTTTTGTAATAATTAATATTTCATTATAAATTAAAAAATAAAATGGTAGCTGGTACAGCTCCCACCAAACCTTTTGCTCAGAAACTGAAAAGGTCAATGTATTGCTCATATTATCATCACAGCCCATTCAAACCAGCTTCTTTAACCCTATTGATTTTTTTTCCACTTTAAATTGGAACTTTAGGACTTCCCTGATAGTGCAGTGGTTAAGAATCCGCCTGCCAATGCAGGGGACATGGGTTCGAGCCCGGGTCCGGGAAGATCCCGCATGCCACAGAGCAACTAAGCCTGTGTGCCACAACTACTGAGCCTGCGCTCTAGAGCCCGTGCTCCGCAACAAGAGAAGCCACTGCAATGAGAAGCCCACGCACCTCAACGAAGAGCAGCCCCCGCTCACTGCAACTAGAGAAAGCCCACGTGCAGCAAAGAAGACCCAATGCGGCCCAAATAAATAAATAAATAAATTTATTTTTTTTAAAAAGGGAACTTTAACCACATACAAGCCTTGGATTTAGAAAGACCCAGAGTCAATGAAAACAATCCCTATTTGCATTCTTTTTAAAAAATACTTGAGGAGAGTTTTCTGTAGCAAACGGAAGGAATGGGCAGCAATACTGCAAGAAGGAGACTTAGGAGAGGACAAGCTGAAGGGAGAAGGCATGTCCGCAGCCTCTCTGCTCACCCTACCTGAGGGAGAAGTGAGGAGTGTTCAGAGATCACGTACACTGTCAGGGAGCCCTCTGCTTGCTCCGATGGCTCAGCAAACATGGTTTCTGCCTCTGGGGACAAGAACAGGTGGTGTACCAGGAGCGCAAACACCATTCCCTCTCCCTCTGGCTCCCACACGGTGCCTAACCCATCACTCCACCTCCCGCTCACACCCAGCTGACACTGTGGCCAGGTCTGGCCCTGGGTGGCCCAGGCTGAGACACAAGGTATCTCATTCCCAGCTTTCCCAGAGAGATTTTGGAGTTAAGACAAGTTATGGAGGGAGTCCCCTGGTGGCCTAGTGGTTAGGATTCCGGGCTTTCACTGCCGTGGCCCAGGTTCAGTCCCTGGTCAGGGAACTGAGATCCTTGCAGGACACACAGCACAGGCCCCCCCCCCCCAAAAAAAAAAAAGGACAAGATATGGAAACTACACACTTAGAGATCAGAAGGAAAAAGAGGGCTTCCTGTTAAAATGATCACCCCTCCTAGTACCTTGTATACTGCCCAATGACAGGGCTTCCTCCTCATGATCCAAAGCCCTCCGATAGGCCTTCTGGAAACGGCATTTGATTTTCAATTTGTCTTAGAGAGAGAAAGAAGCATGATGAGAAGAGCAAATGTCAGACTCTGCCCACCCTTCCAGCCCTAATGCTGTCCAGTGTCCGAGGAGAGCAAGATGATTGTTTGCAGAGAAATACCAAGAAGCAACAGCCAATTCTAATGATTTCTGCATGGATGATATAAATACATGACACTCCACCTCTTCCACCTGCCCAGCTCTTGCCTCTCGCTGTGCACCTTCAACCTGAAGTACCCTCCCCACAGGGAAATCTATTACAATATTCATTACATTAGTAGGTAAAAGGAGGAAAACCATATGATCGTTTCAATAGATGTCTCAAAATAAACTCAGTGAACATTCTTGATAAAAATAAGATGCACACTTAATGACAAAACACTATAGTTCCATTAAAATTAGCACGAAAACAAGGATGCCTGCTATCTCCCCTATTATTCAGCACTGTTCTTCCTGAAGTTCCTGACCAATGCAATGAGTGAAAAAAGAGAAACATGAATATTTGAAAGAAAGAGACAAAATGGCCACTTTTTGAAGTAGTATAATTATTTTCAAAGGGAATCAAAGAGAACCAACTAAAAAACTATTATAAGAAAATGCAAGAATGGGTAGCTTTCTAATAAATACCAGCAATATCTAATTAAAAAAGCAATATTTTTAAAAATCCCAATTGCAGTAACAATAAAGAATATAAAAATATCCAGGAATACATGTACAAAACTGTAAGAAAAAAAAAAACCAAGACTTTACTCAATGACATAAAAGAAGATCTGAATAAAATGGAAACACATACAAGGCTCCTAGATGGAAAAACTAAATATTCTCAGAATATCAATTCTCTCCAAGTTAATCTAAACATGTAAGGCAATCCCAAAGGGATTTTTTTCGCCACCTGGAACTTGACAAGCTGAACCTAAAATTTATTGGGAAAGTTCTTCTTTACAGAATTCCAGAAGAATGCAGAAGAAATGGCAGAATTTAAAAATTGCCATTTTGCAACCTAATGAAATGGATTCCAGTATCAACAGATGCTAAAATCATCAGGTGAAAGGTTGACCGAGAACTAAAATACAGAAGTCAAGCTGACAATATCTGAACTAAATAATCATCTTTGCATCACCCAAAGTGAAACAACCAGGCCACTACATGATATAACACGATAGGAAGTACAACACACCAACTGTGAAGTATTCTTGCCTAAAAAACCGAACATGGGTAGTGTATATATGTCCATGCCACTCTGTCACTTCACCCCAGCTTACCCTTCCCCCTCCCCATGTCCTCAAGTCCATTCTCTACGTCGGCGTCTTTATTCCTGTCCTGCCCCTAGGTTCTTCAGAACCACTTTTTTTTTTTTTAGATTCCATATATATGTGCTGGCATCCAGTAGTTGTTTTTCTCCTTCTGACTTACGTCACTCTGTATGACAGACTCTAGGTCCATCCACCTCACTACAAATAACTCAATTTCGCTTCTTTTTATGGCTGAGTAATATTCCATTGTATATATGTGCCTATATACAGTACCAAACGTAAAATAGATAGCTAGTGGGAAGCAGCTGCATAGCACAGGGAGATCAGTTCAGTGCTTTCTGACCACCTAGAGGGGTGAGATAGGGAGGGTGGGAGGGAGATGCAAGAGGGAGGGGATATGGGGATATATGTATACATATAGCTGATTCACTTTGTTATACAGCAGAAACTAACACAACATTGTAAAGCAATTATACTCCAATAAAGATGTTAAAAAAAAAAAAAAACTGAACCTGGGTACTTCCCTGGCAGTCCAGTGGTTGGGACTCTGTGCTTCCACTGCAGGGGGCACGGGTTCAATCCCTAGTCGGGGAACTAAGATCCTGCATGCCACAAAGTGCGGCCAAAAAATAAATTTAGGACTTCCCTGGTGGCGCAGTGCTTAAGAATCCGCCTGCCAATGCAGGGGACACGGGTTCGAGCCCTGGTCCGGGAGGATCCCACATGCTGCAGAGCAACTAAGCCCGTGCGCCACAACCACTGAACCTGCACTCTAGAGCCCTCGAGCCACAACTACTGAGCCAACGCACTGCAACTACTGAGCCCGCGTGCTGCAGCTACTGAAGCCTGTGTACCTAGAACCCATGCTCCGCAAAAAGAGAAGGCACTGCAATGAGAAGCCCTTGCACCACAACAAAGAGTAGCCCCCGCTCTCTGCAACTAGAGAAAGACCACGAGCAGCAATGATGACCCAACTCAGCCAAATTATAAATTAAATAAATAAATAAATTTTAAAAAATTAAAAAACTGATTTTAAGTAAACCTCTAGATCTAACTACCAGTTTATAAGAAATATGGATACTAGAGAAATAAATTAAATGAAACCAAGAGGAAGAAATCTGCCAAATCCAGAATGTGAGATGTTCTATCAAACAAATGACCTGGTTTCTCCAACAAATCAATGAAAACAAGTATATTGGGATGGGGTAGGGAGAGCTGGTATATAATAAAAGAGACAAGAGACTTAAAATGGGGATCATAATGTTAGGATTAAATGAGGCAACACGTGTAAAGTGTTTCACCGAGTTTCTGGCATATAATGAACAACTAATATTAGCTATCATTATTACTAACTAGTGTTATCCTTCCCTCTCCTCCTTATTTAACTTGAATTCCTACATATCCTTTAAAAATCTGGCTTAAAAATTACAGCTCTCAAAACCTTCTCTACCTTTCTTTCCTCCAGACAGTTATAGTCTCTTTCTTAAGTACAATCTCTGTTTCTTATATACTTATATACTTCTGAGATTTCTTTGTCTCTCTCCCCTACCTATGAATTTCTTGAAACCAATATCAATTTCTTATTCATCCCCAAATTCCTGATACCTACGTGCCTAACACTCCGTAAAGTATTTAATGTTAAACTGAATAAGGTCTGTATGTAAGTCCAAATTGATTCCAAACCCTGTGTTCATTCCACTACATCCCACATCCTCCCCTAACCCGTAATGAGCATCACCTACTTCTGATCAGGTAGCACAACTGTTTTATGAATAAAACTGCCCCTTTAATGGTGAATACTGAATTTAAAGCTGCTTTTTTTCTTAGCAAACACACTGTTCATTCAAAGTGGCCTTTTAATAAGTTTGTAATCACCTTTACGGGATACCCATGCTCCGCCTATCCAACCTATCTGCGGACTGAACTCAGACCAGAAAGGCAGCCCTGATCAGGAACTCACACTTCAGAGGGATCTCTCTCTCATGCACAACGGTGAAGGGCAGCTTTTCCTGGTCGTCCAATGGCACTGATTCCTGGGTAAACACGACAGTGACCGGCACCATGAGCCGGAGCTGCGGGAAGAAGCATCAGGGCCATCAGTGAGTCTCCATCTTGCCGGTGGGCTGTCCCGTGGTCCTCCACCACCGAGGTCTTACCTGCAGGGAATTCAGCCCACTGATCTGGGAGTAAGGCAATGGGGCCCGGTAGGTCTCCGTGGTCTTCCACCAGAGCGGCAGCCCCAGCACGATGACCACCGCGGCAAAGAAGAGAGCGGCGCGCTTGCCTCGAACCACCTCTGGGGACACGGGGGGATCCACTGAGGCGCCGCCAGAGGTGGGCTCGGGTGCCGGCCCCACCCCCGACGCGGAGGAGCCCCGGCAAGCTGTACTCAGAACCTCTCAGCCCGCACTCGAAGGGATTCCCCGGCGAGGGGCCCGGACCCTAGTCTGAAGGGATGCTGTCTGAGACGAACCCCGAACCCCCATCCGCGGGACCTCTGGCACAACACAGTCCCCACCCCCGCATTCCTCCCTCGCAGTCCGCGAGCCGCAGCCCCCTCCCGAAAGCCGCCGCACCTAGGTCTGTAGCTGCGGCCCCCGGGGCCGCCATACTCGCTTCCAACCACTCTTGCTGCCGAAGGGAGGAGCTGCGTAGGCCTCCCCCAATCGGAAACCCGCAAGGAGTGGGCGCGCCCACGGCAGCGATCGCGACCAATCACGAGCGGCACTCCAGACGAAAACCGACGAAGGGTGGGCGGGGTGCGCAGAGAGCTTCTCCCAGAGATTGAAAGGACGCTGCCCCGGCGATTGAGGAGCTGTGCGGGTTTCGGTTTTGCTGGAAGACACCCTGCGCTTCCTTGTGGAACCCACTCCTAGCCCAGGGAATAAGAGCGCAAACTCTGCAGTTGTTAAATACTAGCCGGGAGACCACGGGAAGCTGTAAGTCTCAGTGTTCTCATCTGAAAAATGGAGATTCTTGACTAAAATGAGGTCATTCATGGAAAGAGCACACGGAAAGTCGCTTATCACGATCATTGTTTATCATCCCTATTATAGAGCTCCTCTTTCGGAGGAGCAAGCTAATAGTACGTTTTTAGGATATTTAGCTCATTTAATATTTTTAAAATTCATTTGAATTCATTTGCAACTTGTTAAAGTCTGAATACCTCACTTAAAATTCTTGAAAATTCATGAGCACAGAATTCTGGATGATCCTGATCACTTGGGTTCAAATCCCAGCTTCACCACTTTACCTGAGTGAGCTTGAGAAGTTAATTAACCTCTCTGTGCTTGTTTCCTCATATTAAAATAGGGATAGCAGGGAATTCCCTGGCGGTCCAATGGTTAGGACTCTGCAGGCAGCGTGGGTTCGATTCGGGGAACTAAGATCCCGCATGCCCCGTGACGTGGCCAAGAAAGATAAAATTGTTTTAATAAATAAATAAAATAGGGATAGCAATAGTATCTACTTTATGTACAATTGTTGTAGTAAATGAGTTAACAACTGTAAAGTGACTAGAATAGGGCCTGGCAGGAGACTGCTATGTAAGTTTGAGCTATTTTTATTAATACAAGATCAGGCCACAATCGGCCTACACTCCCATATTGCAATAATTAGCTGGGCGGAGCGTTGGTTGTGCACTTCACACAGAGCATGGCCTCCCCAGTTCACACAGAACACACAGCAGGTTCTCTCATCTTTTCATCTGCTCAGATAGACCCAGGTGCTCCACCTACAGCCCCACGTCCAAGCTAAGTGGTCAAAGTTCATTATGAGACTTCACCAGGTCTGCTCTTGCCCAGACCCTTAAATTGGCTCCCTCTGTGCCCCTATCTATCCCAACTGGGCGTGAGCAACAGCTCTCGGCAACCTGCTAGATAACCTGCTGTGTCGGGCATCGCTGAGCCCTGGGGATTTTCCCTGTTGGGCAACCCAGGTGCTCCTTCTGCAGTGGCTCCCCCTGGTGAAATGTGTCAAGCCTCATTAGGGCTTAACACAGCCGAGAGGTGAGAGACTCCTCCCATCGCCTCTTATCCCAGTTTGGGGCCATGTGCAAAAGCTGCGTTCAGAAGTAGCTTGAGTCCTGCCTCACTCCATCCTTCTGCACCTGCTGCCAAGTGCCTCTGAAGTGGCAGTTCCCGAAAGACTCACAGCCCTCCATACTGCCACGCTCCAGCCTCGGACATCAACAGCAAGAGCCTGAGCTGAGAATGGTGACTGGGTGTGCCCCTGCCCCCCCAAACTTAAAGCCCAGTAAAACTCAAAACCCACCCTCTCCACCTCCACAGTCGGAGAGGGCTCAGAGACAGTAGTCAGCAGAGATCAGAAACTGGGAGGTGGGAATTGGATGTGTAAAGAAGACAGACAAAGTAGCATGCTTTGCTACCATTTATTTGCTATGTGGTATGTACCCAAAGCATGAGTCAGCTCTGGTGCCCTACCCTCTGATCCCAGGAGAGAGGGTGGGCAAGGAGAGCCCAAGGAGAAGCAACCCCATCATGGGGAAATTGTGGGGGCTGGCAGAGGCACGGGGGAGACCCAGGCATCCTGCTCTGACTTCTAGCAAGTTCTCCTGCCCTCAGTCATGAGGGGCTCCCTATCCTCCCATCCAATGGTCCCAGGTGCAACAATCGGAGAGGGGAGGGGAGGAGAAAAAAGGAAGATGACTCAGTGCTGGGTGGAGGCATCTCCACTCTTCATGGCTACTTGGCCCTGGCCGTAACTACAGGCAAAATTGGGTGCAGGTGGCCGGGCCGAGGGCTGTGGTATGGAGTGGGTACTCAGTAGGCGTGGTTGGCAACGTAGAGGGATTGTGCTGCCGCTCCACCATCTTCTCCGCTGCCTTCATACTTGCCCTGGGCCGCAAGGCCATTCACCTGCAAAAGGAAGGGGGTAAGTAGGCTGACCCAGTCCACAGGTGCTGAACCCTCCCAGACTACAGCCTTTGGGTGCTGACCCTGCCTGGCTACACACCACCTCCCCACCCACCACCTCTAGCTCCCAACCTCGGCCCGCTTGATGAACTCCTCAGTGGCGGCTCCAGCATTATCCCGTTGCCCTCGCCAGGTGTTGAGTGCAGAGGCCTGCAGGGCACGCCCATAGGAGAAGGTGAGGGCCCAGGGCCGGGGAAGGGGGCATTGGTTGATAGCATTGAGGTTGAGAGATGCCTCCTCTTCACTCTGACCCCCAGACAGAAAGGTCACTCCTAGGATGGAGAAGAGAAGACAAACTGATTGATCACTCCTTATTTTTCCAGGGTAAGGAACCCCTGGAGGCCACAAGAACAGGGGAAGAACGTGAGAACGGGTCTTAGGGAAAGGAACAGGTTTGGAAGCGGGGTGGTACCTGGGACAGCTGGGGGCACAGTGCGACGCAGGGCAGTGATAGTTGCCATGGCGATCTCCTCTGGGCTATACTTAATGGGACAGGCATGGCCAGGGGTCACCATGTTGGGCTTGAGCAGGGTCCCCTCCAGGTACACGTGATGGTCACTCAGGGCCTTGTACACCGCAGCCAGGACCTGGGGATCAGAGGAGGTTTACTAAGGTTCTGGGCCCCTGCCACTCACTACATTATGTTCCCTGTCTAGGGCTGGGTGGGCATGACTGAGGGTGGGTATAGGTCAGACTCACAGGTACATTCTGGGATCAAGTAAAAGAGTGCTTGAGGAAGGTGTCTGCATCTGAGCCAGGGACTGTGGGGAACAGGCTCCCTGTCAGGCTTTCTCTGTGGTATATGTCTGTGCCCAGGTGTGGACTCACCTTCTCTGTAACATACTGGCAACGTTTGAGGTCATGGTCTCCATCAGGCAGGATCTCAGGTTCCACAATAGGCACAATCCCATTCTGCAGGTAAGAGCAGAGTATCTTGGGATGGGCAGTAGGTAAGATGGAAGAAAGCCATGTAACCTTCTCACCCCCAGGCACAGAGCACCCATCTGACCCCCGTCACACACACAGGCACACCTGCTGGCAGATGCTGGCATAGCGGGCCAGCACGTTGGCATTCTCCAGAATGGCAAGTGCTGAGGGCGTGCGTTCACTGATTTTCAGCACGCAGCGCCACTTGGCGAAGTCAGCGCCATCCTTCTTGTACTGGGCACAGCGTTCCGAGAGACCATCCAGCCCTGCAGGCATAGTGCCAGCCTCATTACTCTGCTCCTCTTTGCCAGCAGCAACCACCCAACAACCCTGTGGTCCTGAAGCCCACCCCTTCTGTACCTTGAGTGGTGGTTTCTCCATCAGTCCCGGCTAGAGGCACTACACCCTTGTCAACCTGAAGGGGAAACACAGGCACAGAACTGAACCCAGGCAGGATTCCGCTTGCCACCCCTCACACCCACACACCTATTTCCACGCTCAGCCCCCATCCAGGGCCAGTGGCTGCACCTTGATGCCCACGACAATGCCCTTATCCTGGATGGTACGGACGAAGAGGACACCATTATCATCTTTCTGGTAGAGTGTCTCATGGAAGAATATGACACCTCCGATGCACTTCTTCACACGGTCATCGGCACTGAACAGGACCTGACGGTACAACCGGCGGTTCTCCTCTGTGTTCTCCACCCCAATTTGGCTCAGCCGCTTGGCCATGCTGCCTGGGGGCAAACGAAGTAGGGTGGGAAGGTCATCCCCAGGGCTCCCTGGATACTTCTTCCCCACCTGACCACAGGCCCCCACCTACCTACAGACTCATCTGCGGCCAGAATGCCTTTGCCTGGGGCCACAATCCGGAGGGCAATGTCGGACAACTCCTTTTTCTGCTCAGCAGAAAGGGCTGGGTACGAGTGGGGCATGGTGACAGTTCTGTGGAATGGAGACAAGGTATAAAAGCTGGACCCCACCCACTACCTCCTCTGCTTCCTCTCCTGTCCATATGGAGAGGAATGGCCTTTTCCTTCCACCCCAACAAGGAGGGCCTGGGAACAGGGCAGCAGCAGTCCTTGGCATGGGTCCTGGGCATTAAAATGGCACCAATCCCTCTGACAGCCAGCAGGCTCAGGGCCCCAATTCCCACATCTCCTTTTGTCCCTGTTGGGCACCCTTCCCAGCCCCAGGGTGGGGGTGGGGAGGTGAGCAGCCCCAAAGCTGCAGGTCTTCTTATGAAACTACTGCCCAAATAAAGATGCCAACCCTTTTTTCACTGAATTTGGCCCCTTCTTCAGGTGGGCGTAAGCACTGGCCTTTCCACCTTCCCTCTTCTCATCCTCAGCAGGGCCCTGAGGGAAAATGCACTTACTTCAGAGGCTTCAGAATGAGGCAAAATTACCCATCACCCCTCTTCCCTCAGCTTCTGGAGGAAAAGAGTGGGGGTAGGGAGGAGGAGTGGCACAAAACACGGCCACAGGCTTCCATAACCTCTCCTCCATTCCCTGAACCTAACTGCCTAGGCAGTCAGGAGAATGGGAGCAGAGGATCAGGGTTGAAAGGAATGAGGAGAGAGCCTGAGAGGAGAGAGAGGGAGACATGCAGTAGCAGCAGGGAGGAGACTTGTGGGGAGATGATGGTGAGACAGGTTAACTAGTCAGGTGGAAGGACCTAGACCAGGGGGACCATGAAGGGAGGAGAACTGGAGAGGGAACTCAGCCTAGGAGAGGCAGCAGGCTGAGATTAAAATGGTCTGGGTGAGAGAGGCTAACCCCAAGGAAAAATCCAGTAGGCAGAGGATTTAGGATTGGAAAAGCTGCATAAGAGCTTAAGAGGAAGGAGTGGTGTGGGAGAAGCTGAGCAGTGGTGGGGGGTTTCCAGTGGACAGAAAGGAGAGAGAATGTAAGGAGAGAGCTGAGAAGGCACATCCAGGGGCCCCCAGGAGCAGGGTAAGGAAGGCAGAAAGAAGAGTCAGGGAGAGGAAGCGGAGATGCTGAGCAACTCCCGCTTCGTCCCGGGCCTCACCTGTGCGCGGCGAGTTAGCTGCGGCAGCCACAGGAGCAGCTCGGGTTCAGGTCCGCTGCAGCTGTGGCTCCAAGCCCGGCTCCTGTAAATGAGGCTGTGGCGACTGCAGAGCTACGTGACTCCCCTGGAGGGCGGGGCCAGCACCTCCCCGCCCTGACCACGCCCTCTCCCAGGACTGGAGTCAGCGGCGAGGCCACGCCCACAGAGGCGGGGCGACGAGGTGGAGTGACTACTCTGCTGGGATCTCCGAGGTGGTTGCGCACTGTCCCCCTCCCACCTCGCGGGCCAGCCACCAAGGCCCCATGGGCAGGAAATGGCCTCGCCTCATTTCTGCCACAATTGCCTTTACCATGTGCAGAGCACTGTGATGGCTGTTGGGGACGAAGCCTGGTCTGGTGAAGGAGGGTCACCTAAACAATCACAACGGTTGGGTTAGATGGGACACAGGCACCAACAGTGTGGGAGTCCAGGGCAGAGAGTAAGGAACTGAGTTTCTCTGTCCTCACCCCCTTATTCACCAGGGCTACAGGCAGTGAGCCAGGGAACAAGCAGTCCAGTTACCAGAGTATCTGGGGAAGAAAAGGCGTCGGGGTGGTGGGGGGAGACTGGCTTTGGCTCTGGATGCAGTGGGAGGGGTGTGTGGAGGATGCCCAGGCAAGAGGGCCAAGCTGCCTCTCCCCTGACCTCATCCACCCACCTCCTACCCAAGAAATAAGATTCAGTGAGCCTGAAGAAATACATTAAATATACTTTATTTAAATAGCATTAAACAGAGCTGGCTCTAAGCCAATTGGTCCTGGTGTTGGGGTAAGGGAGTACTGCAGGTAAAAAGGGGTGAAACAGAGTCCAGCTTTCAGTTTCTTAGCTCAGAAATTCCAGCAATCCCTGTAGCTCCTTGCAACCCCTCACGACCTCTGGGATGGACAGCAGAGTCTGGCAAGAGATACAGAAAAGGCAGCTCAGGGTCACAGGCCAAAGGCCCAAGGCTCCCAGCCCCAAGAAGCACCCACTGAGTTAGAGGGGCGAAAATGGAAGCCACAGAGAAGGCTGCAATAGTGAGTCAGGCCCAGCTCTCAGCAAAGGCTGGGAACCACAACTATACTCATCAGTACCCCCTGGGCCAGGGCTTATACCAAGTGCCTTAGTTGCATCCACTCCCTCCCTCCTTTACCTCATAAATATGCTGAACAATGTCATCTAGTTTCTTTAACTCCTTGTCAGAGCGCCGCAGATTCTCTTCCAGGATGTTTCTCTAAAAAGCAAATAGGATGCATAAGCTCTATGCTTAAAAGAACAACATAGCTTGTGGGGAAAGATAAATATGGCAGGGCACTTGCTAGTGGTGACAGGAAATAGCCCTAGAATGACATGGAAATTCTTACGTGGCTATGGAACTTGACCATGAGTTTTGCCTTCTCATTTTTCATCTCCAGGAACATCACCCTCAGCTTGTCCACCTACAGATATGTTCAGATCAGTAGGGGCACAGCCTAGGGTTCCCACCAGTTGCCCAGCTCCTCTGTTAACTCTGAGTCACCTCCTGGGAGAGCCACACTTTCTCCTGGATCCAGTTAGTGGCCATGGGCTGACTGTCGGGGTTCAGCTGGCCTGCCAGGGTCTCTTGGAGCACCTTAGTCTCTGTCTCCGCACGACGAAGTGAACGGGTGAGCTGGGTCACCTCCTCTCTAAGCCTCTGGGGATGAGAATGGAGAGGTATCTAGTAGCCCTCAAAGGTCCTCTCTATCCTTATCCCATGTGGTGAGCAAGGGTAGACCAGGGGACCCAATTCCCACATTTGTGACCCTGGCTACCAGTGACATAGAAGGCAGAGGCTGGGCATCATGATGAACGTACTATGAGCTCACCACTCTTGTCTATCTGCTCTAGGATCTTCTCATTCTGCTGCTGTACCACTTCCTGGAGCTCCTTTTCATTCTGTGAGGAAAAGGGAGGTAAGAAGGCAGTGGGAGAGCTGGCTTCTTTGCAGCCCTTGCCAGGAGATAGGATTTGGTGCCGGACCATGCTCAGCCCAGGTGATACCAATTGATAACACTCCAATTCTTCCTCTAGGGCTACGTCAGGCCAGGCACATTTCCCTGTTGAGAGAGCTCTCCTGGAGTTCTAGGTCAGCCTGGAAGATGGGTCAGTCTCTAGCTGGTTCCCAAACATGTGAATTGTCTGACCCCAGGAAGGGCAAAACTAGGGCAATGGTTGGAAAATCTCCACCACCCAGATTCCTGGAGAGACAACAGCTCCCAGTGGGCCCTCACAGTTGCCCCAGTTCTTCATCGCTTCACTTCCAGGCCCCTCCTCCACCTTGTAGCGCAAGCACAAGGCCTGGTTCAGCTTCTCTATGTCCGCTTCCTTTGCCTTCTGGGCTTCCTGATGCTGTTCTTCCTGGGCCTGCAGCTGAGCCTGCAGATCACCTCTAGGGGAGGGAAGAATTCAGCATTATTCCGGTCCCCCCAGGGGCTGCCTGGGCCCTTAACATAAGGGGCTGCTCACCTGACCTGCCCCCTCTCACCAAGACTGCACTCCACTCACATCTTTCGCTGCAGAGTCCTGACAGCCTCTTCTTTAGACTCCTGCAGCAGGGAACACAGGCTCTGAAGCTCCAGAGTCACAGTACTCATTTCTGCCAGGCTATTCTCGATGCCTGGGGTTTCTGAAAGACAAAGTACTAGATAGAGGTAGAGCCCTTTAGCTCTGGAAGGAAGGAGTGTGTAGCTATCACTTCCACAACTCTTATCCATGTTCCCCACCCACAGGATCTGAATGTCTGGAACACTACCGATCCCAAAAGGCAGAAATGAAATGAGCCCAAGTAAAATTGAGGTTTTTAGAGCAAAGCACTTCTCACTGCTTTAGTCTTTATCATCACTACCAGATCTAGAAATGAGGCAGGATCCCTGGAGCCCATCCTAACCTGTAGGCTGATGGGAAACCGTTGATGCTACTCTGGTGAAAGCACTCTTGTCACTTCCAAGCAAGGGCACAGGAGCTGATTCTGGCTCTAAAACAAAATGCAACCATGGTAGAGGGCCCCTCGGGTGACCCAGTCAAGGGTCGGCCATCAGGGGAGCCAGGGAGAGACAGGGTCTGTTGGCGGCATCTTCAACAACTGAAGATATCAGGAGCAGCGCCACAACTTTCCCACCCCTAAATCCCAGGGCCTTTAACCTTCATCTGCCACTGCTGTCAGGGTGCTTCTCAAAAAGGTGCTGTCACTGGGCAGAGGGTGTTCCTGGGAAGGAGCACAGGCTGTGCTTATCGGGAGGGTCTCTGGTTCAGCCTAAGGGCAAAGGAAAAGAAAACGTCAGCTGCTTTTCAGGGATAGTGGGTTCCCTGAACTTCCAGGTATTCACCGGCCATCTCCTCGGGATGCTGTTCTATATGTCACCTCTGTTCTCTATCTTCAACTTCTCCATTAGCTCCTTTCCCTGAACTTAATTCTCTCTCACTAAAACAACAATTTAAAAAAAAACAAAAACCCTTCTTCTTACCTTAAGTATGTTTTAGCTACTGCCTTTTCTTTTCCCTTCCATTAAAAAAAAAGAAAAAAGAAAAGAAAAGCCTACATTTCTTGCCTAAAATTCTCACCATGTATGGACTCCCTAGCCCACTACACTCAGGCTTCTGCCCGACCATTCCACAGAAATTCTCATTATTTGGTACACCGATGGCATCGGACACCTTTCAGGTCTTATTTTACCTGACCTATGTGATAACCAATGACCATGTTCTTTTAGAAACTTCATTTTCTTCACTTGTGTGACATGACTCTCTCTCCTTCACAGGTAGGACTCATACCTTTCTGGCTATCTCTTCTCTCTATCCACAGGTCTTTCTTTAACTGTGGGCTCCTTTTGGTTCATCCTTGACCCTTTACATTCCCCAGGTGGCCTTACCTCAGGAGCTCCACAAAAACATCCACTTCTACATGGATGACCCTTCAATCTGTCTCTCTCAACTGGACCTTCTCCCAATCTCCAGGCCCAAAGGCTCAACTACCTGTGAAAAATCCACCAGATTGCTCCACAGTTCATCTGAAATTTAGTGTGTATAAAGCTGAGCTAACCATTTTTCCTGTCCCACCCCACCAAAAATCTATTCCTCCATCTGTATTTAAGATCCTAGAGCAGGGGAGCAGCAAATTACAGCCTGTGGTTCAAATCTGGCCTGCTACCTGTTTTTGTAAATAAAGTTTTATTGGAACACTGCCACATCCATTTATTTATATACTCTCTATGCCTGCTGTTGAGCTACAAAGGCAGAGTTGAGTAGTTGAGACAAAGACCATGTGGCTTGCAAAGCCGAAAATATTTATCATATTGCACGTTACAGGAAAAGTCTGCCAATCCCAGTTCTAGAGTGTCACCATCTTTCCAGCAATCTAGAGATCATCATTCATTCTTCCACCACACTCCTATATCAAACTGGTCACCACGTTCTGTTACTTTTTTTTTTAGATTTTTTTGATGTGGACCAGTTTTAAAGTCTTTTTTATTGAATTTGTTACAATATTGCTTCTGTTTTATGTTTTGGTTTTTTGGCCGCGAGGCATGTGGGATCTTAGCTCCCCAACCAGGGATCAAACCCGCACCGCCTGCATTAGAAGGAGAAGTCTTAATCACTGGACCGCCAGGGAAGTCCCCATTCTGTTACTTTTACTTCCTAAATATGTATTCAATTCATCCAATTCATCCCCTCCTCCATATCCCTTTAGTTCAAACCTTCAAAAATCTGGCCTCCTGCCTAGCTCTCCAGCCTTTTCTCCTTATCATCCTTGCCCCACATAGCTCCTATAATCCAATCATAAAGAGCTGCCTCCCAGTTCCCAAACTCACCACATTCCACATGAGCAGGGCCTTGGCCTTGTTCACCTGTAGTCCCAGCACCTAACCCAGGTCTTGTCACAAGGTAGACACTACAAAAAGTACCCATAGTGCCTCTATGACTTTCATACTATTCCCTCTGCCTGGTGGGCCTTCCTATATACCCAACCCTGCCCTACAAACTTCTAACCTCAAGACTCTGACCAAGAGTCACCTGCTCTGAGAAGACATCTTAACTCTCAAAGGTAAAACTGATGCTCCTTTCTCTGTGGTCATCCAGGCAACCCTCAGTGGCCATCCAGGCAACCTCTATCATAACCACAAGCCAAGATGACAAGTTTACATCTGTCTGTCTTCCCTGCAAGACTGGACTCCTGTGCTTGGCACACACTGGGGAATGGGGTCAGATCATAAGCAATTCGATTTCAGGATTCTGGCTGTGTCTTTAACTGTTGAATAAGCTAACTAACGCTGCATTCTAAAAAATATCCATTTATTGTTCAGTGTGCACTGTGGGGAAGCCAAAGAAGCAAGGCTAAATTTCTGCTTTCTTTAAATACAGTCTAGTTGAAGAGACCAAACATCCAAGGAAAATTAATACAAGTGCAAAAGGAGAGTAAGTTCATGAGGAATATAGCAGGAGATCACTGAGTCCACTGATGTTTGGAAACATTTCAAAGAAGAAGGTGAACCAGGGAGGATTTTAATAGGAAGGAAAAGGTATTTCCAGTTTGAAGATAGAAGAGAACGGACGTGGTAACAGCACGCATCTGGGTGCAAATGGGGATGAGACGTGTGTGTAGTACGTAGGCAGTCTATGGGAGTAAAGGGTTCATAACAGGGAGGTAGGAGACAGAAGAAGAAAAGTTTGAGTGACAGCTTGAAGACATCCTGTAGGCAACTGAAAATCACTGAAGGTCACAGAGATGGGACGAGAGTAGAATTTTAGGAAGACCATTCTATACAATAAAGATACAAGTGGAAAAACTTTCAGTAAACTAGGATTAGAGGGGAACTTCCTCAACTGGATAAAGAATATCTACAAAAAGCCTACAGTTAACATCATACTTAAAGGTGAGAAACTCAAAGCTTTCCCTTTAAGATCAGGTACGAGGCAAGGATGTCCCCTCTCACCATTCCTTTTCAACACTATAGGGGAAGTTCTAGCTAACACAGTAAGACAAGAAAAGGAAATAAAAGGTATACAGTTCAGAAAGGAAGAAATAAAACCGTCTTTATTCAAAGATATTGATACAATTGTAAGGGAAGAGAAGGAAACCCCGGACCCTACCTTCTCCTTCAGTTTTGTCTGTAGGAAGAGGGTCAGGCTCCGGAGTTGCTCAGTCAGCACCCTTAGCTCTTGGGAATACTGGCGTGTCTTCTCCAGGTCTTGCTGCTGTTTCTCTGCCATGGTGCTGGCCAGTTTAGCCCTGAAATAAGGAAGGAACAGAGAAGACAGCCAAACACCAGGTGACCTTCCCTGAACACTTCTCCAAATCCCCACACAGAACTGCGTTCAAAGAGGGGAAACAAGAGGCTCTCAGACCCTGTCACAATTCCCTTCTTGGAGACTTTAGCTTCTAGAAGCAGTCCTGAGATAAACACTAACAGGGAAGCACAGAAAGGTAGAGGTCTTACTTCAGGTTCTCCACGGTGTCCTTCAGGTCCTCACACTGCAGGCTGCGCTCCCGGAGTATTTCCAGGGTGGTTTTCAACTGACACTCAACCTGGCCCAGCTCCAGGTGAGCAACCTGATTCTCTTGTTCTGCAAACTGGGGAGACAGGAGCAGGAAGGAAGGCAAGGAGAAAGGAAGGGAGGGGGAAAATGCATCTAAGTGGGAAATTTTAGAGTCCTGGGAACAGAGGCTTTTTCCAGTCCAGAGTCTCAAACCTCACCTCAATACCATCAGGGAAGAGTCACACTCCTGCAGCTCCCCTGCCCCAAGCCATCTTCCTTACCTCCAGGGTCTCCTTTAGGTCCTGCACCTCCTTGGCCAGGACCGCCTGTTGTTGCTGCAGCTCTGCCTGCATATGTTTTAATGCCATCTCTTCCTTTTGCCATCTGCCAGAGACCTTACGTTAGATCCCATTAGTCCCATATCCTGGATGCCTACTGCCACAATAACCTGAGAGGAACTCACTGAGCAGCCTTCTCCTCACTGCTCTGGGTAAGCTGGCAGAGCAACTGATCCTTCATGGCCAGGTCCTGGGTACAATTGGCATGCTGACTCTGTAGCTCTTTTAGCTGACTCTCCATGCTGGCCAGAATCTGCAGCTGAGCCCGGAGATCTAGACCAAAATTATCCTAATGACACCATGTGGTCACCAGGCCCAAACGTCCCCACACTTCTGCTCTAAGACAAGTGCCCTAGAGCACTTTCTTACGCCACTGCCACACCCCAAGCCTCAGCAGGGTACAACTGCTTGTACGCATGCACACACGCACACCTGTTGCCAGACGACTGTTTTCCAACTCCAGTTGTTCTAGTTGGCTTTTGCAGTCCTCTAAATGGGTAGAGACTTGTTCCAGCTCCCTGGAAACCTAGGAGAAAAAGACAGTTTTCTTCCCACAGCTCCTCCTGAATCAAGAGTCCCAAGACTTAGTCCAGTTTCTCTTTCTGGACAGGACAATAAACCACATTGTTCCTGGGCAAAAACACTGCAGCAAATGAGTCTGATCCTCAGGAAAAAGTAGAAACAGGAGGAAAGTTGCTGAAGAAGGTGCTGAAGGCCATCTTATAGCAAAGGGGCTGGCTGGTCTCCAAACCCACAGATGGAAAGAAGATAGGTCCCAGGGAAGAGGCTAATGACACCACTCATCAGAAAGGCCTTCTGTAGAGAAGAAGGAGGAAACGAGGCCTAAGCAGTCCCCACTCCTGGTTTGTACCTGCTGCTTTTCCTCAATTGCAGCATCACGTTCCTGCAGGGTCTGCCGGCTCTTGGCTGTAAACTTCTCTGTGAGTTGTTGAAACCGGCTCAGCAGAGCTGTCCATGTTACATACTACCAGGGGAAGCAAGCAGGTCAGAAAAGCACCGTTGAGACAAGACTCCTAACAGGGCTGGCTGTGAGCAAAGGAGCAGTATAATGGCCCCAAATACTCACATCCAGTTGCATGGATATCCAGTCCTGCTGCAAGGCTGAAGTAAGACTTGCTGTCTGCTGAGCCAACCCTTCTTGCTCAGTGTGAAGCCCGACCTACATGAGAAGGATTGTCAATGGAGGGAGCCCTTTCCCTGTGGATACAGGGAAGTAGGGGTACATGACCATCCTCCCAGTGTGTCAGTATGGATCCCAGGAAAGAATATGTCTTCAATTACCAGTTGGGTCTGGGTTTCCTTCAAAAGGCCTCTGAATTCCCCCATGGATGCCAGGTCCTGTTCCAGCTGGCTGATGCGCTGGCTGGCGTGTGCACAGAAAACCTCTAGCACTGTCTCTGCCTGTTTAGAGAAGAGGTTGAGAGGACATTGCGGGCAGAGGAAGGATACAGCACAAAAAGCCATAACTATCCATCACACCAGCAGTTTAGTTCATTATTCCCCAGGGCAAGCAGTTCTCAGGCCACCCATCTGTGTCTCAAGTCAATTTATGTTCCTGCAGGAACCTTAGGAAGAGACCTCCTACATCCAGGAACAAAAGCCTGACACCTTACCGCATCTTTGCCTCTGAGGGCCATTTCCTCTCTGTGCTTTGCCTCCTCCCTTTCTGCTTTGAGGCTCTGGAGCCTTGCCCTTAATTTCTTCAACACATCAAAACAGCGGGACACCAAGGTTTCTGTACGCCAAGACTATAAGATAAGAATCATATACTGTGTCTGGTTTCTTTATTTGGCTGAATTTCAATCCCACCAAAGGCCTCTGCCTCCATCTGCATGCTGCTTACCTCCTGACTCAAAGCAGCTTTATCTTCATCTAAGTGCAGCAGAGATAGTTGAAGCAAGGATATCAGCTCTTTAGAGACCAGCACCCATGACTGCTGTAGAGGGAGAGATGGTTAGGCTAGATCAAATAAAGTCATTAAGCAGGAAGTAAGCTGGGACACTGAGGAGGAAGCCACCAACCCCAATTTCACGCTCCCAATAAGGAAGAGATGTTCTTAACAAAAGGAAACCTCCCTTCACTACCATGGCTGAGTACCATCCATCATCTGCTAACTGCTCAGGAGTCGCCATTCTTGATCTTCACAGGAGACCCAGCAACGGTGTAAGGTCAGTCAACACTTACCATGACATTCCTGGCCTGCTGCAGAGCCTGTCCAATCTCCTGGCTCTCCTGAAGATGCTGAGGTTTCTTACTCATCTAGTTGGAGAAACAGAGTTGCCCCTCTTGCATAGGCAACATGCACCGCCAGCAGCTCTTTCCCCCTCCCACCGAGATACAGGAACCTTTCCCATTAAAATCAGGAGCAAGGCTCACAGCTTGATGAAGCCAAGTCAGAAAAAATCCAGAGGTAGGTAAAAAAATTACTTTTTAAAATAACTTTTTTTTCTGATTATGTGTTTACTGTAAAATTTTGGAAATAGGAAAGTGAATAAAATGGAAAAAGAATCATTATCAATTTCACCCCTAGAGCAGTGATTCTCAACCAACAGTACAGTACCCACCTCAAGAGATTTCAATATACCTCCACACCAGATTTCCTTGCTATAGGGATTTGCTGTAACTGATGAGTATGTTACCTCCCTCAGGTGTCAGGGGGAGAAAAAAGTAGTAGACTACTGATTTACAAAGAAATAACTATATTTAGGGCTTCCCTGGTGGCGCAGTGGTTGGGAGTCCGCCTGCTGATGCAGGGGACGTGGGTTTGTGCCCCGGTCTGGGAGGATCCCACGTGCCGCGGGGCGGCTGGGCTTGTGGGCCATGGCCGCTGGGCCTGCGTGTCCGGAGCCTGTGCTCCGCGGTGGGAGAGGCCACAACAGTGAGAGGCCCGCATACCGAAATAAAAAAGAAAAAAAAAAGAAAGAACTATATTTAATAAATTCTAAGATGATTGCCTTTTTACAATTGTTTTCTATTTTGGCGCACTGCGCAGCATGTGGGATCTTTGTTCCCCAACCAGGGATCAAACCCGTGCCCCCTGCATTGGAAGCACAGAGTTTGAGCCACTGAACTACCAGGGAGGTCCCTGTCTTTTTACATTTTAACACCACTGACATTGGTATGCATTCAATATTGATAGTATCTTAGATTTGATGAAAGACAGTAATGCTTAAGAAAACCACAATTGTGATTATAATATATAAATAAATGTGGGGTCCTGCTTTTCTTACTTACTTACTTTTATTATACTCATGTTATTTAGCCCTGAGTTTACATTTAGTCTCCTCACTGAGAGCCTGAGACTGGGATGTGTGCTTTAGGGAGACCTATCAAAGTGGAGCATCACTCATTTTTAACCTCTGCTGATATTTTACCTCACCTCAAAGCCTCTTAGAGGTTATATGAACTCTGAACTCCTTTTTTTCTTCTTTTTATTTATTTATTTATTTATGTTGATCTCTAGGTATCTTTTTTTTGGCTAGGCCATGGGGCTTGTGGGGTCTTATTTATTTATTTATTTTTGGCTACGGTTTGGTCTTCGTTGCTGTGCGTGAGCTTTCTTTAGTTGCAGCAAGTGGGAGCTACTCTTCGTCGTGGTGCACAGGCTTCTCATTGCAGTGGAGCACTGGCTCTAGGTGCGTGGGCTTCAGTAGTTGTGGCTCGCACGCTCTAGAGCGCAGGCTCAGTACTTGTGGCGCACAGGTTTGGCTGCTCCACGGCATGTGGGATCTTCCCAGACCAGGGATTGAACGCATGCTCCCTGCATTGGCAGGCGGATTCTGAATTCCTTTCTTTAAAAACCATGAACATTAAACTTATTAAACTATTAAAAACTCTTGGCAGTCCAGTGGTTAGGACTCTACACTTCCACTGCAGGGGGCATGGGTTTGATCCCTGGTGGGGGAACTAAGATCCTGCATGCCACACTGCATGGCTGGAAAAAAAAAAAACTCTTCATAAATATACTTTTAAATAACTAGGATATCCCATCTTATGGATGTACCATTATTTTTCATTATTTTTCATTTTTTTTAAGTTATCATCTTTATGCAGAATTTTTTTTTCCCGTTAGGATTTAACCCTAGAAGTGGGGTTACTGGATCAAAAAGTTTGAACTGCTTTGAGCAGTTGAAATTGCCTTCAAAAATGGCTGAACCCGTTTAAAGGCATAATGTTCAAACAAGAGAAAAAAATTTTAAATGTAATATTAAATATAACTGTTTTAAAGCATAAAAAAAAAGATTGAACCAATTTATGCCCTACTGACGACAGGACAATGCTTACCACTATTATCTATTTTATTCTTTGCTATTTTGTCAGAAGAAAATAGCATCTCATGTTGCGATTTGCATTTCTCTGATTACCAGTAATGGTAACCTTCTCAAATATTTATTTACTACTCATTTTAATTTTCTTAATCTCTAATGGTCTGTTCATTATCTTGGGGCAGACGAAAATCTTAGTGTGCTATGTGGAGTAGATAAGTATGATTTCAAAGGCAGCAGAGCCGTAGAGAAACTTTGAAGTTCTGAGAGAAAAGTGGGGAACCTTCATTACTGCTGCAAGGCAGCCATCGTCTAGGAAAAAGCCTAGTGCTGGAGCAGCAGTGCTGAGTCACGATGCTGCAGCAGCCTGGATATAAGGACGCAGATCTCTTGGAGTTCATCACTCCCCTCCCCAGCAAAGCAGACATTGTTCCCGACTGCATCATGCAGTAAGGCACAGAGTTACCCCTGGAGCCCTGGAACAGGGCACACATACTGCTCAGGGCTGGCCAGTCAGGCAGGTGATGAGATTAGCGTGAATGAGGCAGCCAAGCGGCAAGGACATGGCACTGTGATGGGGAATGGCTGAAGGCACTGTCATTTCCTCTCTTTGGTTCTGCTCCAGTGGTCTCTAAAAGGATTTGGCAAGCTTCAAGGAAAGAGGGTACAAGGCCAACTCAGGAATGGGGAACAAGGTCAAGGACAAGAGGAAAGGATACAAAAATAAGAAAATACAGGAATGATGAGCCTATGGCTTCCAGGATTTTGACAAAGAGTAAAGTCATTATTTTGAGGATATTTTCAACTCAAAGGAGGTCTTTGGAGTTTTAGAGACCATCGTTTTTTTTTTTGGCCACGCTGCACGGCTTCTGGGATCTTAGTTCCCCGACCAGGGATTGAACCCCGGCTCTCAGCAGTGAGAGCGCGGAGTCCCAACCACTGGACCACCAGGGAATTCCCGAGACCATCTCTTCTTAGCAACAGCCACCTATTACCTCAACAGGCACATTAAGGACCTCAATTCCTTCCCTGACACATTCCCTTACTTCCTCGGCCTGTGCTCTCACAGCAAGACTCCTCTAGAACAATGGTCTTTAAACTGTTTTCCTCTCATATCTCCTACAGTAATTTTGAAAGCTGGAGTACCCTTACGTTTAAATCGTTACAAAGGCTGTAATTTCCACGACCTTATAAACATTGACAGTTTGAAATAAAACTGTTACATCAGTCTTAAATATACCCAATGGTATAAATGTTACATACACCATAATGATTTTTTTAACGTCTTTATTGGAGTATAATTGCTTTACAATGGTGTGTTTGTTTCTGCTTTATAAACCATTATGATTTAATACCTATTTGACACCTTTAGAAAATACACAAAAGGGACTTCCCTGGTGGCGCAGTGGTTAAGAATCCACCTGCCAATGCAGGGAACACGGGTTCGAGCCCTGGTCCGGGAAGATCCCACATGCTGCGGAGCAACTAAGCCCATGTGTCACAGCTACTGAGCGTGTGCTCTACAGCCCACGAGCCACAACTACTGAGCCCACGTGCCACAACTACTGAAACCCACACGCCTAGAGCCCGTGCTCCACAACAAGAGAAGCGCACCGCAACGAAGAGTAGCCCCCACTCACTGGAACTAGAGAAAGCCCGTTGCACAGCAACGAAGACCCAACGCAGCCAAAAATAAATTAATTATTAATTTTTAAAAAATACACGAAGTTCTTCTTTAACAGAAATTTTATATCATCCCTTTTTCTCCTTGAACCTCTATTTTTACTCCTCTCAGAATTTTATCCTAATAAAACATACTTTTACACTTTAAACTCTATTAGTATCTCTGCAACGACAACAAAAGTTCATCTAAATTTAAATAAATTTAAAAAAATTTTTAATTCCTCTGACCATAAGATTTTAAATTTATTTATTTATTTTTGGTTGCATTGGGTCTTTGTTGCTGTGCGCGGACTTTCTCTAGTTGTGGCAAATGGGAGCTACTCTTCGTCGCGGTGTACAGGCTCCTCATTGCAGTGGCTTCTCTTGTTGCGGAGCACGGGCTCTAGGCGTGCGGGCTTCAGTAGTTGTGGCTCGTGGGCTCTAGAGCACAGACTCAGTAGTTGTGACACACGGGCTTAGTTGCTCCATGGCATGTGGGATCTTTCCAGACCAGGGATCGAACCCGTGTCCCCTGCATTGGCAGACGGATTCTTAACCACTGCGCCACCAGGGAAGTCCCACATAAGATTTTAATGAGAAAACTCTCTTTTGGATGGAGAAATATTTTCATCAGTTGTATACTAATCACTGTAATAATATAATTTTTAATTAAAATCATAAACATATCCAGTAAAATTTTACTGGAGATCCATCTACTAATGAAATAGATGGAGCATCCCTCCCCTTATTAGTTCATGTGTCTGTGATTACTATAATTCCTACAATAAGACGTAGTTCAGCAAGAATTTTATGCCTATTTTCCATTCTTACAGATACAAGATTTATGTGAGGGAATTCCATGGTGGTCGTGTGGTTAGGACTCCGTGCTCTCACTGACAAAGGCCTGGGTTCGATCCCTGGTTGGGGAAATGAAATCCCACAAGCTATGTGGTGCAGCCAAAAAAAAAAGATTTCTGTGAGAAAATTTCTTCACATAAATAATGGGAATAAGTAGGAATGAAAGAAGGGAAGAAGGGCATGCCACCCAATTCTAGGAGCTCCTTTGGAGATACATGCCAAAAATCTCACAGTGAACTTCCATCCACTGACGTAACTGAAGTCTTCCTTCAATTTTGTTGAAAGCACACAAAAATGACATGTTACATAATCATTGCAGTCATTTGCCTTCTCAGCACGTACACAAATATTTTCTATTTGTCCTTTGAATGCTGCCTCTTGACAATGTAAGATTCAGGACAGGTAGTAAATATGCTCTTCTTTATAGTAAAATTAGTAAATTGGGCAAGGGTAACTGAGAATGGGGAAGTAGGAAAGAAAACAAATTAGTAAAGAGTGCATTTGGAAGATGAAGATCTAGAAACCGATTCCTTTAAAACTTTCCTTGCTTGCATTCCCTTGGAAGGTCTTGAGGTACCCCAGGGGTATAGTGAGTACCAACAGCTCTAAGGGATTTTCCAGATCCTCAGCTTTTATACATATTCTAAGGAAGAGGGCCCACTGGGATCCTCCACACTTTGGGAAGAACCTTCTTACCCCATTGGAAAAGGTGTCAGTCTGTGTGCTGCTGTCCTGAACTTCTGGGTGAGGGCCAGTCAGCTGGCTCTTCCAGTCCTGCAGCTGGCGGGAGAGTACCTCCAGAATGACAAGAGAGTTCAGCAGGTTATCTTCCAGGTCATGTCGAGATAAGGCAGTCAGATCTGGAGGACGGCTGCAGTAGGAAGAGAAGAACATGAGGAGAAGAGAGGGAAAGGGATGGGAGTGGCAGGTCCAGGAGCACAAAGATACAGGGATACTTACCCCCATAGAAGGTGCTCTGTCTCAGAAGTACTGTCCTTGGTGCCCACCAGGCCTATTTGGGATGTGTTTGTACTCCTTTCCTGCTGTGCTGGGGGAGTAAACCAAGTCCCCACCGAGCAAGTAGAGAAAGGGGTAGTGCCAATCGCAGCATCCCGAAACACAGAGGGAAGAGATAAGCTCTGGCGGAGATTTTCCAGCATGACGGAGGTATTTACACCTTTTTCCAACCAGGCCAGGGGAGACATCCAAGGCCCCATATCAGAGACGGGAATGCTCCCAGCATCTTCTACTGCTGGCCCTGGAGCTGCCTGGGATTCCATTTCTCCTGGATTTGGGGTCAGGCCTGTGGATGGAATATCGTCCATATTTGAGACAAGTGCTTGATCTCCCAATTCAGCCTCCTCAGGGAATGTGGGAAACCTCATTTCTCTCTCCTCTGTAGTTCTGTGCTCTAAAATTTCCTCCCCTGGGTCCACAAGACTGACAGGGAAGTCTGCTGCTAAGACAGTTGAAGGGGAAAGCCAGAGCGGGGAGGAAGGCAACAAGGCATTACTTTCAGAAAGGACTAGGTCCTCAGGCACAGCCTCAGTCCTACTGTCCTTCAGGCTTTCCCTGGAGCAGTGTAGCTGTTGCTTAGAACAGGAATTTTGTGGGTACTCCAACAGATGGGATGGAGGATTCTGAAATGTAGGTTTCTCAGGCATAGCAGGAACAATTTCTGAAAAGTTGTCTTCCATGCAGGGGGCCACGCCCTTTCTCAGCAGATCTCCTGTCCTCAAAGGCTCATCTAGAGAGAAGCTGTTTGTCTCTGCCATGGTATCTAGATGGGCCTCGACTGTAATGTTTTGCTGCTGCCCCCCTGGAGAAGGTACAAGGACCATGGTTTTAACCACATTGTTGCCCAGTGGGTCTACTGCTTCCTCAGATGTTCTGGGAGTAGAATTGGTTTGGGGAATCAGATTTAGGGGCTGCTCATCTGATTCATGTTGACAAGCTTCTAGACATGTTGAGGGATGGCTGAACTGTTCTGAAGGGGAGTCTGTCTTCTTAGCATTGACAAGATCCAGTGAAGATGAGTTGTTGCTGCCTTCCTGCCAAAGGAAACAAAAGTAGTTGACTAATACAGTCAGTTCTGGTTCCCAATATACAGTTATGGGTGCAGGATACTGTCTGAACTCAAAAAAGGAAAGAGTTCTCATTACCTTTACTTAGGTAAGACCTTGGCTAAGCCTTGCTACTTACTACAGAGACCCAGTAGAAAAGCTGGGAAGCCATTCTGGGTCCTTCCAAGTGAACCAGGTTACAGTATAAACAAGGCTAAGATAATCTATCCATGTCATGGGAAGATGGTAGCTTGAAAGTGACCCCACTCTTCTCCAATCCTAACTCCAACCCACTTCTAGGGTAGGAGGGATCCCTGGCTCAAGTTCTACAGTTGGTATAAGATTTTAGTCCTTTTGGAACAGATGAGAAATTGGGGACTAGAGTGAGAGAGCACTTGGCCCACAGAGATCCATGTACCGTAGGAAGAAAGGGCAACATCAACCTGTGCCAGTGACCTAGTCTCCTTGACCGCAAGAACTGAGGGTATGCTGAACACATGGGTTGAAGCCATTCAATCCTTGGGATTTGAAGAGCTCTAGCCTTTGTAGCAAAGGAGAATGAAGAGCAGAAAGACTCTTCCTGGTGCCTTGAAAAGGGAGTGACAACCTCCCAATTGCTGGTTCATAGGGATGGAGACCACTGCACTTTCTACCACTTGCAGGGCTGCTGGTCCTGAGACTCAATGAACAAAAAAGGACAATATGAATGTACTTATGTGGATCCAGTAGCCAGAGAAAGGACAAACCCTAAGATAGTTAGGAAAGGTAGGTCCTACCAAAATACAGCTGACGGAAGAAACAGATAACAATTTGCACCAAAAAATATATGCATACATAAGAAGATCTGAGTACAACTCACACACACAAAGACTTTCTGGAAATAATAAATATTACTTTTAAACAAAAAATTTTAGTAATATGCATTGAAAGAGGATGATCAGAGTTAAGACAAGAATTACTGGCCTGGACAATCAAGTGGAAGATATATCTTAAAGACAAAAATACAAAGAAAGGTAAATCTGAGGGAAAAGCTAAGAGAACTGGAAGATAAATCCAGCAAACCTAACATGTGAATAAAAGAAGTTCAAGGAGAAAAGAGAACACATACAGGTGGGGCACTGATTAACAAGTATTAGAAGAAAATTTCTCTAAGGTAAAGTAAGATCTGAGTTTGCATATTAAAATGGTTCACCAAGTTCCAAGCAGGACTGACAAAAAATGATAAAATTTCTGAACTATCAGAACAACAAAACTATTTTAGAAGCTTTAGATTATAAAGACCAATTATTTACAAAAAAAAAAAAAAAAGAATTAGACTTACATGAAATTTCTCATTTACAGCAGTGGATGAAATTTTAAAACATAAAGTTGAGCTAAAACTTCTGACATTCTAGCAATGTCCTTGGGTATAGGTTACAACGATGTGTGCTTTATACAAATTTGTTAGGCTCAATGTTTTATGTACTTTCATGTATTTTATTTCAAATTTTCAAGTTTTCTTTCAAAGTGCTAAAGGAGGGACTTCCCTGGTGGCACAGTGGTTAAGAATCCGCCTGCTAATACAAGGGACATGGGTTCAATCCCTGAGCCAGGAAGATCCCACATGCCACGGAGCAACTAAGCCCGTGTGCCACAACTACTCAGCCTGTGCTCTAGAGCCCGCGTGCCACAACTACTGAAGCCCGCGCGCCTAGAGCCCGTGCTCCGCAACAAGAGAAGCCACCACAATGAGAAGCCTGCGCACCGCAACGAAGAGTAGCCCCTGCTCGCCGCAACTAGAGAAAGCCCACATGCAACAATGAAGATCCACAGCAGCCAAAATAAATAAATTAATTAATTAATTTTAAAATAAAACCTCCCAGAAAACAAAAGTCCAGGACCAGATTATTTCACAGGTTGAATTTACCAAAATTCAAAGAAGATTTAATACCCATTTGTCTCAAGCTCTTCCAAAAAATTAAAGAAAGAGAAGGAAATACTTCCTAACTCATTTTACAAGGCCAAAATTATGTTGATACCAAAACCAGACAAGGACAACACAGAACTCAACAGATCTGGCAGACTAAAAAAAGTACAAGGACAGAGTAATTAACTATCTGTTGTTGGATATGATAGAATGTGACATCCTTTGAATAGTAAATATGCTTTTTTTCATATGTTCATGGAACACTCAGAAAAATTCATCCTATACTTGGCTACAAAGACAACAGATTACAGTCTGATCATAATGCAAGAAAATAAATTTAAAAGGTGACACAAAATGGCTTTTAAGCACTTGGAAATTAAGAACCCCTCCTAGATAACCCCTGGATTAAAGATAAAAATCAAAAGAAAATTACAAATTAGCTAAAAAGCATGACAAATGATGACTATTTATAATATACACTTAGAAAATGATGAAAAAGAGTTAACCACCCAATAGAAAAGTGAGCAAATAATATAAATAAGCATTACACAAAAGAGCAAACCCAAATAACCAATTCACATGTAAGAGATACACTCACTAGTAGTCAGGAAAATGCAAATTAAAGTAACAATAAGATACCACATCAGACTGGCTAAAATTTTAAAGATCTCTAACAACTACTACAAGAGGTGATGTGGGGAAATGGATATCGTCATACAATGCTGGACAGAATATGAATTGTAATAGCTATCTTAGATAGCAATCTGACAAAATTTAAAATTAAAAATATCTTTCCTTCAAACCAATAATCCTACTCCTGAAAATGTATCTCATTGAAATAAAGGTATCAGTACAAAGATATTTACATTAGCATTGTTTGCATTAGCAAAAAAAAGTGGAAAGATAAATGACCATTTATGACTAAATTATGATTGATGCATACCACAGTATCTTATGAATTAGCTCTACACTAGTTGACATGGAGGGATTTAAACCACATTGTTAAATGAGAAAAGCAACAGGCAGAGAAATGTATACAGTCAATCCTCATTATTTGAACTGAAAAGCATTTTCTACATAGCTATGTCTCTCAAGACCTTTCACAAAAGTACAGCTCAGTGAGGGCAGTTCTACAAGGAGCTAGTTTAAACTCCGGTGGTTCAGGGGTGTAACTTGATCCCAGGGGAGTTTTGACTACCTCTGGGAATGGATGGACATTGCCTCATTCTTAAAACTGACTGACTTCTCCGTAAGTGAGTCCCTATTAAGAGGGAGACCACTCGGGGCTTCCTTGGTGGCGCAGTGGTTGAGAGTCCGCCTGCCGATGCAGCGGACGCGGGTTCGTGCCCCGGTCTGGGAAGATCCCACATGCCGCGGAGTGGCTAGGCCCGTGAGCCATGGCTGCTGAGCCTGCGCGTCCGGAGCCTGTGCTCCGCAACGGGACAGGCCACAGCAGTGATGAGGCCCGCGTACCACAAAAAAAAAAAAAAAAAAAAGAGGGAGACCACTAACCAAAGTGATAGTTATTTCTGAGACGTTTGGTAAAGACTGAACGGGGGAGGTGGTGATAAAAAAAACTAACAGCTAAATAGAGGTGCGGGTTCTCAGTGGACTTCCTTTAGCGACCCTAGGGTACCTCTCTGTTGGCCTGAATAGCTGTAAATGGATGTCACCGAAGAAGGAAACTTCATTATCGTTATTAATTACGTTCCAACCCTGGCCCTCTGTTCCTCTGAGCTCTCCGCCTCGGCAAAGAGCCCAGTCGAGAGGCTGGCCAGGCGAATCTCACCTGCAGCCCTAGCTTGCACAGTGATGAGGTGGACGAGTAGGCTATCGGGGGCCCTGTTCCCGAGTTGGTGAGGGCACCAGGCTGCAGGATAAGTTCTCGGAGAGGCGTTCTCATAGCTGCTTTTCCCTAAAACAGAAGAGAGAATGTGAGAAAGCCTGGGCTCTGCCAGCCTGCCCTAAGAAGCTCCCCTCCCTCCCTAAGAAGCTCACGAGCAATAACAAGAGTAGGCTCCAACCCCAGTCCTCTGAACATCAGGACCAGCATTAGACTCCACATGCACCCGTCCCCAGGCTCGACCCTGCTTTCCACGACGCCCGGCACTGCCAGCGACCCCGACCCAAAACCCCGGCCCAGCTCTCTCTCTCCATGAGGCCCTCCCGCTCACCGGTTGGGGCGAAGGCGACACGCTAAGATTCAGTTTTTTCACCCGCCACATCTTCAAAACAACACAGGGTGATCACCTCCTACACGCAAGAGGCGACGCCATGCTCACCCGCCGTCTTTATTTGAACCTGCTCCGCGCTTCCCGATTGGCTGCGAAGTCTCAGTGCGTCAGGTGGGCGCGTCCGCTCCGGGCTCGAGCCCGGCGGGCTGGGGCGGGGCCTGTATTGGACCCGCCCCGCCCGGCCCCCTTTGCGCGCGCGCTCTGCGAACCGACCCCCAACCCACCGGGACGTGCTCCAGCCCGAAAGCCAGCCTTTCGGCCTCACCTCCGAGAGGGTGACCGGGAAGTTGGACAGTTGAGGAGTCCATCCCTCCTGCTTCGAGTAGGCCAGTCTCACACCCTGTCGGAAAAGCTGTCCCCGTGGCCTGGCCTTAGGAAGTTTCTCCTCGGGTTTCCCTCAGCTATCTCAGCCTTGACCGGCAGGAGCCGGTCGGGGGTATAGAAGGGAAGGTGAGTGGAGCGTTTTTTACGTAGGCTGCTCGGTCCGCGCATAGGTCCTGCGTCCGTGATGGCCTGAGACGTGGTTCTCAGCCTGCGCTGTCATTTAGCCTCTTCAGAATTTCTGGACTTTTCTTGGGACTTAACTCAGGGTCCGCAACAAGTTTACTGGAACGATAATAGCTCACAAGTATTGAACATTTATTAGGCACCTGGCACTCTTCCAAATGCCTTTTATATCTTAACTCCTTTAATCCCCAAAAGGGCATATGAAGTAGGCACCGTAAATATCCCCGTTTTACAGACGTAGTAACCGAGTCACAGATAATGTCTTTTGCCTAATGCCCACAGGTAGTAAAATGGCAGAGTCAAGATTGCCACCCATACTACCGACTACTGCATTCTCCTCTCGCTTGAAACCCCTCTGTGTGGGAAATTAGCTACTGGAGGTGGGATTGATTTTTGGAAACAGCCTAAAGTTAAGTATTCAGAGTTACAGGCTTTTTTTAATATAATTTTTTTAAACGTTATTAATTTATTTTATTTTTGGCTGCCTTGGGTCTCTTGCTGCGTGCGGGCTTTTCTCTAGTTGAGGTGAGCGGGGGCTACTCTTCGTTGCGGCTCACGGGCTTCTTATTGGGTGGCCTCTCTTGTTGCAGAGCACGGGCTCTAGGTGCGCAGGCTTCAGTAGTTGTGGCACTCAGGCTCAGCAGTTGTGGCTCGTGGGCTCTAGAGCGCAGGCTCAGTAGTTGTGGCACATGGGCTTAATTGCTCCACGGCATATGGGATCTTCCCGGACCAGGGCTCAAACCCGTGTCCCCTGTACTGGCAGGCGGATTCTCAACCACTGTGCCACGAGGGAAGTCCCCAGAGTTAGTTTATGATGAAGTATGTTCCTTTGAACGCTCACGGCACCTTATTTACACTCTTAAGTCATAATGAATTTGGAAAAGGCAATAACCCAGAGAGGAAAAACTATAATGTTACGAACTTCAGGGCCCTCAGGGGATGGGCTTTTCTAGAACTGTGTTGTCCAGTACCATAGCCACTAGCCACATGTGGCTATTGAGCACTTCAAATGTGGCTAGTCCAAATTGAGATGTATTATAGGTGTAAAATACAAACTAGATTTTGAAGACTTCGTATGAAAAAAGAAAAGAATAAAATATCTTATTTTAAATATTGATTGCATGTTGAAATGATATTTTAGATACATTGGGTTAAATAAAATACATTAAATTAATTTCATCTGTTTCTTTTTACCTAATTTTTAATGGGGCTACTAGCAAATTTTAAATTACTTATGAGGCTTACATTATTTCTGTTGGACAACACCGCTTTAGAAACATAATGGTGCAACCTAAAGACGCTAGAGAGAACAGTTGCTTGACTGGAAAACTGGGAGAAAGACAACAGAACACAGACTTGAGCCTGGGATTCCCCCAGACTTAGCAGAGGGAATCCCAAGGTATATGTACTTCTGGTCAATCAAAAAGGTCCAACAAATAAAACAAGGGTGAAAGGGGCAGAAAAACCAAGACAGAAAACTCTTAAGTGCCAGTAGTAAAAGCTTGTATTATATAAAGTGTGACTTGGAATGCTTAGTCCTTGTTGCAGTTGGTATGTCAGATGCCAGGTGAGTAACCAAAGAGATATAGTGCTTCCAGCAGCAAATTAGGAGGGATATGGAGGGTAGACGAGAGGGACAATACTATTGTAAATAGGCAACATAAGCAGAATTAATTTGTTGGTGTTGTTTTGCATGAATTTTTTTTGTGGGGGAGGCCATGCTCCGTGACTTGTGGGCTCTCAGTTCCCCAACCAGGGATTGCACTCGGGCCACGGAGATGAAAGTGCCAAATCCTAACTAACCACTCGATCACCAGGGAACTCCCTGCATGATATTTTTCATTTGGCGTTTTTCAAATTATAAAAAATAAGAGATGCTCGTTGTAGCAAGTGAAACAATACAATGCAAAGACATATTAAAGGCACAGCCTCCCCCATCCATTCTACCTGCCTGAGGTAACGAATAGTGTGTATGCCTTTATAAAAACATATGCAGGGAATTTCCTGGTGGTCCAGTGGTTAGGACTCGGCGCTTTCACTGTCATGGGCCCGGGGTTCGATCCCTGGTCAGGGAACTAAGATCCCACAAGCCATGCGGCCAAAAATCAACAACAACAACATATGTATACACACACGCAAGGATTTTGTTTGTTTTTATTTACACACGCTTTTTTTTTACCCAAATTAATTGACGTGCAGACTGGGGTCTCTGGGATTGAGAGCTAGTGCCTTTTTTTTCCTCTTCTCATTACATTTGCATTACTCCCCTCTCCCTCCCAGGTTCTCTTTTTCATTCTCTCTCTCTCTCTCTCTCTCTCTCCCCCCCCCCTCTCTCTCTCTCCCCCCCCCCTCTCTCTCTCTCTCTCTCTCTCTCTCTCTCTCTCTCTCTCTCTCTCTCTCTCTCTCTCTCTCTCTCTCTCTCGCGCGCGCGCGCGCGCACACACACACACACACGCGCGCGCGCGGAGGGGAAGTAAGCATTGAGAGTCGTCTACAGAAATGGCATCATTTCTTACACTTCTGCATTTTTTTCCCACTCAATGTCTTGTATTGAGCCTTCTAAGTCAACTGATATAGATCTAATTAACTCATTCATCACTTCATATTCCATGTCCTTTTTAAAAAAATAGGTTATTTCTCTTTTCTAATTTGTAAGAGTTCTGTATTTAGACATTAACTGCCATCACATTGCAAATATTTTTCTTTAGATCTATTTTTTGTCCATTGACTTTATTAATGGTATCTTTGGCTATACAAAGATAAAACATTTATGAGGTTAAGATGTTATCTTTCCTTTCAAAGCATCTGGATTTCTTATCTTGATTGATTCATTCATCTTTTATGTAAATGTTTTCTTTTTTTTTTAATTTTTAAAATTTTTATTTTTGGCTGTGTTGGGTCTTCGTTGCTGCGCGCGGGATTTCTCTGGTTGCGGGCGAGCGGGGGCTACTCTTCATTGCCATGCGCAGGCTTCTCATTGCAGAAGCTTCTCTTGTTGCAGAGCACAGACTCTAGGCGTGCGGGCTTCAGTAGTTGTGGCACGAGGGCTCAGTAGTTGTGGCACACGAGCTCTAGAGCACAGGCTCAGTAGTTGTGGTGCACAGGCTTAGTTGCTCCATGGCATGTGGGATCTTCCCGGACCAGGGATCAAACCCGTGTCCCCTGCATTGGCAGGCGGATTCTTAACCACTGGGCCACCAGGGAAGTTCCGCGCCCCCCCCCCCCGCCCCGCTTTATAAGGAAACCAATCATATTGGATTATGGATTAGGGCCCACCCATAAGATCTCATTTTAAGTTAATTACACCTGTAAAGACCCTATCTCCAAATACCATGACATTCTGAAGTACAGGGGTTAGGATTTCAGCATATCAATGGGGAGGGGGCACAATTCAGCCTGTAACAGGGGCTAATAATACAGTGAATATGATTTTATTTAATTTTTCAAAAAAGCTTTGACAAGACTTTTACATTGAAGACTCTATTTAAAGAAGTAAGCCAAGGAATTGAGATTACCAGTTTGTTAAATCAATGAACAAGTGAACAAATGAACTGGTCAATGTATGATAAAGTAACTTAGGTTAGAGGTAAGAAACAATGAGTAGAACTAAAAGGACACTTTTCTAAAAGAAAAATATAAGGTTTGGTGTTAAGACTTAATTTTTTTTTTAATAAAGTATAGTCGGTTTACAGTGTTGTTTCAGGTGTACAGCTAAGTCATTCAGGTATATATATATATGTGTGTATATATAAAATCTTTTTCAGTTTCTTTTCCATTATAGATTATTACAAGACATTCAATATAGTTCCCTGTGCTATACAGTAGGTCCTTGTTATTTATAAGACTAATCTTAAATTCTTAGAAAAGATAGAAGGGAGTACAGAGCAAAATATCCATACTTAAAAGTGTATCTGATTTCTTCTAGGTAATGAAAAATCAAAATGTAGGGCTAAACTTAAAAGATCATTTCAGGTTGTATATAAAACAAAATTTTTTTAATGAATGTCATGTGAATAAGTAGAAGGTATTTATTTTTAGGTCAGTGATTCCGAATGGGGGTTGAGGGTGGCAGGAAAGAATGCCTTCCAGGGATGAGCATATCAAAACTGGGGTAGGTATGGGGTGGAGTCAGTGCTTTTTCAAATTATACTTTGTGAAACTTTCCGTCACTGCCTCCACTCTACCCTGAGAAACACTGCTGTAAGCACCACTGATTGAAGAGAGTATGTTAAAAATGTTCTCATTTGATAAGAAATGATTCAAACTATACTTACATGATCCTGGTCTCTAAGCTATCTAACATGACCCAGGAAAGGGACCCTAGTGACATTATGTTAACCATGTCCTAAAGACCTTAAACCAATATGCTGCTGTGACCAGAGACGCTATATAATGTTGGGCGATCTGAACATTAATTAACACTGGGCCAGATACACAGTATCATAAAATCATCTGCATCTGCCCTTTGAAGAAGCATCACAGAAATCTGAAACCTATCTCCCACAATGAAGAACCAGTGGTTGTATACATTAGGAAACTAGGTCCAGAGAGTTAAAATGACTTGTATAAAGACACCGAAATATTTATTGGTGGGTCTAGGCACCAGGTCTCCTAAATTCCAATCTAATACTCTTTTTTTTTTTTTTTTTTTTTTTTTTTTTGCGGTACGTGAGCCTCTCACTGCTGTGGCCTCTCCCGTTGCAGAGCACAGGCTTCGGACGCGCAGGCTCAGCGGCCATGACTCACGGGCCCAGCCACCAGGGAAGCCCCAATCTAATACTCTTAACTACTATTTTAGAAGCCATTGATTCCCATTTCTAGTATTCAGTATTGTTTTTTTGTTTTTTTTTAATTATTTATTTTTTGGCGTGTTGGGTCTTTGTTGCTGTGCACGGGCTTTCTCTAGTTGCAGTGAGCAGGGGCTACTCTTTGTTGCGGTGCACAGGCTTCTCATTGTCGTGGCTTCTCTTGTTGCGGAGCATGGGCTCTAGGCGCGCAGGCTTCAGTAGTTGTGGCACGTGGGCTCAGTAGTTGTGGCTTGCGGGCTCTAGAGCGCAGGCTCAGTAGTTGTGGCGCACGGGCTTAGTTGCTCCGCGGCATGTGGGATCTTCCCGGGCCAGGGCTCGAACCTGTGTCCCTCGCATTGGCAGGCAGACTCTTAACCACTGCACCACCAGGGAAGCCCCCAGTATTGGTTTTTATCCAATGTGGCAGTTCTGGTCATTATAACTTTAAAAATATGTAATAAAGCCTAAAAAGTCTCTAAAGAGAAACAAGTGAGATAATCAAAAGGATCAAGGATACATTCATTTATTTATTTATATCTCAACTTCATTCTAAAAGGCTTACAAAGATGGAGATAATCTAGTAAGATGTAAAAAAAAAAAGGACTAAAACAGAAAAATGAGAAGAGAATAAGGAAAGTAAAGGTCAAAAAGGAAGATGATGGAACCAAGAATGTGGCTAGCATACAAAACATAACATGAGGTCCTAAACACTTGCTGGAAGTGGGCCACAAACTGGGCTCTAAGTGGTCTAGCATCAATATGAAAAGAAAAATAGAGTCAGTTGAATATTTACTGTCTTTAAGGTAAAAACCAACCAGCAATTCAGGAAAAGAATAACTGGGTTCAGAGAATATTTCTTCCATGCATCCTTATATAGAACATTATGAATTATAATGATAAACACCCTTTGCAGTATCCACAGCAATTAAATTTCATAGGGATTTTCATATGGATTGCCAAAGTACAATTCAGAAAAAGCAGTTCTGCAGAGGCCAATAAAATGCCAGCTATGTACAGGGCAAATCTGGCTTAATCCAGGGACAAAATTAATAAATAGTACTCAGAATACTTCCCAGACTCTCTTTGGTTTGGAAAGAGAGATCAGATATAACTGAAGAATAACGAAAATGAAACTTTTAAGAAGTTGGTTTAAGAAAAATGAAAAGAAGTCACAAAGGCCAGAAATGTATACAGATTTAAGGTCCAGATGATTTTCCTAAAGGAAAAGGTTCTTGAGTTACATCTCTGATCTTAAATCTCAAGGTTGATATCATGCCTCTTAATCCCTTGGTTTGCCCATCACCAACTGAAACCTGGGCCATCTAGGGAAGTGATCAGTTTAAGAATCCTTGTGTCCTTCAAAGAGGTTTTATTTTGGAAAAAATGTGTATAGCTATTCCAATTACCCCCTAGAGAAGACATTTAACCCACTCATGTTTCACTTCTTATTCTCTTCCTCACAGTAGGCTATTAGATTCACTTTTTAAATTTTTAAAAGTTAGACTGACTTTGAGCCCCCAGATCATATGTTTTACCTGCATATTTAGGGGTTGAAACAAATACCAGCTTTTGAGAACTCTGAAAAACATTCATACTGCTTCTGACAAGCCTATTAAACACATAAATAGCAGCACCTTGGGAACCCATGAAATGCTGTTATTGCTCACAAAAGGAAACATGGCACAGAAACAAGGAGAAGGAAAAGTGGAATAAAATTCTGGCTAAAAACTGCAGGGTATAAACAAGAAATGAAACAAAGGAAAAGGTCCACACTCTGATCTGAGATGTTGAATTGAGAGATGGGTTGTATGATGGGGTAAGGACTAGGGCATTGTGACTACCAACCACAGAATGCCCAGTGTGAACTCTGGTCCAACACCTAGAGGAACAGAATGATAAGAGGCTACAGCGTAAAAACAAACTGAATCATCAAGGTGGTCACACTGAATTGGCAGTAGAGGAGGTCCTCAGGTTCCCAGATGAGCCCCAACTACAGTAGAGGAGCTCAAGCCAGGCTGGGGTGCACCAGGAAGGACTCCAGATTACAGTCAAAGTCCTTGAAGAACGTGGACTCCGGTGATGGACTGAGCTGGGTAGCTTGTGTCTCCATGACAAAGTTCACTGGATGCTTCTGTAGGAGCTCTGGGTCAAAGGCCACACCCCGAAAGAAAGGGTGGACCTGGAAGTGATGCAAATAACGTAGACGGTGGAGGGGATTCTGGCATAACAGCTGAAGAGAAATAGAGCATGAAGGATGAGAGACTGGGATAGGAAAGGGACTGAATAGAGAAGCTGGAAAAGGAGAAAGAAGTTCATGGATCTGTGGAGGGCAGGGAGAAGAACCCAAAAGAGTAGAGGATATGTAAAAGTGGGAGAAACAGGCTAATCTGGGGGCAAAGGTAGGAATAAAGTAGTAGTAGTGGTAAGAGAGCAGCACTAGCCCACTCTCTCAGAAGTGACCTGCTGTGGAAGGGGACGAGCTTTGGAGGACCAGGAACTCGAATAAAATTTGAAGTGTTGGTTAGAAGGCAAGTAATGAGGTAGTACTTGATCAAGTTGGAATCCCCCCTTAATAATTAATCAGAGGAATGGGGGGTATCACTTCAGTGATAGGGAAAGAAGTGAATGGTTTTTGTAGTCAAGAAGGAAAGTCATGCCCACCCTTACCTCATGGAGCAGGAGTGAGAGCCCCTGGTTAAGAGAAGCTGGGATCACAGAGTCATAGTGGGTCACACTTGCCAACATGGCCACATGATCTCTCTCTGCGGGCACTGGGAACTGAGTTAAGGGGTGGGAAGGTGTCATTGCTTAGTAAAAATAAGGCAAGGCTTCCCAAGGTGGCCTTTCTTCCCACCGCAGGGCAACTCCTATCTTCTCTGCCCAACATTGCTACCATTCTCTCACCTTTCCAGTTGACAGAGAGAAAAGCAAGACACCCAGGGACCACCAATCAGCAGCATGGTTGTAAGGCCCTCCACTCAGGACCTCTGGGGCTACGGATATGAAAGATACTTGTCACTGATATCTGTTGGCTATCCTCCTGCCCAATGCTTACCCACCACCTTTAGCTTCTCTCTCACCCATGTACTGAAGAGTGCCACAGATAGTATAGGCTCGGGTTCCTTGGGGCAGGTGGCGGGACAGGCCAAAGTCTGTCAGTTTCAGATGGCCTGTGAAAAGCAAGCCATCAGCACCACTCTGTTCCAACCCTCATCAGCCATGACTTACTTCCAAACTGAGGTACCTCTCATTCTGGGACTAGGAAAAGAAAAGGACTTACCTCGTTCATCCAGAAGGATATTCTCCATCTGAAAAATCACAGGTGAGAAGTTACTCATCCTCTTCCTTTCAGTCCTCTTTCATCATGTATACTATACCCCCCAGCTGAAGAAGATGCCCTAGCTCAGCATCCAAGTCTATACTTGGAGGGCCCTTGCCCAAATCCTTAACACCCATGAGGGCCCCAAGGTCAACTGTTCTCAGCAACTCCTCCCGCCTTCTTGGACCTGTTGGAACATCTTACTGAAGTCCCTCCTTAAACAAAAAGAAAAAGCATTTAACTACCTTCACATCTCGATGGATGATGCCGAAGTCATGGAGATAGCCTGTGGATGACAGCAAGCGTGGGGTGTGTGCTGAGGCTCTCCTGTCCTTCCAATTTCCCTGATAGCTCCCACCTCATTCCTATCCCTGTTCTTTGACCTCCAGAGTTAATATCAATTCTCTTCTGCCTCCCTCCCTGCTTAATTCTTCCCTCATTTCTATTACCACTCCTGTTTCACTTACACAGCACCAGGATCAGCTCAGCAGCAAAGAGGCGGATGGAAGCCTCACTAAAGCAGCCAACAGCGGACCACAGGGAGTACAGATCTGTGCTGCAGTAGCTACACACTGCAAAGTAACAGAAGTCTAGGCAGTATTTGGGGGCTACTATGCCTGGGCTCAAGGCATCGTATGCCTCCTGCCCAAACTGATGCCACCTGCTGTTCCCTCTCCCTCTGGGAGAGAGAAGTACTATGAAAAGGGGAACAGAGCAAAGGCAGAACAAGCCAAAGGGATGGGTAATCTCAGGTGGGGAGTATGGTAGAAGGACCCCTGGGAATGAGGAGAGAATCCAGTCACTCACTCATGAAGAGGTGCCGTTTTCCCTGCCAGCTGTCCCCCAAACTGTGTACAAAAGGATGGTTGATCTGTCGCTATGGACAAGAAAACAGGAAGTTAGGATCAGGGTCATTGAGGATCAAGGCAGGCAAGAAGTCAGGATTTACCTTGTTGTGCAGAAAGGACGCTGTTGCCCCACCTCTCAGTACAGGTTGCCTGCCTGGTAATCCCAGTACTAAGGAACACACTGGACATGCTGGAGAGATTTCCCTGGCAGTACCTAGAATTACTCTACTGATAGCTACTTTTCCTGGGATCTCTTGGTTGAAGCAGAGGGAGGGGTCAGAGTCAGGAAAAGCAGGACAGTTGGACAAGAAAGGTGCTTTCTCCGCCTGTGGTTTGGTTCTTCCTAGGATCCTTTCCAGGGCTCTGTGCATACCTGGATGCTGACCTCCTCTTTGCACTGCCTCAGGTTGTCCCTCTGTAGGACCTTTACCTTGGGCACCACCTATAAAAGGAGAGGAGTGATGACTCCTAGTGGGGAATAGTGTATTAAATTGTTTATTCCTCCCAACCTTTCTGGAATAAAGATTGGAGGCAGGGACTAGAGAATAATGTGGAAGAGTATCTAGGTCCCTACCTTCACCACAAATACTGCTTTCTGGCCACAGTCTAGCACCTTGAGGACAGTTCCAAAGGAGCCTTTAGCCACAAGGCCTAAAATCTGTACAGAGAAGTGGAGAACAGGGCAGTTGAGACTGATTGTTTCTAGATTTCTCCCCAAGACTGAGACCCCTTCCAGGGATTCCACTGACCTACCTTCAGCTGCTGATGCCCCCTAAGGGGCCTAATAGGAAACTCCGGCAGAAAGAGGTTGATGAACTGAGGCACTGGCCACTCAGGCAGAGGCTTCTCTACTAGCAGTGGGGCTGGCTCCAGGGGCTCCTGGTGCAGGAACTGATGCCCCTGTAGTCCCCACAGCAACTCTTTCAGACCTGACCTGGTGGTCCCCACACCTGGCCAGAGGCTCTTCTAGCCTCGGACCCAGGGGGACCCAGGGGCCCTGGATGTTGCCACCCTGCTGAGAACCAAGGGAGCCACTAAACCTGCTGCCCCTGGGGCATTACAGGTTCTGCCCATTTAGCAGGCACTCCCTCAAATCTCAACCCTAGAGATGTAAATTTGAACCCCAGGCAAAATTGCTACTGTCCTTGCTTCACGCCAAGGTCTGGATTTCCTGCACACAATTAAAATCCTCTAGGAAAGTAATACTTGGATATTTTCCCGATAAGGCATCAGAGATTCAGTACTGCACCTACCACAAATACTTTGATGGTAACACCTCCCTGCCCCACCCCCACAGTGGACAACACTGTTATTACCAGTTCCCAGGCCTCAAGCTCATGCCTTTCACCTCCCCTAAACAAGCTGCCAGAGCCCCACACCCTACCTTATGAGGAGCAGCCATCTGGGCATGTTGCCCCTTCCGACAACTCACTGCTCCCATGCCCAAGCCTCTGCGCCTCCTCTCTCCCGCTAAATCTGCTGTCCCAGTTACATAAGCAGTTCCTCCCCTGGTGCTGCATTACACATGAGCCCCGCCTCTTTCCCTTGTTGTTCATGACTAGAGATGCAAATGATGCAGCCAAACCTCACCCTTATCCCCAAATGCTATCACCCCTGGTTAAGAATGGCTTATAGCCAGGACTAAAATGTGCAGAGACCTATCAGCCTGGGACCAATGTCACGTCAGAGCTGCGAAGTATCTGTGACACAGCTTCAGGCAGGAGAGAAGAAGCCACCCTCATTAGGGTGGCAGCTAGGTGTCTTGGACTGATGGGGAGAAAAGGATACAGGCTGAAACCATGCACTCAATACAGTTAAAAAAAAAAAAACCAGCATCAAATTTAAAATATATTTTTTCTCTTTAAATGATTTTTTTTTTTTTTTTTTTTTTTACCATTTTTCAGGGGATACCCCAGGGAGAGGGACCCATAGCCAGCTGTGTCTCCTACTGCCATTCTCCCAAGTGAGCTTGGCACAGATTGGGGAGGGGCTGATTCCCCCCACAGCACTAATACCTCTTTCATACAAGGCAGTGGAATGAGGAACAGAAGATCAGCCCCTCCCCTCCACTTTCTGGCACAGAGGGAGAGCAGTTACACTTACAAATATATATATATTTTTTATATATGTCTATTTATAAAAATTTATCACACTTGATCAGAGCTGTCCCCCCACCCTTTCAGTTGAACCCAAGGGAACCAGATACTAGCCGTGGGGCCATTCCCTGGGCCTTGCTCTCTTGATGCCTCTCTGGCCCTGGGCCTGCTGATCAGTGTGAGGTAGAACTCAGAATTATTATCCACCATGTTCTGCAAGGAACAGGCCAGCTGCTAAAGAGCAGCGCCTCTATCCACAGTACCCTGTGGGCTCCTGACCCCCACAAATCCTAATGGATGAAGGGAAGCACCTCCCACCCCACAAGTCCCTGTGGCCTGAGCCAGAGTCAGATCCTGTACTGCAGCCTCTCTTGAATTGCCGGATCACTTGCGCCTGCCAAAGATGGACTTCTTCCCAGGATTCTTGTTGCCCACACTTAAACCGATGAGGAGCCGGGCTTTCTCCTCCTCTTCCTGCTGCTGCACGTTGAGGTCCGATTTAGTTTCCAGCTTTCCCCGGACTTCAGACCCTGCTGCAGGCTTCAGCCTTAGCTTCTCTTTAATTACCTGATAGGTTAGAGAGGAGTAAAAGGGAAGGTAAATATTAATGAGACAGGCAAAATAAATCAAGTGGACCAAGTCAGTAAAGATTTATCAAACTTACATGAAGGCACAATGGGGCAATTCAAATTATAAAATGATCTCTGCTTTCAAGAAGCTTACAGTCTATTAGAACCCACTCTAAACATGAAGTTGTGCCAGCCCTCACTTCCCGAAAAATCAACAGTAGTTAACATATATACAGCAGTCAGTAAACATTCAGTTTAACCATCTGAGCAAAGTCATGGAGAGGACAGGGATAAAAGTCACTCACTTCATTCACCTGCCCCTTTCCCAAGGCTGCTTGTTAATACATGCATCTTACAATGAAATGCTCCTGAGCAGAGGATCTGCTTGCCAGCCCCTGCTAACCAAACAGCCATGAATTCTGCCGGGATACCTGGGCAACCAGGGCTTTGCGGCTGTCCCTCTTGACAGCCATGGCAAAGTCTAGCCACGTCCATGTGTTGTTGTGGTACTCCAGACAGGGCAGCACCAGGTTAAGGTCGCCCCAGTCCACACTGTTCTTCTCACCCTGCAGGAGGGGGAGGGAAGAGAAGAGAAAAAAATATATCAGCTGCCAGTTTTAGTCCAAGCCAGTGAGTCCAAGTCTAGTACCTTCCTGCAGCAGCAACCTACAGATACCTATTTCCCCTTATCTCAGTCTGGTACTGATTCCTGAGGGCAGCAGAGGGAACAGATTTATCACCCACAGACAAGCTTCACAAGCTGAACTATCTCTGTTTTTAATCTCTGATCTTATGCGGTGCCGTTCCCATACTGTTCTAAAAAGTGCTGGGGGCGCTTCCCTGGTGGCACAGTGGTTGAGAATCTGCCTGCCAATGCAGGGGACACGGGTTCGAGCCCTGGTCTGGGAAGATCCCACATGCCGCGGAGCAACTAGGCCCGTGAGCCACAACTACTGAGCCTGCACGTCTGGAGCCTGTGCTCCGCAACAGGAGAGGCCGCGACAGTGAGAGGCCCGCGCACCACGATGAAGAGTGGCCCCCGCTCGCCACAACTAGAGAAAGCCCTCGCACAAAAACAAAGACCCAACACAGCCAAAAATAAATAAATAAATAAATGAAATTTAAAAAGTGCTGGGGAAGGGCAGACCTTGTAGCTGACGCACAGTGGAACCTGTGGGATCTTTATGTAGATGAAGGAGTTGTTCATGGCAGCTCGCTCTTTCATCTTGTCAATATCATCCACAGGGTGCTAGGAAAGAAAGGAAAGAAGAGTGTGCCCCTGAAGCCATCACAGGAAACTCAGGACCCCAAACATCTCCATCTCCTTTCACCCCTGGAATAGACTCAAAGGAAACAGAAAGAAATCCCCAGCCAGGCCAAACAGTGTACCCCAAGACTCTCCCATTTTTCTATCATCAGGGGCATGTCTGATACCTCAGGTGCTTTGCGAAATGACCTTCTGACCCCAGAACTCCGATTCAAGCCCTGTGCCACACCCTTCCCAGGGCCCAGTGGTGCTGCGTCATCTGTTGCAATCAGTTGCCGAGGCTTCACCACTGGTATTCCTATAAAAAAGCAAGTACACTAGCTGTTGTCCTCTTGCTGAAGCCTCAGCTGTCTCTGGGGCTGCTACCTCAGTCTTCTGGAGCTCCACCATTAAAGTTCTCACCAGTAGTCACCAGTTTGGACTTATCTTCTTCATCACCAACCTCGTCATCTTCCACACTTCGTCCAGGAAAGAAAAAGCCCATTATTCTATGAAAGAACTGGTGTGTCAGCTGGATGGTGAGAGGCACCACATTTACCTAAAGAGGAAAAAGGCTGAAGAAGCAATTAAGCTCAGACATCATCCCTCTGTTTACCTACCCCTAACATAACAACGCACAGATAGTTTTTAACTGCCTTTTGTTCCTGGGTCCCCAAAGGACTGTTTACTAACCTCAAAGTGCTCCTTAACAGAAATACCCCCAACGGGGGGCCGGACTTTGCTGAAGAGGCGAAGAGCTAGCTGTCGCCCAGACTGGCAGGAGCTCTGGGGCCGCAGGACTACCTGTAGAATAAAGAGTAATAAATCAACCCACAAATCCTCTGCAGAGGAGAGACGAAGCAATGGTCTTGCTAAGCTGGGCAAGCTTCCACCATCTCAGATCCCATTGTTTCCCATAGTAGGTTTATGTGGAAGGGTCACTGCAAATGCCCAGTGTTAGGAAGCATGGGAATGGGCTAGGAATAGGGAAATAAGACTTACCTTATAGACAGCATTGGGGAGGAGGTTGTTCATAGTGAACCAGCCCAACTCCAGAAGATGTTCTGCTGTGTCATCAGATTTATTCACCTATAAAGACAGATTCCCCCACCCCCACCCCCAAACCACTATAATAAGCTTTTCTCAGGAGCTTGCTAGAGTACTGCTACATATATCATTTGTTTTCATGGCCAAGGCACTAAGTGCCTGCAGTACTTTCCAGTCACTGTGACATTCAAAACTGGTCTCGACTTATTTCCAAATGGCCCTGGGGGGTTGGAAGAATAATGAATAATGTCCTGTCCTCCACGCCATGGGTAACTGCAGGAAAGCTGAATGCCAATATAGAATTAATGATTCTATTCTAAGCTGGACTTGGAAGGTTACTTCCCTCTGAGCCACATTTCTAGGGATAACCTTATTCAATGAGGGAAGCATTTGATCAAGCTCATCTATATATTATTTAATATTACAAGCAAATGTGTATGAGCGGCACTCTCTGCTCATGTTTCTATCATTATTAATAACCATTAATACCATCATTAACAGTCATATAATAATCAGTCCCTTTTTGTTTATCTCTTTTTGTGAGTTAAGACTCCTGAGAAAGGTCAATGCCTCTCAATACAGCTGTCTTTGTGTGACCGTATACACCCAATACCTTGCTGTAGAGGAACCGCTGCAGCTCCAGTTCAGCAATTCCCAGCTGTCCATCTTCCTCTGTCAAGCGCCATCGTGCCTGAGCAAAGTAGAACTCGGTGCGGCGGACCACACTCACATCTTCTTGCTGCTTTCGCAGCTCCATCTTGTTGGCCTGCTGCAATTGGAAATCCTTAAAACACCTATAAATAGATAGGAGGGTCAAAGCCAATAAGGGCAACAGCATTTGCGTTAGGGGTGGGGCGGAATGCCCTAGAATGATGCAGGAGGTAAACCCAGAGATGGACCTATTCTAGAACAGCTATTCCCTAAATTTTTTCACTGGATTTGTTGCTCCTCAAACCCTGGGCCATGGGAGCACAAATCCCATCTTTAGTTCTACAGCTTCTTGAAAAAGTAGTCTGTTCCTACTAGTAACCCCTATGATTGTATCTGCAATTGTGTTCCTTACTGATCAACTTCAAGACATTTTATTTTTAGTTTAGTTGCACAGTATCAAGGCAACAAAAATGATCTTTCCGAACTACCTGTTTTTCTCCTTTCCCCGGCGGTACTCTAGTAAGGATCCTAAGAAAGGGCTCTCCTGTTCTCAACCTGTTGGCCAAGTCCAACAAGACTCATTCAGGAAAAGGTGCCTGAATCTACTACATCAGCCTTTGATAATACACACTAGACCTAAAGACTTATCAGAACACAGGCAAAAGAAATCGACTCCAGCTGGGGCACTGGAAAAGGGCTGGAAAGAATGCTGTGGCACCTGATGAGGATGTTAAGCTCTTCACTTTCCAGCTGTAGATTGGCCTTCTCCTGGTTTAGCTGCAACTGAAGCTTCTGGTTCAGGTCAAGCAGGTTCTCATTCTTGCTGTCATCCTGCAAAGACTAGGGAGCCAGATAAGGAGAAACTGAGAGATTTCCCTTGTCCTAGGAGACTTCCCTGTCCTCAGATTGCCCGGGAGACTACCTTCATGATAGAATACATCTGCTTCTCCAGCTGCCGTATCTGGGCCACATGCTGCCGCACAGCCTCCTGTAGGTGTAATATGCTGCTGCGCTGCTCCTCAGGATTGCTAGAGATCTCAAGCTGGAACCTGACCCGCTGCTTCTTTTCACTATGCTCCTAAAGGAATGCAAAAGGAAATGAACAATAGACAAGTCTTGTAGTAAAGTAAAACAGAGAAAGGAACAAGAAATGATGATCTCTTCTGGAAAGCTCAACTTTCTCTCTCACCATTAGTGAGAGTAAGGGGTGAGCCAATGCAGAAGATTTGACAATGTGGATTTCACAATAAGCCAGTCCCACAGGGTAGGGGTAGAGGTGGGAAGTGGGAAGTAGTTTGTTTTCAGAGGTATGTAAGTGACTGAGTAAAGAACTGACCAAGAAAAACAAGTAAACACCTCTACAGTCTTAGGGACACTCAGACCTTTCCTAAATAACTAAAATTTCAACTGCTGCTGCTGACTAAAAGAGGATGTACTAACCACAAAGCCCTTTTTCAGTCTGAAGCATGGCTTTTCTTACTGGACCCCAAATAAAGCACAAGGTCTGGTGATTCCTGTGAGACTAACTGGCATTCTATAAGGGCCCATACTCACCTTCCGCTTGGGTTCTACATGGAGCAGCAGGTTGTTGACGATATCCAGGATCATGGCATACTGAGCCGGGTTTGTGGAGATTTCCAGCTCATGGTGGATGAGGGTGAAGGTATCCACAGCCCCTAGGTAATTGTTAGCAGCTAAATAAGAGACTCAGTTTCTCCCTAAATGTCTACCCCATCTCCTAACCCATATCTAGAACCACTTATGTTACTTAACCCCATAAAAGGTCTTGGTGAGATATGCTCATGGGTAGAAACATGTGCTTATTTCAGAGTCAAACAATATCCATTCATTCCAGTAAGTTTTTTTTTTTTTTTTTTGGCCGTGCCTCACCCTCGCAGCATGTGGGATCTTAGTTCCCCAGCCAGGGATCCAACCCGCACCCCTTGCAGTGCAAGTGCGGAATCTTAACCACTGGATCGCCAGGGAAGTCCCCCATTTATACCAGTTCTATTCTCTCCTAACAGAATTTTAAAAATGTAAAGCAAAGTGAAATGTTAATGCCCTAGGCACACTGGGACTCTTAGTAACACTTCTGCCTCAAAACCACTAAGGAAATAACTGCTTTCACAAGTTCCCTAGTCCTCTCCTAAAAGCCTTTCAAAGCCTGAATACCTTCCTGCTTCTTTAGGAGATCTTCCTTTTCCTGGTTCTCATGAACCTCAGGTGGCTTAATCTGAGTTGCCAGCTCAGGATCAATGTCATGGCTGTAACTAATATAGTACATTCGGCAGCTGCAGCGTGAAATGATCCGCTGGACTTGCTGGGCTTGTTGCGCCTCAGCTGGCTGGTTCCAATCTGCGAAGAGGTAGGAAAGAGGTAAGAGAAAGACATTCTCAGAAGAAGTATTGTGAGAGCCTCCCAGCTATGCGTGATGTCTAGGGAACTCCAGACACTTGCTTTCAACATAGCCTAACACAAAGTGGTCCTATTCCACACACATTAATCTTACAAACAGGTAAGGAAATGAGGCCCCTTAAGGATGCATGTCTGCTCCTAACCACGTAATGGGGGAAGAGGTGAGAACTGACCTGTGGTAGTGGTAACCATGCCTCCCACTGCCTGCCCGCTCTCCATCAGCTCCTGCACAGAGTCCAGACTACGCTGCCGGTGCTCCTCAATATTCTTTACCTGAAGACAGGGATACAGGCACCTTTAACTCCTGGGGGACCAGTAGCTTGTCCTGCACAAGCTCCATTATATATCTCCATTATATCCACTATACAAGTTTAACACTATCTAGATTTTCACTGCCTGGAATAGCTTGAAGAATCTCCCAGGGTAAAGGACATATGTCCCTCTCTCCTGACCCAAACCACCCAATTCTCCAAACCCAACTGAGTTACATGCACGTTTTGCCAGGCCTCAGGCCAGAAAAATACAAGCTAGGTTAAAACCAAATCATGTCCCACCTCACACCCATTAGGATGGCTACCAAAAAAATTAGAAAATAAGGCAAGGATGTGCAGAAATTGGAACTCTGTGCACTGTTGATAAGTAAAATGATACAGCCACTGTGGAATTTCCTCAAAAAATTAAAAACAGAATTGCTGTATAATCCAGCAATTCCACTTCTGGTTATATACCCAAAAGAATTGAAAGGAAGGTCTCAAAGAGAAATTTGTACTCCCATATTCATAACAGCATTATTCACAATAGCTAAAAATATGGAAGTATCCCAAGTGTCCATCAGTGGATGAATGGAGAAGCAAAATGTGGTATTATACATACAATGGAATTCAGGTTTAAAAAGGAAGGAAATTCTAACACATGCTACAACATGGGTGAACCTTGAAGGCATTATACTAAGTGAATAAGCCAGTCACAAAAGGACAAATATATATGATTCCACTTATATGAGACACCTAAAATTTATATATATATATAAAAGAGAGGTATTTAAGAGTAGTCAAAATCACAGAGAGAGAAAATAGAATGGTGACTGCCAGGACCTGGGGGAAAGGGGAAGTGGGGAGTTACTGCTTAATGGGTATAGTTTGTTTTTCAAGATAAAAATAGTTTCAGAGATGAATGGTGGTGATGGTTGTATATTACGAATGTACTTAATACCACTAAACTGTACACTTAAAATGGTTAGGATGATAAGTTTTATGTTAAGTTTATTTCTTTCGTTTTGGCCACGCTGCGTGGGATGCAGGATCTTCGTTCCCCAACCAGGGATGGAACCCTTGCCCCCTGCAGTGGAAGCACGGAGTCTTAACCACTGGACCGCCAGGAAAGTCCCTTTTTTCTTTTCTTTCTTTTTTTTTTAAATGTTTATAAATTTTATACTATGTATATGTTATCACAATTTTCAAAAATGGAAAAAAATCAAATCATGTCATGGGCAAAAAAAATTCATCAAAACCAATGACTTCCCACCCATTTTGGTATTCGTGTGTTTGTGTTCTTGCTGTTTTCTGTCTTCAGACCATTGTGACACTGTTGCCATGGGGGAACGGAACTGAATTCTTTTGACACTCTCTGCCACGCTGAAGTCAAAGTGAATAGAGTGAGTGATATGAGAAGAACATAAACAATCTGTCAAGTCACAAAAAAATTCATATAGGAAAGGCAAGATCAAAGTCTTTCCCACCTAAGCCAAGGACATTCCACTCTAATGCTAATATCACAGCCTGAGAAAAAACGAGTTCACTTGCAAAAGAACGCATGCCTAAAAGAAGCAGAGGCCCAGAAAATGTCAGATCTTCTATAGTTCATCCTGCCTATCTTTGCGTGAGTAGTTGCCACCTTCTGTGCCTATCTCCTGAGACTACTGGTAAAGGGTACTGCTTGCCTGAACTACAACTGTAATATACCAGCAGGACCTTTCATATTACCAACAACCTGACCCTTACTTGGCTTGACATCTGATTAAATGCTTATTACTTATATAACTCATATAACTTATACTTGGGGTTGAGCCTTAAGGTCATTGGAGTAAGAAGTACCAGCCAGGGAGGAGGGAAGAGGGATTAGCTTTATCCCCATTGAGTAGAATGAAAAATGAAGTATTCACATTGGTCCTAATCGGATGTAGCTGGATCCAGTAACTCATCTGAATGTACCATGCCCAGCACAATGCGGACACTTAACACCTGTTAAATAAGTAACCACAATGCAGAATATTGGCTAGGTACATCTCATAACCATTAGATCTCCCAATAAATCTGATGCAATTATATCACAGAAATTATAGTACAAATTTAGTTTTACCAAGATGCTGAAAAGAAAATTTATAGCTTAGTCCCTGCCAACTGCTCACAATCTCACCTTCTAACAAAAACATTATCTTGACATACACTAAGGCTTCCTCAAACATACTGACCTAAAAGAATAAAACTGGGACTTCCCTGGTGGTGCAGAGGTTAAGAATCCGCCTGCCAATGCAGGGGACTCGGGTTCGAGCCCTGGTCTGGGAAGATCCCACATGCCGCAGAGCAACTAAGCCCGTGCACCACAACTACTGAGCCTGTGCTCTAGAGCCCGCAAACCACAACTACTAAGCCCGCGCGCCTAGAGCCCGTGCTCCGCAACAAGAGAAGCCACCACAATGAGAAGCCCGCACTCGCCGCAACTAAAGAAAGCCCGCGCGCAGCAACAAAGACCCAACACAGCCAAAAATAAATAATAAATAAATTTAAAAAAACAAATAAGACTACTTTCCATCTGAATGAAGCTTTGTATTTTTCAAAGTACGTTCTCATTTGATCCTTTCAACAGTTTTCTGAGAGTGAAGTATTAACTCAATTTTACAAATAAAGGTGACTTCCCAAGGGCTCATGGCTACTAAAACAGCAAAGGTGAAATCAGAACTCACATAATAACCTGCCTCCTAGACAAGCAGTCTTTCTACTCAACCTTACCGATTTGCTGAAATGACCAATCATCTTCATCAGAGAGATGAGAGAAAGGGCAGATAGAGAGCTTATCTAAAATTCTGACTTACTGCCTGTTTTTTCGGCTGCCTGCTGATTAGTGTGATCTTATTAATAGGGGTCAGCAATCTCAAAAATAAAAAAGTTCTAACCCATTTTATTCTCATGTAGGGAACTGAGAATCTCCCTTGCAATGAAATAGAATAGTATGAGATTTAAAAAACAGAAAAAGCACTATGTGTTCACAGATCACAGGCCAGAGACTGCCAACAGTTTCTACATTCAAGTGTTATCATCAGCCTCATTATTCTGCCAACCTGGTAGCAACAGGTACTGTCAAGGATCTTGCAAGCTATTTTGGCGAAAGGGGCCAACTATGGAAAACTGGAGATACAACGGGCCTTCCCAGCCCTGCTGACTAACCTCTAACCAGAGCTGTCGGCCATCCTGCTCAGTGGGGCTGCTTTCAGTGGTGGCAAAGTACTGCATGCCATCCAGTAGGCAAGTCCAGGATGTCTTTTGCTTCAATGTGTCACCATACCAGGCTGGATGGTGTTGGCACTGCAGCAGCTGGGCTTTGGCAGCTGACACAATGACACAGCCTTCTGTCTCCGCTCCACGAAGAACCATCTACGCCAGAGACAGAAGCAGAGTCACAGCACCAGGGCCACAAAGAATATGGAAGGTTAGTGAAAGGGCCTGTACCAATGACTGCAGCTGGGTCTAATTCTGGCTTACTGAGTGCACGCTACTGGTTTTTAGTAATGGAAGTGATTATCCATGATACCTGTTAGAACAATTTTTTGGAGCTCTACCCACCTATTCTTATTTAGAGGTGGGAGAGGTAAACACATATGACTATGGTCTAGCCCTATCTTTAGGTGCTCTAGTAAAGAGAAGGTACCTGGCAGTTGACCAGTTCAATAAGGCAGTTTCGGTTATATATGTCATCCGTCTGGCAGGCAGCAATGCCACACAACTGGTCACTCACACCTGACTCCTCTTCTGTGAACACTACAAACCTATCTGTCTCTTCAATCAGCTTCTGCAACATGTAGGCACCTGGCAGAGAAATATGAAGTGGGGGAAAAGCCACAGAGTCAAAGGGATAGAGAACACATCCAGGGCCAAACTGATCTTCCTTCAATTTCTCTAGAATGTATTCTCCCCAACCTGCAACTCCAGCCCAGCCCACTCCACCCCTTGACCCCTGGGTAAGGGTTGTCATTTCACTTTCCTTCAATTTTAATAAAAGTAACAGATTCCCAAGAGAGACTTAGAAATGCTATCTAAGTGGTAGCAATCCTTTCTCTTAGGCATATCCACCTCTGAATTACTCTAGGATCTTTTTTCCTTCCATTTTGTTCCTTCTCCTTTTCATTTCATATTGTTTTAAATGCTATTTGTTTGTTGACCACTCCTTTCCACATAAACCACTCCCTTGCCATCAGTGTCACTGTTCTAGCTCTACTGCTTTCTCTGATTATGACTTTAGATCCTCTACCTTCTCCCAGGTTTTAGAGATAAGTATATCCCCTAAGGTCTGTCCTTGGCCTGTTCCCTTTTCTTTTTTCTAGAGTTTGTCCAACAGTGTTGTGGTTAAGAGCACAGAATTAGACTAGTCTGCCTATGTTCAAGATCCTATCTCTGCCAGTTACTTGATTGTAACCTTGCTTGCTTTAACCTCTGTCTCAGTTTCCTCGTGTGTAAAATAACACTAACTATCTAATATGGTTGTTGAGAGAATTAAATGGAATAATAATACATAAAGTATTTCGCAGGGTACCTGCCACACAGTAAGCAACTATTATCTCCTTGGCATTAACTCTTAGTTCTATGCTGAAACTCCTAAGTCTCTACCTCTAGCCCTAAGCTTTTAGATCCTCATTTCCACCTGTTTTTTAGACATTACCTAGAGGTACTACTTACACCACAAACTTAGCATGTCCAAATACGAACTTAACAAACCTATACCTCCCCAAACCTGTTTATTAGCCTCTGGCTCTCCTAGTTACCATCAGGCCAGTCACCAGGCTCAAAACCTCAATCATTATCACTTTATCCCTATTTTAACTCCCTCTTCCCACCAGCTGCCAAATCTCTTATACACATAATAACATTTCTATTCATCCCCTCATCTCTATTCCCACTGCCTCTACCTAATTCAGGCTCTCCTTTCCTCTTGCTGAGACACCATAATAGCTTCCTAATTTGTCTCCCCCACCTCCAGTTTCTTTCCAGTCGTCTTTCCATTGCCAGATTTATCTTCCTAAAAGTAAGATTCTAATGACACACCTCTATTCAAAAACCTTCAGTAGTTCACCACTGTTTACTGAATAAAGAACACAAACTCCTTAGCCTTGTATTTTTGATGGTCTACCTGCAGTTTTCCCTTCCAGCATCTTCACCTGTAGCTCTACTCTATGCCAACCCAAACAGACTGTTCACTCTGCTCTGAACACATTGAGCTTGACCAACTCCACTCCTTTTCAGGATGTTCCTTTTGCTTTTAATGCCCTTGGTCCTCATTTCCACATGTTCAAACCATACTAAGCCTTCAAAGTCCAGCTCAAATGCTACTTCCTCAATAAACCCTTCTCTGATTATAGTCCCTCCTTCACTACAGTCAAGAACAGCTCACATATTCTTTAATTTCTCTCTAGCGGCATTTATCATTTTTCACCTTGTTCTTAAATTCACCATGAACTTGCATTCCTCTGTACTTGTTGTTCCCTCTCCCTAAAACGCCCTCTTTTCTTTCTTTGTCTATCAAACTCTTACTCATCTTTTAAGACCCATCTCAATTATATTATCTTCTCTGTGAAGCCTTTCTAGACTTCCCTATGCTGATTTAAATACTTTCTTCTTGAACATTCTTATAAAGCGTCTTCATGACTCTCCCCACACACACCCCCAACTGTGCTGCACAGCATGCAGGATCGTAGTTCCCTGATCAGGGATCGAACCCGTGCCTCCTGCAGTGGAAACACAGAGTCTTAACCACTGGAGCACCAGGGAAGTCCCTCATGACTCTTAGTTTCAGAGCTTCCCCCTCATCTTTACATCCCTAATGTCTACGGTCATGTCTGGTACATTATAAACCCTCAGTAAAGCTAAAAAGTGAATCTATGAATGAATTGGAGTGATTGAGTCAGTGAATGAATGAACTAATCTTAGCTCATCCAGAGACGATAAACTTGTTGAGTCAAGTAAAATATCATATATTCTGTATCTCTCACTAAACCCAGCACAGTGCTCTGTGCCTATTAAGTACTCCATAAACACTTATTGACTGAACAAATTAATTCATCAAAACACAAAACAATTCTCTAATCCTTTGTTTCTTTTCCCTAGTCATTGTAAGTCATCACTCCTTCCTGATCCTCTTCTCCTGGTCAAAGGACCAGACAATTTTTTTTTTTTTTTGGCCACACAGCGCAGCATGTGGGATCTTAGTTCCCCAACCAGGGACTGAACCCGTGTCCCCTGCAGTGGAAGCGTGGAGTGCCAGGGAAGTCCCATGGACCAGACCCTTTAATGCCCCCCATCACTGCTATATAAGACTTAGGTGGCCTAATATGGAAAAACAAGTTTCATCTTTACACACAGATCGAACCAGTCATAATTTAGTCCTTCTCAAACTCCTGTCCGAGCCCACATACATATTCTAAACCTAACCCTATGGAGTCTCGTCTCCCCCAGCTTACCTCCTGAAGACGCCTTATCAGGCTGTCCACTAAAGCTGGGAGTGTTGACAGGAGGTGGGGCTGGGGCGCTGGTTGGAACACTCTGCTTTGGCTTTTTGGCTGGCATCTGGGGATCAATCTTTAACCCCTTCAGAGCCTCAGTAGAGAGATTACGTTTGAGTACAGCTGCCTTTTTGTAGCCATCATATAAACCAAAGGCAATGTCCCGATTGGTGGTTGTCCAAGAAGCCCGTAAATCTACCAAGTGCAGCTGATGTGTGTGAAAAGCAGGATCCCCAACTCGAGTAGAGAGCTCCTAAGAAACAGGAAAAGAACCTCAGAGTAGCATGGAAATTCCCAACATTCCTCCTAGACCACAAATGCAGAGATAAAAAACATGCTTGTTGAGTAACAGACCTGTTCTGAGGGATACAAGACAACCCTAGAGAAAGAAAACCTAAGTGGTCTTAGTGTGTGCACTAGATTACACTCTGACTATATCCACTGTATTTTAAATGACTCAGAGAATTTCAACTAAAATCCTTCCTTAATTGTGTGTGGGGGGGTGGGGGGACCACCAAATAAGGCACTAGAAGCAAAAAGTTTCACTCTATTTCCTGAAGAGCAAGAGACTATCTTTACAAGGAGAGGGAAAGAAAGGAATTTTCAAAAAGAGGGATGGTGATACTAGTGCGTGCATCATAAAGTAACAACATATATAATTAGAGTGTAGTTTAGGAACATCACCAGGGACTTAGCCTGAAACCTACTGCTATGGACTGAATTGTGTACCCACACCAAATTCGTATGTTGAGGCCATGATCCCCAATGTGACGGTATTTGGAGATAGGGCCTTTAGGAGTAATTAGGTTTAGATGAGGTCATGAGGGTGGGGCCCTCATGACAGGATTAGTGTCATCATAAGAAGAGACATAAGAAAGCTTCCTGCTTTTCCTGCCAGGTGAGGTCACAGTGAGAAGGCAGCCATCTGCAAGCCAGAAAGAGAGCCCTCACTGGAGGAACCTGGTCCTCACCAGGACCATGCTGGCACCTGATTTTGGACTGCCCAGCCTCCAGAAGTGTGAGAAATTTCTGTTGTTTAAGCCACTCAGTTTATGGTATTTTGTTATGGAAGCGTGAGCCGACTAAGACACCTACTGATACAGAAAAGGCAGTAAAGAGAATGTGTCAGGCGGTACCTCCTCAGCTGTGCGATTGCTGTGCCGTTGGTAGGTAAGGGAGGACAGGCTCAGTAGGTGGGTCTTTGTTACCAAGGGATCAAGGCAGTGGTCAGCATTCTCTTCAGTGGGCGAGGCCATCAGGTAAACAGTCACCTGACTTAAGTCACTAACCATCTGGGTCACACTCCAGTCAGAGATGAGGCGCCGCATCACTGTGCCCGCTGAAAAAAAGAGGCACAAAGAGCCCATGCAAACCAGTACAGAACAGTGTGGGACAGAAAGAGGAGGGAAGGGAACTGAGAAAGAGGACAAGGAATAGGCAAGGACAAGTGGTGGGAGCCTTTGATCTTACCTTGAGGTATAAGCCGCTGAGTTCCCCGAGTGAAGACGTGGCCCTGACTGCACTCAATTTGGATGCCACGTTGCTGGGCGAATGAGGCCCAATAATGCACCTGGCAACAAGACAGCATAACACTGAATGAAGGATGGCATCAGAGAGACGATTCAGAGACCCAGTAAGAGAAAACAAGAAAACTAGAGAAGGGGAACAGAACTGCAGGTGTCAGCAGCACCGTCAAAGCTGACCTGCAGCTGGGGAAAGAGTGCAGTATAGGAAAGCTGCTTGTAGTGCTGGCCAAGTTTCTTCTTGCTGGGTTTCAGGTTATTGAAGAGCTTTCCCCTACAAATAGGCCTTGTGACACTAGTCCAAGTTGCCCAGAAGTTCTGCATCCAGCGCAGGGTGCTACTATACAGCAGAATTCGGGGCTGGGATATTGCTGCAAAGGAAACGACAGACATTTCCTAGCTGTGGTTAAAACACAGAGATGAAGCTAAATCCTTCCCTAGCTTCAGGTTTTAGAGATTTAAAAACCCAAACAGCACTCAAGCCTCACACTCAATATCCCCAACACCCTCTCCTTTCAAAGACCCAAGCTCCCTACTTTCACCAATCCTCTTCCAAAAAAACATCTTGACCCAAACCCTCCTTTGCTCTTTTCCTATCCCCTCTCCAGAGGGTCAGCTGAAGTCCTTGGTGTCTAAAGTTCATCCTCCCAAGCCCTTCCTCCCCGCTGCCCCAGATCCAAGCCTCACTTCCACTGTGCCGAGTCAGATCCATCTTGATGGAGAGATTGAGGTTCTCAGAGCGAAAGGCCCGGTAGGAGTCATGAAGCTGGCCCAAGGGCACCTCAGGCAGGAACTCTGGGGCCCGTAGAGTGACACCATGGTGATCATGGGGGTTCCCATGACATAGCCACTGCAGGTCCAGTGTCATGCAGAGGTCAGGCAGGTGAAGGAAGCAGCAGTCATCATACCTGGCTCACAACAGAGCCCTGGCCCTTAGTGCCCTGGTCACTTGCAGCCCCTCGGCTCTTCCCCTCTCCCCCCACCCTGAGTCCCACACCCTGTTGAGGCCCCATCTATCACCCCACTCACTTAGAGGCTGTTCTCACGTTGACATCCAAGTCACCCTTGAACACAAACTGACCAGGTTTCCAATGAAAAGACAGCTGGTTCCACTCCCAGTGCATATTTTCAGTTGTGTTGTATGGATCCTATAACCACCCCAAAAACTTGGTCAGATATGAATAAACATATCACCTTCACCTCCCAAATCAGTACCTTTCTCTCTTCCCCCATGTGCTGTACAAGCCCCAACCATACCATCCTAATAAGAAAACAGTTCCTCTGGACCCCTCACCTCAGTAGCCAGCTGGTGCAGGTTTGCCTGTTCAATGTCCATGTGCCAGTCCCCATGGAACAGAAGACGGCTCTTGTCCCACCAGGGCAAGGGTGGGCTGGGGTCAGCTGAGGGCTTGGTCAAGAGGTCCACAGACTGGCCAATCAGTGTCCAGGCTGGATCCCAACACGGGCCCCATACCACTGTGTACTGGAAGATTTCCGCTGGGGTAGAGGAGCAAAGGGCACAGCCTGCTATACAACTTCATCCCTCTCTTCTCCCTTCACTCCAGAAAGGCTTCAGCTCATCTCCCACCCCAGCCATCACCAACATCTCAGTCAAATCATTTGCCCTCCTCTACTCACAGTGAAAGTCGTGATAGAATTTGAGTGGGGGCATGTTCCTCTCCACTGCCACGTTACCCCATGGAAGCCCCAAGTGCAGGATTTGACGCCGACGCGAGCAAGGCTGACCGCTCTGCTCGGTGCCCACAAGTCGACCCATCAGCCGCCAGTCACGGATCTCAAACAAGTACCGGGGATAGTCTCTTATCCGAACTGTTATTATAGGGAGGATACACACCAGCTACTCAGGAAACTGTCTTAGCACTCTCGGGCACTTTCCCCCCCGCTACTATTTTTACCCATCTATTGATATTTTACAAGATCAACTGAGAGAATAAGAGTTGGCAGTCGGCAGCAAGACTGAAAAAGTGCACGGAGACCCTGAGCAGACAGTGAGGGGAATAACACTGAGACCCAAGAGCCGCACTAACCCTGAAGATGACTGTGTTAGTACCTTTGTGTTTAGCCAAGCGGTTTCAGGGTGAAATTCAGGAACAAAGAAAGGGAAGAGGAGTCCACCCATCCCACTCCACCCACCCCAAAACAGCCACATTTCCCAATATAACTGAGCTCCTCTGTAATCACTCAAAGACCTCCCTGGACAAGGGCAAACACTAGGCCCTGCAAATAGGGAAGTACTACTTACCCAGAAATGTCTTGACACTGCACTTGAGCATACGACACCACTGGATGACAAGATCTACCCCCTCCGCAGGAAAAGGGCTGCCTGGATCAAGCTCTCGAACCTGCTCTACCACACGCTCAGGCCCGTGGAAGGAGGCATCTGCCAGAGCCACCAGCTCTAGCCCTGCCAGGCTCCAAGTGAGCAGTGCCCGGCGCATGGGTGTGTTGCCATAGAGACGACGGGAGCGCTGGATGTAGATTTCGATGTTTTTATGTTCCAAAGAGGCATAGAGCTCCTCAATTTTGCGGGCAGGCAATAACTCCCCATGCTGCTTCCGAAGAGCAGCCACTTTGGCATCCAGCAACTGCAGCCTTTTGGCACTCTCCTTACTTTCATCCTTCATCAGTTCATAGTTATCACGAAGTTTCACCTCAAAAATATCATCCAGGAAAACCCATGAGAAGTGCTGAACCTTCAAGAGTAGATCAGGTGGGAGGTGGGCAGAGCTTGGAGAAGCCTGAGAACGAGTTCCTCCATGCAGTCCCTTCAGCCATTTCTGAACTCCCACAGCCTCATCCAGAGTTCGAGAAAAATCATACTGGTAAGGAAACTCCACTGAGACTGAACCCAGGGAGAGGAGCCAAACACGGTTCCGGAGGGTCTGCAGCACAGGGAAGGGGTTCCGGTGGAGGATCATCTCCTCCAGCTCAGGCAGCAGCTGCACCTCCACCTCCTTGAAGTTGAAGATGCTATTGCCATCGAACCCAGCAGCCAGCTCTGGGCAGTAAACCTGCAGTGAACCCCCGTGCCGGCTCAGAGACACACTCTCTGCAGCCAGGGTAATGAACCTGTCCTCAGCTACAAAAGCTGTCAGCTTAGCTGTGCTCACCTCTAGAGTCAGGTTTAGCAGCCGCTTTGGGGGAGAGGGCTCAGGGGGACAGCCTTCTGGCTCACAGGCAGTCTCTGGAGTCTCTAGTGCAACAAGTGGAACAGTCTCAGGAAACAGAGTGGCTCTTAGTAGGTCTCGGCACTGCAGGGTGGCCAGGATATGCTGGTACAGGTACATGTGACCTGGAGGGCTCCAGAGTAAGGTCAGCCCTGCACCACACTGAACCTTTAGAGAGCAAGAGAAAAGGATCTATCAATTACAATGTCCCAGAACACAAGAGACACACCTGGCTCAAGAACCATCTCCACTCAGAAGTCTCTCCTGAGTCATCACATTAATTACCCCCTTGTTTTGCTCCTCTTTGCACTAATAAACTGAGCTAACAGTTCTTAACTTATACTTACAAGCACTTACACTTTTTTTTTTTTTTTTTTTTTGCGGTACGCGGGCCTCTCACTGTTGTGGCCTCTCCCGTTGCGGAGCACAGGCTCTGGACGCGCAGGCTCAGCAGCCATGGCTCACGGGCCTAGCCGCTCTGCGGTATGTGGGATCTTCCTGGACCGAGGCACGAACCCGTGTCCCCTGCATCGGCAGGCGGACTCTCAACCACTGCGCCACCAGGGAAGCCCCACTTACACTTTTTAAGTCCTCCTCAACTGGATTCTAAATTGTCTGAGAGTAGAGGCCATGTATTTTATTATTTTTTTTTAACATTTTTTTTTGGATGTGGACCATTTTTAAAGTCTTTATTGAATTTATTACAATACTGCTTCTGTTTTATGTTTTGGTTTTTTGGCTGTAAGGCATGTGGGATCTTAGCAGGGATCAAACCCACACCTCCTGCATTGGAAGGTGAAGTCTTAACCACTGGACTTCCAGAGAAGTCCCGAGGCCACATATTTTAATTCTGGTATCTACCACAGTACATCCAGTATATATACATGTACTCAATAAGTTATTTGGCTTTATGTTTCTGCTCATGAGTTATCTTTCTATAACAACCACACTCTGTAAAATAACCATTGCAACAATCAACTGGAAAATGTTTCATGCATTGATTGCACCTTGACTTCATTCTTAAAATGTGTAAAGAGTACTGGTCACACAAGTTAATACAGCAATTGACCTATGGGAAAGTATGCCTCAAACAAGGGAGTAAAGACCTTGTCAGCTTGAAAAACAAAGTCAATTCTCAATAGTTAAGCAGAGAAAATTTAAATCCCAAGACAAAAAAAATTCCTTTGAGTTCCAATCTCTGAAAAGGAAACTCTTCAGTTTCCAAAGGAAGCTGAAGTCTGATGAACAGGAACATATCCCACTCTCCCCTCAAGAGGGCCTTACATCTGTCTGATACTCTGAGGAGAAAGATATTGGGAAGCCTCTCAAAACTTTCCAGTGCCCCCATCTTCAGATCTCTTCCAGTCTTTTGATGAGCTGAGTGCTTCAGTAAAATGATACCAGATCGTGACCTTTAAAAGCCCTATATTTTTCAGATATATGCACTGAAATCTTTACAGTTGAAATTATATGTCTGGTTTCTGCTTCAAAATAATCCCAGAGAAGAAGGCAGGGATGACTGCTCAGAGTTTAGCTAAATGAAGCTCGTCGTAAGTTGGTAATTATTGAGGCTGGATATGGATGCATGGAAGTTCGTATATTCTCTCTAGTTTTATATATATTTTAAACTCCACATTAACAGTTAAAAATGTACAGAACAAGGGCTTCCCTGGTGGCGCAGTGGTTGAGAATCCACCTGCCAATGCGGGGGGCATGAGTTCAATCCCTGGTCTGGGAAGATCCCACGTGCAGCGGAGCAACTAAGCCTGTGTGCTACAACTACTAAGCCTGTGCTCTAGAGCCTGTGAGCCACAACTACTGAGGCCGCATGCCACAACTACTGAAGTCCACGCGCCTAGAGCCCGTGCTCCACGAGAGAAACCACTGCAATAAGAAGCCCACGCACTGAAACGAAGAGTAGCCTCCGCTCACCACAACTAGAGAAAGCCCACGCGCAGCTACGAACACCCAACACCCAACACGAGGTGTTATATTTCTCATAGGTGAGTTTCACAACATGACTCAAGACTGGAAAATGCTCTAAGCCTAGGAAAAAACCAACCTGACTCCACCTCCCCACAGAAGCATTACCTCTAGAGAGCGGATGCTGCTGTGATAGGTGATGGAGAGCATGGAGAGGCTGAGCACTGGAGTGGGGATGTCAGGAGCCTTACAACAGGGTTGCATCTTCTCTGTGACCGACTTTACCAACGCAAGCACAAGTCCTTGAACACCCAAGGTGGAGGTTTCAGCACTTCCCAGGACGGTCAGTGTGTCCAGTCGGATCTCTGAAGCACCTAACATCCAGAAACCATGTCAGGCTTGGTTCTCAGCTCTCAAATGGCAACTTTAGTCCTCACTCTCCCTCCTTCCTTATTCCTTTCACTCTAGCTATCCTTACTCCCCACACCTTCCTAACCTCATTTCTCATGTTTTAGGGAAGTTTTTCCTCTCCCATTTTAACCTAACTAGATCTGGCAGGGCCAAAGAAGTTCCCAAACTCCTACCAATTCCCCAGAGGTATATCAGTTACTCTCTAGAACTAGATACACAAAGAAATAAAAAACTAACTGCATCTCATTCTCTTGATCAGATATCAAAGCTGTCTTTTTCTCATGCACCTTGCTATTTGTAAACCCTTAAGAAACATCAAGAAGCCCAATAGTTATGCAAGACCTTCCAACATTTCATGCCTCTAATTTAGAAAATTTTCATATAATTGGTCTTATTAAGTGAGAAGGAGCAGCATAATCTGCTTAGGTTACAAGCCACCCACTTCAGTACAGATTTCCTGTCCCACTTACCGACCAGGGCAGAAAGGGTGAACAAGTTCATGTCCTCCACCTTCAAGTCCACCTTCCACAGTAACGACACAGATTCCCCAAATGAAGATTCCCTAGAGACAGCTGACTTCCCAGATTGTGGGCCCATCAAGGACAATATCCGAGAAAGACACTGAGCACAGGTATCTGATACTTCTACCTGCAGTCCTCGGATGGTACAATCAAGAAACAGGGTGTCTGACTGAGTGCTGGACAGGCCCAGAGGCTGGTTATAGCTACCCTAGAAAAGAAGCAGAAGGACTCCATCAGAAGCATGCCAACACACAGTTCTGTAACGCACTGATGCATCGTCTGCTGCCAAAAAAAGATGCTCAGTGCTCTAAAGCATGGTAGGATGAGGAAACTACACCGGCTACTATTCACCAAAGTCCCCACCTACCTGTAGTGTGAAGGAGTCCAGGACAAGCGCCTCACCCCAAACATGCATATTGGGTGGGTGGGGTGCCCGCTGAATGTGGGAGTCACTGCCCACCCGCCAGCAGAGGTGGTCCACAGTCAGGACACCCCGCTGATGGATACTTTGTGGTCTCAGGTGTTGGTAATCTGAAAAAAGAAGGTGGGAGAGAGGAGTTCTTTGGAGCCACAGTGGCCATCAATTGGGCCGAGCTCCACTAATGAACAGATTCTTGTTCCTCTTCCATTGCACAGCCTTACCCAGAGAGATGGAATTGAATCCCAAGGCAAAGGGTGGTGTATCTCCAAGCTGAATGGAAACGTTGACATTGGAGATGGAGGTGCTAAAGATGATAGGAGCCAGGATTTGAGGGAAGGTTCTGCATAGGGACAAGACATCACTGTTTGATAAGGAAAGAATTGCAACTTCCTACTATGTAACAGACTCCTGAATCTCTCAAAAGACAGGGTGAGTTTTGTTGTGATTCTCAGGATGGGAGGCAACTAGAAAAAAACAGACTGAATTCATCAGTTCGCTCCCACTCCCAGTGATAATCCAGAGACTTATTAGGTTGAACCAGATGAAACTGCCATTTTCGTAGATCGAATGTGATGAAATCAGTATATCTTATGATTTAACTTACTACAATCAAAAGCATCGCTTCCGAACTGACCTTAAGTTCTCTATGCCAACACAATGCAAGTACTACACAGAGTCATGGCACTGCTGACATGATCTGTCACCTTATAATCTAAGGCAGACGAGATACTGTTATCATTTAAGTTCAGTTCAACAAATGTTCATTTCGTATAACAAGGAACTGTGCTGGGCATTGAGGACATAAAAGCAAAGAGGATGTCATTCTACCACCAGAGTCTAGTCTAACAGGGAAGATATATAAAATAGGTTTGCTACCGAGTCTGAGCTACTGAAACTGAGATTTAAAAAGCTCAAACAATCAGCGACTTCCCTGGTGGCACAGTGGTTAAGAATCCGCCTGCCAATGCAGGGGACACGGGTTCGAGCCCTGGTCCACGAAGATCCTACATGCCGCAGAGCAAATAAGCCCACGCACCACAACTGCTGAAGCCCGTGCGCCTAGAGCCCGTGCTCTGCAACAAGAGAAGCCACCGCAATGAGAAGCCCGCACACCACAACAAAGAGTAGCCGCCACTCGCCGCAACTAGAGAAAGCTCAAGCGCAGCAAAGACCCAACGCAGCCAAAAATAAAAAATAAAAAGATCAAACAAATACATATTTAACACAAAATGCCACTTTAGACCAAAAAATCCAGGAATCCACCTGATAAAATGGTGGCTGAAAAAGATTACACTGACCTTTTTTTCGTTTGCTTAATAACAGATGAACTAGACTCTTGGGTCTCCAGGGCTAGCATGTGCAGCCAGTGAGAGAATTCCAGATGCCGGTAATGAATAATACAAGTGTTCAGAACCAGGGAGGCTGCGAGGTCAATGGTGGTCACCTGGAAATAAGAACACCAGAACTGTGGGCTTAGGTTTAATTTCATTAGCTCATGATGCGATGATGCACAGAGAAAGAAGAAAAGGAATGATTCTTGGTCAACACACCTGCACACTAGCTTTGAGGGAGTTGAGGCAGACAATGCGCTGGCGGCTCTGGGACAGCAACAACCCATCTGTAAGGGCAAAGGGCAGATCAGAAGGAAACACTGGGAGGGCAAGAGGTAAGACTAGGAGAGAGTAAGAGGCAGGCAAGGAGATGAACAGGTCACCAACACTATTTTCTTTCAGTATGTTGCCACCTCCCCTTCCTCGGTTACAGTGATATTAAATTAAGAAGACCAAGTGGGGCATTGGGGAAGAGTGTGTCTGGTCCTCCCATTCTCTCTCAGTACCAGTATCCCCACCCATGGACCTTTCAGAAGGAGTTCAGTGCTCATCTGTGCCATATCAGAGTTTGCTGTGAAGCTTCGAAGGGGCAGCTGATCCTCATCACGGTGGTACAGGAAATGCAGCAGCTTCAGTGTCCAATTGAGGTGCCTGGACCAGAGACAGACTCTGGCTTAGAAATATGTGGGATGCTATTCCTACTCCCTTTATCCCCTCAGACAAGCTCAGTGCAGCTACTAGGCTGGTTATGGAGACCCCAGCACATAGCTCCGACTATCTCTCTCCACACTTCTGTCAGGAGAGATCTCACCTCTTTTGACTATTCATGGACAGCACCACACTTGTGATCTCCATCTTCACCTTGATTTGGTCTGGCAGCTGCTGAAGGAGGTACAGGCCAGGCAGAGTTGGCTCAGCCAAGTTCTCTATCACCTCTGAAAACATGAATGAATAAGACAAGAGCCATCAATCCTTAACACTCAAGTCTCCCAACACGCTGTGCCCTCTTTGGCCAAATCCTCCCATATAAAGTAGGCTAAGCAAACACCCAATCTTAGGTCATAACGCAAAGATCCCAGAGATCCAGGGACTTGCTGTACTTCCTTCCCCAGAGTCTAAAAAACAGTATGGAAAGCAGGTTGTTACAATGAAAAGAATATGGACTTTCGGGCCAAATAATTTAAACCCCATTTTCACTACTGACTAGCTAGGTGATCTCAGTCAAGTAACCTATCTAATCTTCCTACGCTTCAGTTTCCTCATTTGTGAAATGTTAAGGAGTTAGTACAGGAACATACACAAAACACAAAGTACAGGTCTAATTCATGATAATTACCCACTAAATGTTAATTCTTTCACGCACCACAAGCAAATGCCCTATTTCCTCTAGCTATCCTCAAAGGCCAGGGTCAAAGGCCAAGGCACTAACAAATCACACCTGAACAAGCGGTGAGACCACTATTTCTTTTCTACTTCCAAAATAACCCAAGAACAGGGAAGCTAAGAAGCTCACTGACTGGGGCTTTACCTGAACAGGGAACAGGCTTGGATGCCAGGCCTGGGCCCTGGCGCAGCAGCTGACTATGGAAGAGGCCCTCATGCAGTTCAGCATGGAGTGTCCACACATCCACAGTGATCGCCTTCAGCTGCCGGCTTCTGATGCCCACCTCTAGACACAGCTTTAGGGTAAGTGAGAGCTCCGCTAGACAGGTGTTCTCCTATAGGGAAGATACTCCTCTAAGGTGTGAACGCGTAGGGAGCTTGGGATCAAAATGCTGTGATCTGGAACACATCCTTGAGGGAACCCCATAGCACACAGAATCTGGAATGTAAGCCCTAAGCTCCTTCATACCTCATGCCCAGAAGAAAACAAGGCATCTGAATGACCATGGCATACTCACCAACTGGCCACTCTTTAGAACTTTGCTGTTGATCTGACTTAGGCTCACCTCACATTTCAGCCTGGGAAAGGAAAAAGATTAACAGCACTTGGCCCCTTTCCTCACCATTTACCTTCAATCAGGCTTTGTGGGCTGGAAGGCACAAGGCAAGCATTAAGCGCCTAATCTTACTCTCTCCTCAAATTACACAGAATGAGAACTTGACACCTTGATAAGAAAGCCCTGACATCCACCCACCCTAAAACAACTATAAGGCAAGAAAGGGACTAGCAAACCTTCTACCCAGTGCTTACCTCTTCCCATCACTATCCAAAAGAAAACTGCTATCTCTGATCTGAATATGCCACAAGGATTCAGAAGTAGCCACCTTGAGAACCATGATGTTTATAGAATCTACATGAATGGAGAACAGCTGAAAAAAAGATGCAAAAATGAACGATAATTAACATCAAGGCAACGTCCTTCCTTTCCAGTGGAAAAAGAATAAGAGGCAGCTCTTAGTATTATGCCTCAAATACAGCAAAAAAAAAATCCACCCATGACTCCACAGCCAGCCATTCCTACTTCAGTCCAGCAAAGTGGGAAAGTAGTCTCACCTGGCAGAAGATCTTCAATAAGGATGGGCTGAAGGACAGCTCCTTTTGGTGCACCCCAGTACTCTGGGAGAATGGGGCAAACAGGCCAGAAACCTTCTGTAGGTCTGTTCTGATACGTACTTCGCCGAAGCACAAGGCCACATAGTGTCTGCCCAGAAGAGAAATCTCACTGCCATCATGTCCATCCCTTCCATAGCAGTCTCTTCCCCTCCCTCACATTCACCTTCCCATCCTCCCTAAAAATGTAGCTCAAATCATGGAAGATAGTCTCATAGTAGTTATCAATATCTGTCCCACAAAACAATAGCTTCAAGGCTAATCCAGAGACATCAGCAAGAACCCACTTCCCTCCTTGGGCTGTGAGGCCTCTGTAACAGAATCTCATTTTGCAAACCACAATCCCAAAATATTCCCCAGGAGGAGAGTGAGGTGATAGGGTACTCACGGCAGATCATGGCTAAGGAGTTTGCTGGAAATCCACAGGCTATCAATTTCCTAAAACAGTGTGGGAAGAAGCTTTGTACACTAGCGGCTAGGCAAGCCAAGAGCAGCGTGACAAGATAGGAAGGGGTCTAAGGAGAGGAGGACGTGCTATAGCCCTTCCACTAAATATTCTCTATCCCATTTCCACCAGCTTCTCTCCTCGACACTATATCCTGTTCCTCTAATGACACTGATTGAACTTGTTTAGTATTTCTCTTTTATGGATATGTTGTCCTGTTTCCCCTCTTACATTAGAACAGTAAGCTCTTCTACTTTCTGTTATCTTTGTTCTGTGCTTTACTTCTGTATCTTTCTTACATGCCCTGGACACCCTGTGCCTTATAAGCATTTATAAAAGAACTTGCATCAATTCCAGTGTTCCTAAACTAGCTCTAAAATCATCTTGGCAAAGGGATGGCAAGGCCGGGGTTAACTAGGAAAGCCACCAGAATATTTTAAAAAAAGGAAATTAAAAGTTGAAATTCAGTTGGATCAACCCAAATACATTCCCAGGAAGTTTCCTAGGACTCACCACTGTTTGCTGGTGCTGCTGAAACTTAAGACTGACATTTTGAATCCAAAAAAAGGAGCCAATCTTTAGTTCTGCCTGCAGCTTCCGCTGACACCACTTGGTGGCCAACCGGACCACAAGCCACCTGCAGAAAAATCCTTGTGAGTTCATAGGACCCTCTCCCAATTATTGCCTCCCTCACCCCCTGCGGGTCCTAGAAGGCCATGCAAAGGGACATGAACTGGAGGTGGATCTTCTTGGCAACCCTCCTGTCTCCCAAAACACCACTCTGTGACATACATTCAGCCACGCTGATCAGGACCGTAGCCCCAGAGTGTCCCCTCCACCCAGATGAAACGAGCCGAACTAAACTCCACCTTTTAAGTTGGAGACAAAAGAAGGCAACCCCTCAAATCCTCAGGAACCCCAGAGGTAGAGAGAAGAGGCCCCAACAGGAGTCGAAGTACAGGCATCCGTGCCAGATGTGCCATCACATAACCCGCAAAAGGTCTCCTTCTCCGCCCTCCAGACAGGTGTCTGCGGGAAGGCAGTGCGGGCTCACACCAGCCCGGCTCAAATGCCGCTCTCCCTGGGCAGCCAAACCTGTTCCGGCTCCCCAGGGCGAGGCTGCAGGTGCCCTTCGCGCTCGGGGAAGGGGACGTTCAGGGGCATGTGGATGGGGAAAGAAAAACCAGCCAGCCGGGGCCCCCCTCATTCACACCCCTATCCGCTCCCCAATCTCAGCATCTTCTCAGGCCTCGCCCGCTTGCTCAGTCTCCCCCCACTCTCGGTTCCTCCGCGCCAGCTCCGGTCGTACGCCCCGGCTCGACCCCTCCCCGCGTTGCGCGCCCCCTCCTCGGCCCCTCCCCCTCCGCTGCCCGCCCACCTCCCCCAAGACCCCTCCCCCTCCCGCGCGCCTCTTTCCAGCGCGCGCCCACCCCTCAGTATCTTTTCCTTCCCTTCCCGCCATCCCCCCCACACACGCCGTAGCCGGGATCCCCTCACCGGCCTAAGAAGAGGGCGCTAAGCGTAACCAACAGCAAGGCCAACAGCGCAGAGAAGAACAGGGGCATTCCGGCCCCGGCCCAGCCTGGCTCCGGCCCCCGCCCTGCCGGGGCGCCCCTCCCGCCCCGCCGGCTCCGAGCTGGGCCGCCGCGGGCCGACCGGCAGCACGCGCAGGGATGGCGCTGGGCGAGGAAGCGTTGGCGCGCGTGCGCCCCGCCCCCCCCACAGCCCGCCAGCCAGCCAGCTGTCTCCCTGCCGCGCCCCGCCCGGCGCCCGCGATCCAGTGGGGCCGACCGGCTGCGTGCGCGAAGTGAAGGCGTGGCTCCGGAAGGAGAGCGATGGGGAGCGGCCCTCAAGCGGACTGACACACAGGCCCCGCCCCCGGGCGCACCCTTCGGGACCCGGAAAAGGGAACCTGGGATTTGTCAGTGACCTGGGCCTGAGCCCGCTGCCTGGCTGGCAGTGGACTTGGCTGGGTCGTTTGGGCCACGGAGAGTTCCACTTTCAAAGCAGTTTCCCGGAGTATAGAGTCTGCTTGGCCACCTAAGGCTCATGCTGAGGCTACTGCGGAAGTTATACCCTTGGGTCACACGAAGTAATCATGTCTTATTCGAGTCTTGTCTGAACATCATTAAGGAGGAAACCAAGCGGTAATTAAAAGGCCTCAAAAATCCCACCTCATTCCATCCACAAAGGAATGAGTTGCACCATTCTGGACCCCTCATTGCAGTTTTCAGTTTCTACTGTGAATAGCACAATCCAGGCACTGGGCCAGGGGGTATTACAGAAGTAAAGAATATTGTTCTTGCTCTTCAGCAACAATTTATCTAGGAAGCAAACATAATTATATGAAATAGAGAATTCAGGGCCAACTTTATTTTGCCTATTTCCTTCTCTGTGAAGTCATTGGACAAAGATTCCTTCCAACCCTAGTACAGTGATGTTAATACAGTATAAGCTAAAAGAATTCTTTAGCTTCAGATTCTTTGACATACTTATTTCAAAATAAGTACTTCATATCCCTTTGCTCTGACATCCTAATCTCCATAAACATCCTTCAGGATTTCTCTTGGAGACTTTTTTCACTTCTTCAGATAAAGCACCATTTCAGCTTTCGCCTAGGTTACCCAGAGTTGCTTTTACCCCTCCAGCTGGTTTCCTTCCTCATCTAAGCCTCTTATTGGTCATTTCACGAAATCTTCCCAAGGGCTCCACCACTGTTTTTTTCAAGTTCGTACTTATCTCTCGGGCGCTATAGTTCCGCCATCCACCTTGTAATCTGCAGCTTCAAGGTATGTTCTGTCTGTGCACCTTCAGAGAAGGCCCAACAACTGAGTAAAAACTCTGACCAAGCCACGAAGGGGTACTTGCAACCCAACTCCCTACTCTCATTCATGTTGTGAAAGCTGATCCCTTTACTCAGCTGTTTCTATCACTTCCTTTCTTTCTCCCCAGACTGTTAACCACCCTACTCCCAACTATCTCAATGGCATGAAATGTTGATTTTATCACTTGTCTACTTCTTTCTGGAGAGCTCTCAATGGAGCAATACAACTGAAGTGGAAAAAGAGGGAAGAAGGCAGAGATGGAGCTCAACTAGTTCCTGGTCTCAGCTTACTGAGACAAGCCCTTGTAAAAGAGATCAAGTCTTTTAATGTTACAGGTCACGTCTGGCACAGACCTGGTACCCCCAAATGTTCAACATTAACTCCCTAAAGCAAGTAAGGAAAAAATCCAGAAGTTTCTAAAAATAAAAAGGCCCGCTAGTCACTGAAATTCCAGCAGATGACAAACACTTCTGTTCACCACTACCATCCTTGAAGGACAGAAGCAAACTTCCTGGAACTGCCAAGCAGAGGAAAGGAAGAAGTGAGGTGAGTAGAGGACAAAAGCTTTCTAATCCCCTTTTCAGAGAAAGATATCTACATTTGTCCAAAAAGTATAGTTATCATCCAAGAACTAAACACAGTTGTACTGCAGTAAAAAAATGAATTCTTGTCTTCAAATTATTTACTAGCTTTAAGAATTCAGGCGGTTACTCAACTTTTCTGTTCTGCATTGGTAAAATCGTAGTATATACCCAGTAACATATCTGTGAAGATTAAATGAGGTAAGATCTATAATATGGTGCCTAGTATTTAGCAAGCAGTAAATAAATGTTGGTTCCACTTTCCACCCCTACCCTTTTTTCTCTCAAGTACAATTAACATATCCAAAGTAAAACATTTTATTGGCTATTTATTAAGGGTCTATAGCCATAATTAGTCAAAAAACTAATAAAGATGAGGTGCTGAGGGAGAAGTAAAAGTAAAGATAGAAAAAGTGGGATGCAAGTAAGGCTTTCAAAAGGGCCCACACCAAAGGTTCCCATCATCTCAAAAGAGTGCTAGCAATGACTCTTAGGACTCAAGGATTAATCAGATTATGACATAGCATGCCTAATAAATGACAATACAGTGACTAACAGTGAAATTTTTTTTATCATTCTGGAGAAAGTGGGAGAAAAGTCACGCACATTAATAATCCATGATGCCAAGATTCTGAGGAATAAAAATTTCCCAGCTAGGAGGGATGCCTCCCTCCGTTTTTGTTTTATTAATATGAATAAAAAGCATCTGCTCCTTCACCAACAAGTCTTGTACTCAGAAATAACTGACCCAAGTCTGGGAGAACAACCAATTCAAGTGTGAAGGGCTGAGGCTTCCAAACACATCCACTGTTTCCTATCATGTATCTTCATCTCAGTGGTGACATGGTCACCTGTGGCAGGGATCCAAAGGGTGAAGGAGCAGCAGATGTCTACGAACACTGTGTGGTGACAGTGGCTCACAGCCTCCAGACTCATAGCTCTGTGTGATGGCCTTCTGCCTTCAACAACTCACTGGGCTTCATGAAGATGCCTTCCATGGCTTTCCAGTAATTGTTCTGGCTTGGCTGGGCCATGCCATGCACCTCTTTTTGCCCACTGATGGGTCGACCATATTGTTCTCCTGTGACAGACAGCAGAACCTCAGTGGAAGAATGCTTGAACCGCACCTCACCATCCCTCACCCAGTAGGGCCCATTACAGAGCACTGTCCAGTCATCCAGATAGTCGCCTTCACCTTCCTCACCAAAAGCACTCACTTCCTGGAAGACACAGATAGGTAGCGACATTAGTATAGCTGACACATAGGCCTGAAAAGGGGAGGGAGGCAATGGGAATAAAACTAAGACTATCCAAAAGTGATAAATAAGAGGCTTTCCAGTGTTGTTTAAAAATAAATAAAATAAAATAAAACTGTGGAAAAAAGATAAAAAGACACCAAAGACATGAAATCACTTGCCATAAGATTATGGTCCAAACGTTTACTTTGAAAATATTCCTATATTTGCCTTATATTTTCTATTATAGTCTTAAAATACTTTACCTCTTGTTATTTGACTTTAAATATTCCTGCCTCATTCCCTTAACTAGACATTAAGTGACGTGGTGAGAAACACAAGTTGGAAAGGGGATGGGCTCTGGAAACAGGCAAACCTTGAATGTCAGCTTTGTCCCTTCCTGTGTAACTCCTTTGGGCTTTCATTTTCTCCTCTATAAAATGATGACAATAATACCTTACAAAATAATTGTGAGAATTAAGTAAAATAATAAATATTAACTGAGCAGAGTATAGCAGATTCTATCTTCCACTCGTATTCTAATCCCATTCCCCATAAGGCCAAAAATTCAGTTTCTATCACAATTTTAAAAGTAACTGATTATTTCAGACATACATAATTTTTTTTTAATTGAAGTATAATTGACCTACAACACTATGTTAGTTCCAGGTGCACAACACAGTGACTCAATATTTCTATACGTTACAAAATGACCACTACCAGACACATACAATTTAAATATACACTAAGAGCTATAAAATTTTAGATGATAAAAATCAGTCATTTGGAAATAAAGTCTGTAAGACTAAAGGCAAAAGAAACTGCACATAATTAACAATTCTACTACTAATACTTGTACACTGGAACTGAACAAGTAAGTAAATGGATGACAGTGTGAGCAGCCTGGTGTCTCACTGTCAGAATGGGAATTCACAAATAAGCAAAGGGAGGAGGCTAAAATGGTCTATGTGGCAATGGATTAGAATTGGAGGCATCAGTAAGAACTCATGTTTAACTTAATATAGATATAGATGGTTACATATGTGAACACTTACAATAAATATGAGTATATACACATACATACATATATTTCTTTGCTCTGTCAGGTGAGAGGGCCTAAAAGAAACAAAACCCCCTAGCAACAAGCTCATGAAAGGCCTAGATCTTGGTTTAAGAATACCCTTTTCCAATAAAAGGAAGCAAGACTCCATAGGCAAATAGCTGATTCTAGGACTGGGGCCAAGAAATATTCAAGATGAGCCTGGAATATCTTTTACTGCCAGAAAGTAAGGAAGTGTTAAAACACAGCCACACGCATACACAATGATGGGAGCAGGTCAAATGGACACAGGAGACAACTGAAAGAGCTCCCAACAGCCAAAGTTGGAAAAATGTGAGCAACATAATGAAGACAGTGATATTGGATTATAACTCAACGTATAAAATAAATATCCAGGAGTCCATACCAATGAAAATAAATGACTGAATAGAGAAAAGACAAATCTTCCATGCAGAAGAATTCCAAATAAATTATGTAACTATTCTACCCTAAAGGAAGAGGAGCATAACTCCCAACTCAAGTATGAGCTGTGCACAGTGACTTCCTTCCAAAGAGTACAGTATGTAAAGGGAAAAAATGAAAAGAATAACTTTACAAGAGAAACCTGAAAAACACTACTTCAGCCAAGTAATCAATATCAACAATCATAAGATACTATGTACCCTTTATAGATGGGATGAAAATGGCACCTCTGTGGTCTTCCTCCCCAAAACCTTTATAAATCCAGTTTAATCATAAGAAAAAGATCAGACAAATTCCAACAGAGGAGCATCCTATAATATACCTGACTAGCACTCCTCAAAACTATCAAGGTCAGGACTTCCCTGGTGGCACAGTGGTTAGGAATCCACCTGCCAATGCCGGGTACATGGGTTCAAGCCCTGGTCCAGGAAGATCCGACGTGCCACGGAGCAACTAAGCTGTGCACCACAACCACTAAGCCTGCGCTCTAGAGCCCGCGAGCCACAACTACTGACCCTGCGTGCCGCAACTACTAAAGCCTATGCACCTAGAGCCCGTGCTCCGCAACAAGAGAAGCCACCGCAATAAACAGCCTGCGCACCGCAACGAAGAATAGCCGCCACTCGCCGCAACTAGAGAAAGCATGCATGCAGCAACAAAGACCCAACGCAGCCAAAAATGAATAAATAGATAAATTTATAAAAAATAAACTATCAGGGCTTCCCTGGTGGCGCAGTGGTTGAGAGTCCACCTGCCGATGCAGGGGACACGGGTTCGTGCCCCGGTCCGGGAAGATCCCACATGCCGCGGAGCGGCTGGGCCCGTGAGCCATGGCCACTGAGCCTGCGCGTCCGGAGCCTGTGCTCCGCAACGGGAGAGGCCACAACAGTGAGAGGCCCACGTACCGCCAAAAAAATAAAAAATAAAAAATAAACTATCAAGGTCAACAAAAACAAGGAGAATCTGAGAAACTGTCACAGCCAAGAGGAGTCTAAGGAGACGACTAAATGTGATGTGGATGGGATCCTGGAACAGAAAAAAGACAGTAGGTAAAAACTAAGGAAATCAGAATGAACTATAGACTTTAGTTGATAACAACGTATCAGTATTGCTTTATTAACTGTAGCAAATTTACCATACTAATGTTAAGATGTTAATAGGGAAAAATATGTACAGAGGAGGAGTGGGAGGGAAGCAGTCATTAAAGGATCCACATCCTTCAGAAGTTCAAGGCTTAAAATAAATGGCACAATACCTAATTCATTTTCCTAATGTGGTTAGTTGGCATCATTAAAAAATAATAATTTTTATCGCAAGTTTGGAAAACACTGGGTTTCTTTATTGCAAGATTTATCAAGATAACTTATGATACACTAACATATACCTATTCTCTCTTTCCTCATTTCTTGATTTGATCTAAATGTAGTCTCCATTTTGACCAGAAACAACTTCCTTCACACTTATGAGACAGAGGCAATTCTTCAGGTCTGCACAAAAGAGAAGATCTATACCTGGAAGAGAAAGGGCTAAGAACCAAGATATCAAACAACTCAACTGAGTAATGAGCAGCAATGACCCACAGGATGCCACCTCACCTGGTTTCCAGAAAGAGGTGAGGTGAAGTGGTGACTATGGAGGTTTCGGCCAGTGTTGACATGTGTCAGCCGGATGGGCTGACCACATCTGATGGGGGTTCCCCTCTCACACACTGTGGCCGTCTTCCCCCGTATCCTCCAGTAACTATTGCTGTCATCCACAGAGGTTACACCTGTCACTGACTGCTGCCCACTACCTGCAGTCAAAAAGAAAAAGAAAAGAGGGTGAGCTCAACCTGACCCCTCTCTTTCCTATGGCTAATAACGTGCCCTGTGTCATAAAATAGGTTTTGGGGCTGGGAAGAAAACCCCATGCTTCATATTTTTTTCTTCTATGACATTAAAATATATATGAAAAATGCTAAATGTATTTATATGGTATTAGTTATTATATGACAAACTATGTTTAAGAGTGTACCATATCAGGGCTTCCCTGGTAGCACAGTGGTTAAGAATCCAATCCACCTGTCAATGCAGGGAACACGGGTTTGAGCCCTGGTCCGGGAAGATCCCACATGCCGTGGAGCAACTAAGCCCATGCACCACAGCTACTGAGCCTGCGCTCTAGAGCCTGCGAGCCACAACTACTGAGCCTGCGTGCCACAACTACTGAGCCTGCGTGCCACAACTACTGAAGCCTGCGCACCTAGAGCCCATGCTCTGCAACAAGAGAAGTCACCGCAATGAGAAACCCGCGCACTGCAATGAACAGTAGCCCCCATTCACCGCAACTAGAGAAAGCCCGCACACAGCAATGAAGACCCAATGCAGCCAAAAATAAATTAATTAATTAAAAATAAAAAAAAATGAGACCGTTTTTTGCTGTCAACTTTAATCCAACAAGCCATTACAGCTCTCCAATTCCTGTAAGTGATATATCCAACATATTACAAGTTTTTTTTTTTAATTTACAATTTCAACATTTTTTTTTTTTTAACTTGGCTGCATTGGGTCTTTGTTGCTGTGCACGGGCTTTCTCTAGTTGTGGTGAGCTGCGGCTACTCTTCATTGCAGTGCGCAGGCTTCTCACTGCAGTGGCTTCTCTAGTTACGGAGCACAAGCTCTAAGTGCGCAGGCTTCAGTAGCTATGGCACACGGGCTTAGTTGCTCCGCGGCATGCAGGATCTTCCTGGACCAGGGCTCGAACCCGTGTCCCCTGCATTGGCAGGCGGATTCTTAACCACTGCACCACCAGGGAAGTCCCACAAAAGTATTCTTAAGTCATCTAAATTTGGTTCATACTACTTACAAATGGTGCGATTTTGCAGGTTACAAGGTACTAGGTTAAACATGTAGCTACAGGCTTGGAAAAAAGTGGATATATACAAATAATTGCTGCTAACCAGCTAACGTGTACTTGAGCAATTACTGAGTATCAGATACAAACCCAGGCTTTTTACTTGAATGTTCTTAATTGATACATTCATCTACTCTCTGAGATAGCTATTATTATTATCACCCCCATTTTACACTGGAGTGTTAAAAAGGCTGAATAATATGCCCAAGATCACATAATCTTAAGAGACAATGCAGGGTGTGAACCTAAGTGGGCCAACTCTAGAACTCACACTCTTAACCACTCTACCACCTGGCCTCCTACAAAGCTTTATTTTCTGTTAAGTCCCCCCAAATAGGCCACTCATATAAACTCAAGGGATATTCTCTTCCCTAGGCCTCATTCACTACTCAATTCTTTGAAGGCACTCCATATTTCCCAGACACTTTCCTCAGTCACTCTTGCCTATTCCTCCTAGCTTTCCCTTCAGTCCCCTGGCCCTGCCTGACCACAAACTTTTGATGACACTTCCCTTTTACCACTTAACATAACTGCGTTGTACCAGTTATCTGGGTGAATGTTTATGACTAAACTACCAGTGTCTCTCTCTTGCTTCTTCTACTCAATGATTTTGTTATATCTTAAAAAAAAAAAAAAGGCTAACCAACCCTTCCTCCTCACTTCTGGTTACTGCCTTACAGTTCTCTTGGTCCTCACTTCCATGCCTCACTAAATCATGGTCTACACTTTCTGTCTCCTACTTTTCACTTTCTATTCAACCCTCCCTTCCTTTCCCATTCTTCAACTTTAGGATTACCCAGAGTTCCATCCTTGGCCCTTATACATTCTTAAATACTGGTTGGAGATCAAGACAGAAGCATTTACAAGTGCTTCAACAAGTTTTTCAAGTGACTCAAATTGACACCAGATTGCAAACCACAGTTCATCCTGGGCAATTTCATTTACTCTCCCCACATCTTCAACCACCACCCAGACAATGATGTTGTACTTAACTCTGTATCTCAGGCTCAGCACAGATCTCTCTCTGAGCTCCAGACTGAACCTGGTTCTCAAATCTGGATGCCCATCAGAAGCACCTGAAGAGCTTTTTAAACCTATAGATTCCTACTGGCAGCCTCTCTCCACCCACATTCTGATTCAGTAGATCCAAAATAGGAAACTAGATCAAATTAAAATATAATAAGTCTGACACATAGTAAGTATTCACTGAATGGCCGCTAGGATTATTTTACTTTATTTTTGGATGCATTGGGTCTTCGTTGCTGCGCGCAGGCTTTCTCTAGTTGCAGCGAGTGGGGACTACTCTTCATTGCGGTGTGCGGGATTCTCATTGCGGTGGCTTCTCCTGTTGTGGAGCACAGGCTCTAGGCGCGCGGGCTTCAGTAGCTGTGACACGTGGGCTCAGCATTAATGGCTCACGGGCTCTAGAGCGCAGGTTCAGTAGTTGTGGCGCACGGGCTTAGTTGCTCCGCGGCATGTGGGATCTTCCCGGACCAGGGCTCGAACCCGTGTCCCCTGCATTGGCAGGCGGATTCTTAACCACTGCGCCACCAGGGAAGCCCACCGCTAGGATTATTAAGACGTCCCAACAATGACAATTCAGTTCCTCTCCTAGTCTACCTGGCCAGACAGGTTTTGGGTATCATAAACCACAGACCAGTCTCCATCTAAGAGAACTCCTTCCTCTCTTAGCTAATAGCATCATCAGTTATCTAAGACAGAAATCCAGCAGTCATCTTAGATGTCTCTCACATCTCACTACCTGAACTTTTTTCCTCTCCTTTCTGTCTGTTTTCATTTTCTTGTAACTTGCTCACTGGCTCACTACTGTATTTCCTGTATCTAGAACAATATTAGACACACAGTAGATTCCTTAAATTTATACTGAACGAATGAATCCACAAATAATTGCTGAATTATAAATGAACCCACAAGCTAAGCATTTTAGTTTCATACGTTAAAAAGCCCCCTAAACAGTTTCCTCTCCAATTCCAGTGAGTGCTTCAGTTCTTCTTTACAAAAAGGATAAGGTCTGAGTGAAAAGAGGCCAAAGGTAAAGAGTTGAAGAGCAAGTGTAAGATGGAAAAGAGCTAGAACAGAGGATTATAATCAAAGAATGAGGTCTTGGAAGACTTCAGAAATAACAGCACTTACTGTAATTTTCTACATGTCTGTCTCTCCTGCACTGAGTAGTACCAGCCTGCAGTAACTGAAAGCAGACTTTGACCCTGGACAGATGTGGATCGAACCCCATCACTGTCATTCACTAGCTGCCAAGGTTTTGAGTATGCGATTTATTTGAGTCTGTTTCCTCATCTGTAAAATGGGGATAATAATAGTCTATGCGTCGTCGGAATGTTGTAAGTCTTAAAAAAGCAAATATGTAATGTGCCTGGCACGAAGCTCACCACATAGAAACTAAGATTACGATTAAGATGCTTAAGGACCACTCAACTCTCGGACTTTCCGCCTCCAGACCTCAGGAACCTCCCCCGGGCTCCACTAACTTTCCCAGACCACACCCCTCAGAGTTTCTCTAGGCCCCGCCCCCTCCGGAGCCTACCAGGCCTTCCCAGCCCACCCGAACCCGGGTGGCCGTACCTGACCCGTAGCGCACGTCGTGTGAGTGCAGTCGCACGTTGTGGCGCGTATTGAGCAGCTTCACCACAGAACCGCATGTAACGACAGCCAGACTGGACGATCCCACAGCACTCCACAAACCCCCGAACAACAGCAGCGACACCACAGCCATCCTATCTGTAGCGCGGAGCCCCAATCTTCGAAGAAAACTCGGCCCCTCCCCGGAACCGGAAGCCGCGGGTGGAACCAGAGAGAGGACGGAAAGGAGCTCTAGTCTGGTCTTTATGGTTCCTTTGGCTAGAGCGGCCTGACGAACAGGCTAGGTCTGGTTGCTTCCGACCTCCTCGTTCAGCTTATTCTGTTCCGGGGGCCCTATGAGAGTTGCTTTCCTGAACTGCTTCGGCCAGCCCAGCTACCCCCATCCCTTCCTCCCCACGCTACCCCCGCCCCCGGCGAAGCCCGGAGACCGGGTTGGGAGAAGAGAGCAAGCACTGGTCCGCCAACTCCCAGTGACAGGGGGCCGGAAGTGACGTAGTACGTTGACGCAGCAGCGGCGGCGGCGGCGGCGGCGGTGGTGGTGGCGGAGAAACCGTGCCGTGGGTCCGTACTATCTTTTCCCAGTCTCGGTTTGAGGACTCCATTTTCCTCGTTGGGGGCTTAGCGCACCGGAGAAGCGACGGGCCTCAGGCAGGTAAAGTTTGGACTGGAAAGCGTGTTCCTCGAATGGGTCAGGTGGGGAGCCAGGCTCCTAGGGCCTGGTCCCGTAAGGGACGAGGTACTGGGGAGCCGTATGCGGGAAGAAGGGGGCCTCCGGCCTGCCCTGCTCTATGAGAGAGAAGGAGGAAGAAAGCGGGGTAGTTGCTCAGAGTCTCAAGGCTTTTCCCAACTCTCTGCCACCCAGAACCCATGAATTGGGTGGCCTGTTGTGTCAACAGGCTTCCTGGGATGCCGTCCTTCTCTCGCAGCTTCTGAAAACTGGGCCGCGCGGTAGGGTTTGGAATGGAAGGGACCTGGGGCTTCCGAGTCAGGATCAGGTGATCGAATTGTTTGTCCTGGGGATGTGAAACCTACGGAGCTTCCAGCAACTCGGCCATCAGGCTAGAGCGCGATGCCAAATTCCGTGTTTTTCCATATTGTTGAATAATATAATTAGAACCTTTTGTAGATGGCTACATTCATCAAACGCTTACCACACATATGAGAATGGGCTATTAAGACAAAAACTTTATATTCTTCCAGTTTCTGCCTTTCTCTCCAGGGACTCTCTTGAACCAGCTGGAGCGGTTCATTTCCCGTGTTTGTTACAAGTGCTGATACTTATTTTTCTGTTAGAGGAGGCCTCAGCTCTCTTAAAATACTTCACTGTAATATCAGAAGTAGCAAGGGAGTATTAAGTTACACTGCTGTTATTAATGAACATGGAGAGTGTAAAGACTTTTGAATTTCATTTCTTGGGACAAAAAAAGCTTTGTTCGATCTTTTTTAGTTTAACTTTATATGAAAGTTACTGATTTTTAAGTCTTATGTATTGATTACAAAAGTATGATTGCTCCCCCATCAACTGTGAATTTAGAGCCCTTTTGCATGACTTGTGTTCCTCCAACCAGTACAAGTCTGAAACATCTGAAAGCTTATTTAGTTGGTTTGGGCGGCTACTAGATCAGATTAGCATGGTATTGCTACTCCCGAAGAGATTTAAATCTCATCCTGGGATTAATCACATCGGAAAGTGGTGCAGTCACATATTACAGTTGAATTTCCTTCAGAGTTTAATCCTGGGTTTTCGGCATGCTTCCTTCAGATGACCCAGTCCTGTGGCTTTAATAACCATCTGAAAGTTGGCAACTCCCGAGTTTAAGTCTCTAGCCCAGCCTTCTCTCCTCTATGTTTAAGAATCACACAGAATGCCTATTTAACAGCTCCATTTGGATGTCTCTTAGACATCCCAAACCTGACATAAGAAAAAGAAAATTTTGTTTTTTCCCATCATCCTAAACCTGATCTTCCCTACATTACTAAGTGGTACTCTCATCCACATGCTTACCAAAGCCAGACCTCTGAAAATCATCTTGGATTCTTTTTTACTATCCACACCCCCCTCACCCCCCCACCAAGTCTTTCATTAAGTCCTGTCATTTCTACCTGCAAAATATATTTCAAATCTCTCTTCTATTCTCCATCTCAACTGCTGCTACCCTATTCCAAGCCACCAGCATCTTTTGCCCAAGCTACCACAATAGTATCTTCAGTTTTCTCTGCTTCCACCCAGAACCCCTCCCAGTCCATTTTCCACATTAGCAGGATCGGGTCAGGTCAGATCATGTCATTTCCTTTTCCAGTGGCTGTCCGTGACCTTTGCAGCCTGACTTGAGCAGCCCCCTTCTCCCTCTCGCATTCTGCTGCCTTCACCATTCTTTGGTCACACTGGCCATAGGACGTTGCCTACAGTATGCCAAGTTCTTGCCCACCTTTTCAGCTAGGAACCTCCTCCCCTGGCTCTGCATACCACAGCCTGCCCATTCTTGACCTCTTGGCCTAAACTAACCCTCTCAAAGGTAAGGGTGTTTACTTCCTTCCTAGCACTTACAGCAAGCTTTATTTTATTTGTTTGTGGTTTGTCTCCTAGCAAATTACAGAATACAGGTATCCTAGGGGCAGGGAGTTTGTCTTGTATGTGCCTGGCGTGTAGTAGGCACTCATTAAATAAATATTTATTTAATTAACAAGTAAATTACTAAGTCAGTTCTTGGTTTAAAACCCTGTAGGGGCTTCCCAGCACCTTTCAGATAGAATCCAAAATCCTTAAGTTGTCCTATCAAGATCCTTGTGGCCTCACCTCTAACTCCTCATGAACCCTCTCTCCAGTCAAACTGACCCTCACTGTTCCTGCTACAGCATATTCTGGGCCTTGCGCTAGGAGCACTTTTCTCCAACAACACCACTTCTCGAACCATCTCCAAAGAAGCCAGCTTCTCCACTTAGTTAATTCTGCCTCACTATTTAAGGTCTTTATTTAAAGTCACTTTCTCAAAACCAGGTTAGAATCCTCTATTACAGGCTCCCATGGTACCTTTGCCATCAATTTTTTTTCTTTTAACATTTATTTAATAATTTTTAAAATTTTATTTTTGGCTGCGTTGGGACTTTGTTGCTGTGCACGGGCTTTTCTCTAGTTGCGGCAAGCACAGGCTTCTTATTGTGTTGGCTCCTCTTGTTGCAGAGCATGGGCTCTAGGCGCGCACGGGCTCAGTAGCTGTGGCTCGGGGGCACTAGAGCGCAGGCTCAGTAGTTGTGGCACACGGGCTTAATTGCTCCATGGTATGTGGGATCTTCCTGGACCAGGGCTTGAACCCATGTCCCCTGCATTGGCAGGTGGATTCTTAACCACTGCATCAGGGAAGCCCATGCCATCAATTCTTTAAAGACCTTCTGTACTTCTAGATCTGGGATTACTAAACTAAGAAATTAGGCCACTCCCATTCATTTACATACTGTCTATGTCTGTTTTTGTACCACAATGGCAGATCAGCCCCTCTGTGCTAGAGCAGGAACTGTCTGCTCCCCCAGTGTGTGATGCACAAGTCTCAGTAACTGTTGCAGGGATACTGAATCTGGTTACATATTTTAGTTGTTCCTGCACCTCGTTTGCCCTTGTCCCCCAAGGAAACATGGAAAGAAAAGAAAAAACTAATATTTTAAAATTACTTATTATGTTAACCATTAACAATAGTGCTTTTTATGCCCAGGCATTGAAAAGATTCTTGAAAAGATTCTAAGACTGTTATTTCTTATAAATACAGTGTGCATGTTAAAATAGTTATAGGTATAATTAACATTTTCTGTATTCTAACATCTTGACTTGATATGATTAAGATTTTCCTAACAGAGTTCTGAATCCCAAATTTAAAAGAACTTGTCTTGAGTGGACTCTGAATACTTTTGTTTATTAAACTCTTAGGATTTTGTATTCCAAGTTGGGTAGTCATTTGTGAACACCTTTGGAGTAGTCCTAGGCTCTTGCTCATCAAATGCAGAATGTCTTATAGTTTAAACTCCACACCAGACTTCTAGGGCTATTCTCCAGATCACTAGGCCCTGTCAGACCTCTAAGCCTTTGCTTATGTTCGGGCTTCAGTAGTTGTGGCACACGGACTCAGCAGTTGTGGCTCGCAGGCTCTAGAGCACAGGCTCAGTAGTTGTGGCGCACGGGCTTAGTTGCTCCGCGGCATGTGAGATCTTCCCGGACCAGGGCTCGAACCTGTGTACCCTGCATTGGCAGGCGGATTCTTAACCACTGCACCACCAGGGAAGCCCCTGTCGTAACTTTATTTACAAGTTTTTTGTGAGATGAATATGAACACTAGGGTCAAAAGCATGTTTTACTTATTTTTATATACCCAAGTCCCAGCACAGAGCTTTACCCTAAAAATACAAAACTGTAAACGTTAATTGAAGCTGCCAGTGGAGGGAATTAACAGACATCTCTTTTTGCTCTGGTCTCCTTGTAATTGCCTCCTACATCATCTTGTTCAAAGGGAGGGACTGTGGAGGGCCTCCCCTGTGGCAATCTGATCCCAGCTCCATTGCTCTTCCAGAGAATGTCATGGTAACCGCCAGCCTGTCCCTTTGAGCCACATCTTGTACTGCAGCTGTGCTTCCGCCTGGAGAAACCTTCTCTTTTCACCACCCCACTCCCCTTCTGGATCTATTTCAGTAGCAAATTTAACGTACAATCTGAATATGGGGAAAATTCAAGAGCATAAGTCCTAAATACAAAATACAAATGACATCAGACTCAGATATCATATATTAATGATAATCACATACTAATAAATAGTGTTTTTGTTCTGGAATAGTTGCTGTTTGCCAACCTCAGCCTGCAGTGCTGCTGCAGCACCCTCTGCACATCTAGCTCCCCCAAGTTGCAGCAAATCAGGATTGCTTCTTGCACAATCTGTTTTAACTAGAAGTCTTGGCAATGAGTTAGATCGGAGGCATTCCCCAGCTATAGCACAGCATGTACTTCATTGCTAACCTAGGGAATGGGAAGAAAGCTGCATGCAGCACAGAGCACCAGCTGCCCGCAGAACAGAATAAAGCTGTGCTTTCATCAGGTAGGCTGTCTGTTTCTCTCTGCTAAGTAGGCTGTAGGGCATCTGGTCTGGAGGAGCTGGCATTTAGTGTGAAGATGTTGAGGCCTTACAAGACTGAATTTGTGGGTCTGATAGCCTATAATTAAAGCAAGCTATCTGTGGGGGCTGCTGTACCCAAATCTATTTTTAATGACTTAGTTCAGGGCTGAAAGACAGCAGTATTAAAATTAGAGCACCACATTTAATCGGCAGTAGTTTTAGATATTCACTTTTGGCTGTACTCGGGCTGAATGACCTTAAGGATACAGATCCTGGGGGGGAAAGGGCATCAGTCTAACCCAAGGCTTCCTGTATCACCACCCTGTGGGACCTATACAATGGTGTAGTATAGTGGCTCTCAAACTTTTTGAACTCAGGACCCCTTTATACTCAAAGATAATTTAAGATTCCAAAGACATTTTGTTAATGTGAGTTATATCTATTGATGTTTGAGATTTATACATATAGATGTTAACCAGATTAGAAATTAAAATTAATTTCTAAACTAAATAATGACTAAATAAATAGATGAATGTTAATTCATTTTAACATAATAATAAGCCTGTTTGCAATATACAAGTATATCAAATCAACACATTATAGACCTTAACCTTACACAATATTATATGCCAATTACAGTTGACCCTTGGATAACACAGGGTTGATGTGCTGACCCACCTCTCTTCCCCTCACAATCCCATACGGCTATCTCTGCCTCAAAAACAAAGGAATTGATGAATGACTCACCCAAGGGCAGGAAACTGAAACAATTTGGATAGAATCAAAACTCAAACCCTGGGCTTCCCTGGTGGCGCAGTGGTTGAGAGTCCGCCTGCCGCTGCAGGGGACATGGGTTCGTGCCCCGGTCCGGGAAGATCCCACATGCCGGGGAGTGGCTGGGCCATGGCCGCCGAGCCTGCGCATCCGGAGCCTGTGCTCAGCAACGGGAGAGACCACAACAGTGAGAGGCTCACATACCGCAAAAAAAAAACAAAAAAAACCTCAAACACTGATTCTTTTGATTCCACATATTGTGATCTCTAATCAAACACAAACGGTTTCCCACATTTAATTTAAAGATCTGTAAAATGAAAATACAGATACTACAATATTTACTGGGTAAAAAATCCGCATATAAGTGGACCCACGCAGTTCAAACCCATGTTGTTCAAGGGTCAATTGTACATGAATAAAGCTGAGAAAAAATGTAAGCCCACTACATTTTAGCATAAATAACACATTTTATGAAAAGCAAGTATAATCTTCAAAATAAAAAACGTAGTAAGAAGAGTGACGTTGTTTGGGTTTTTTTTTTGGTTTGGGGGTTTTTTTTTGTTTGGGGGGTTGTTTTGGGTTTTGGGTTTTTGGAGGGGGGGTTGTTTTGGTTTTGGGTTTGGGTTGATTTGTTTTGGTTTGGTTTTGGCAAATCCTTTTAATGTCTGCCTTAATAGAGGAATGCTGGATTCTCCTACCTGCTTCTGCATTCAGTCTGTTGTGATACTACATGTCTGCCGTATAACCTCTGGAAAACTCCACTGTACACTCATGAGAGAAAGGAGGGGGTGATCCCTGGACCACACTTTGAGAACTACTGATATGATAGAAACAACTGTTTCTGTGGAGTCAGACAGACCTTAACTCAGATCTCACCTCTTGCAGTTGACAGTTGTGTCGCCTTGAACAAGTGACTTAATCTCTGAGGCTATTTCCTCCTTTGCTGAATGGAGAGAGAAGTGTGCTGTAACTCCTAGGACAATGTAGGGGTTAATAGGTTATTTATTAAGTGTCTGGAACTTGGTAGGTGTGCAAAAAATATTCCTCAGGGCACATTTTTTTTAATTGCGTAAAGTACCCAGGAAAGGCCTATATTAGTTTTGGGTGGGTTTTTTGGGTTTGTTCATTTTCCAATTCTCTTCCTGTGTCTGCTCTACATATATGTCAAAATACATAAAATTATTTTAAGGTCCTTATTTGGCCCTCTACTAGACATCAGCTCCTTGAGAACATACAGTCCTGTTTCTCTTCAAATCCCCAGCTCCTAGCAGAGTGTTTGTACTTGGTAGGCATTCAGTACAATTTGAAAAGAATGGCATCTGAAACCTCAGCCTAAAATTGAACGTAAGACCATGTCATTGACCCTCCCTTTCCACCAGAACTTAGTATCTTCAGTTTTATTTCCTTGAGCTCAGTTAATCTTAACTGGTTATGGTATCAGTTGATATCAGTAAGGGTAATTTTCAGGAGAATTAGAGCCACAGAACTTAAGCCTCCTTCTAGAGCTTAGACCACTAGAGGTAGCCATTAGCCACCCTCCTCTCTCTCCAGTTCCACTGCCATCTTTAACTGGGAAGACATGAAACAATAAGTAATCTATTTAACAGATACTTAGCAGTTTCTATTTTGTATAGAGCACCTAGTGGGAAACAGCTTATCTGGTACAGAATAAAGTACCACGTAATGCCTCTTATATTGCCGTTTATGTTTTCATGGTTTTTATTAGCCCTTCAATTGGATATCATCTTTGACTTCCAGAAGCTTACAGTCTAAGTGGAGAAAATGGACATATGCAGTGGACCGTAATTCAGGACATGAAGAGTGGTGCTGAGTTGATCAGCAGCCAGCTTCAGGATTCCAGAATGGAATCTTGATGCTACGGTTTGTGTGATCAGTGCTGTGTGTTTTTTTTGCTTTGTTTTGTTTTTTATATTTTTGGCTGCGTGGGGTCTTCGTTGCTGCGTGCGGGCTTTCTCTAATTGCGGCAAGTGGGGGCTACTCTTCGTTGTGGTGCGCGGGCTTCTCATTGCAGTGGCTTCTCTTGTTGCGGAGCACGGGCTCTAGGTGTGCAGGCTTCAGTAGTTGTGGCACATGGGCTCAGTAGTTGTGGCTCGCGGGCTCTAGAGCGCAGGCTCGGTAGCTGTGGTACACGGGCTTAGTTGCTCCGCGGCATGTGGGATCTTCCCGGACCAGGGCTCAAACCTGTGTCCCCTGCATTGGCAGGCAGATTCTTAACCACTGCACCACTAGGGAAGTCCCAGTGCTGTGTTTTAAAGCCCAGGAAACTCCATTTCATGGTTCTGTGGTTCTCCACTGCCATTTCCAGACTTTGGATGCATCTGACAGCGGGAAAGTAGAAGACAAAGTTGGGATTGGTTGGTACAAAATTACAGAATGCTGAGGAAAATTATGCCCAGGATTCAAATTTAAACTCAGTTAGCATTTTTTGAAATAGTAGACTAGGTTCTTTCTCCTATGTCATGTAATATTCTTAACTATCCTGCGAGGTAGGTAGTGCTGTTGCCATTTTCCAGATGAAGAAATTGATATTCAGGCACGTTCAATAATATGCTTAAGTTTATATACCTAGTAGGTGGTGGGGCCAGGATTTGATCTCTACTCTTAGGCCCAGCAGTTTTTGTATTTAGCTATGTTGCATTTAATTTGTAGGCCATGGAAGTCTCTTTCAAAGTGTTTTTTGTATTTTTGGTTTTTTGGTTTTTGTTTTGCTGGGGAGGTAAATGGTCACAATAGAGTTGTGGTTCTAATGTTTCTGAAGAGGCCCCTTCTCTGCCCAAATGCTCCCAACCACTACTCACACAAGTGGGCTCAACTTCATGAAACGTTGTTTAATCTGTCGAAAAGGATTTTCCTTTTGATAGTGTATATGAAAGTTCCTGTCATTAAGTTGGCATTTAGTTATTGTTTCCCAAACTTATGAGTGAGTCATATAAACTCACTACACTGTATCCCTACCTATATAATTATTCCTACACTAATTTCTTCATTTGCCTATTTCTGTCCCCAGATGGTAAGTGCAGTAAAACTCTTTGGACAAGCAAGATGGTATATACAGAGCAGTCCAGTATAATTGCTTTTTTTAAGGTACACATGAGAGGGGCAATTGTGAGAGGAATGGATAATGGAAGAGATGGAGCCATCTGATTCTTACTCTCTCCTCCGAGGTAGAAATGATTGGGCAGATCAGTGGCACGTAGCTGAATGCTTTTTGTGGCAATGTTTAAAGGTCCTCTGTCTCATTTTTTATCCCCAACTCCTTTCCTTCCCTAGTCATCTTCAGGCAGGCCGTGAGAAGCTGCAGCAATGTCTGATTTTGTGGAAAGCGAGGCCGAGGAGTCAGAGGAAGAGTACAATGATGAAGGCGAGGTGGTGCCCCGGGTCACCAAGAAATTTGTAGAAGAGGAGGATGACGGTGAGGAAGCCCCAGCCTCAAGCTTCTCCCCAGTATTGCTAAGCTTTGGATAGTTGGATTCTTGCTGATGAGAGGCTCAGGCTGAGCACAGAAGTTATCACACATGAGGTACCAGCTTGAGAATTTTCAGTCATTCATAGAAAATATTTACTGAACATCTGTCTGCTGTATGCCAGGCACTGTACCTAGAACTAGGAATACAACATAAAGTCCCAGCTATCGTAGAGCTTATATTAGTGGGAGGGGACAGACAGTAAACCAATAAAATAAATACATAGGTAATGTTTCGCTCTTTTAGAGACTTAGCAGTGTTGGTATTTATGTACCCACTTTCCAAGTTCTCTGTCCAAATCCAACCATTAGGATCATCAGCAGAGTGCAACCATGAAATTGCTCTAGAGACAGAAAGGAAAATGCAAGCTTCATGAAAAGCATTATGGATGAAAGAAGGAATATAGCTACTGAGTTTATAAACTGAGAGGAAAACAAAGGTTACTGGTGGCTGTAAAGCCTCTAGTAATGATTTTGACAAGCCAAAGTAATTAGGAAGCTCATCTTGCCTAAATACAGATGGTGAATGTGGAAAAGAGATATTCTTTTCCAGAAGCTGCTCTAAGTCAGTGGTCATGTTTTTTGTATCTTTAGATGAGGCAGAAGAGTTAACATGGCATCCAGGTCATTAGGTTCAGAGCAGATGAGAAATAACAGTTAAGCAGGTGGCCCTGCCCCAGCCCCAGCCTATTTCCCAAACTGCATGCCTCAAACATGCATGTTTTCCAGATGAGGAGGAGGAGGAGGAGAACCTGGATGATCAGGATGAACAAGGAAACCTGAAAGGCTTTATCAATGACGATGACGATGAAGATGAAGGGGAGGAGGATGAGGGTAGTGACTCTGGTGATTCAGAAGATGATGTTGGCCACAAGAAGAGAAAACGCAGTGAGTAGCCTCTCCTTAGGTCAGGTGAGGATGGGGTTTAAGTCATAGTGGAGAAGGGGCCTCCCCATCACCATGGGCAACCACTCTGTCTTCTCTAGCATCTTTTGACGACCGCTTGGAGGATGATGATTTTGATCTCATTGAGGAGAATTTGGGTGTCAAAGTCAAAAGAGGAGTAAGTGCCCTTTTTGTCTCTGTCCTTGGGGGTGAAGGAAGAAGCCCTTGAAATTCAGCGACTCTGGGGGGAGGAGGCACATCCAGAACAGTTTGGGGAATGTCAGCGGGGAGAAAGTGGCTCAGTATCACTGTGCTGTGGAGCCAGTTCTGGGTGCCTGTTAAAGGCTTGTCAAAGTTTCAAGGGTGGGCCTTGGGGCGTACTTGATGTGTTCTTTCCCATCTCCCTTGTCAGTATAGCTGGGGTGGGAAAATAGGAGTGAGACTGGAGAGCAGGGATCCTTATGCCAGTTCCCTCAGACCCTGACGAGGCAGATTTTCCACCCCTAGCAAAAATACCGACGTGTCAAAAAAATGTCAGATGATGAGGACGATGACGAAGAGGAATATGGCAAGGAGGAACATGAAAAAGAAGCTATTGCAGAGGAGATCTTTCAGGATGGGGAAGGGGAAGAAGGGCAGGAGGCCGTGGAGGCCCCCATGGCTCCTCCAGAGGAGGAGGAAGAAGATGATGAAGAGTCAGGTATGTGGCATTAGGCAGGGAAGCCAGTTTGGGGCGGGGTGTTGGGATTTCCTACCCCGAACAATAGAATGGGAGACCATTGTTCAGCTACTGGCCCCCAGCATTTGACACAAAGAAGTTCCTTTTCAGGACTCTGTCTCCCCTTCTCCTCACCGACCACTCCTACAGTAGGAACTAAAGCCATTCAGTCCTGGCTCATCCCTTGCCTCTGGGCACTAACCTTTCCCTTCCCTATTCAGACATTGATGACTTCATTGTGGATGACGATGGACAACCACTGAAAAAACCTAAGTGGCGGAAAAAGCTTCCTGGATACACTGATGCGTGAGTGGGGTCTGGTGCGAGGTGGTGATAAGGGCATCTGAGTGGACCCGGGCAGGAAGGAGGAGGTCAGAGGCCTCTGCTAAAAATGGAACAGTCAGCTCTCAGCATTTTGCTTCCCTGCCCGTAATATCCTTTACCAGGCAGTGATGTCGGACTGTTTCTAGAAGCTTTGATAGCTCTCTCAGCATTCAAGGGCCGTGGTGGGATGAAGGTGGAGGCACACACAGGCAAGGATCCAGCCTCTCTCTTCCACCTGCAGCTCCATGTTCATTTGTTTGTTTATTAGTCTTCTAAATATAATTTTGTTAGAAGAAGGCTTTTGCCCTGAGGGAATACTATAATGTCTTAGCAGAAGATGGATCTACTGAGTGTGACATGAAACCATGTGCCTGTTGCTGTTTGATCCTTGTCACTGGCACGTGCCAAAGATGGGCTTTTTAATCTCAATAAATAATAGTTTCCCCGGGCTTCCTTGGTGGCGCAGTGGTTGAGAGTCCGCCTGCCGATGCAGGGGACACGGGTTCATACGCCGGTCCGGGAAGATCCCACGTGCCGCGGAACAGCTGGGTCCGTGGGCCATGGCCTCTGAGCCTGTGCGTCTGGAGCCTGTGCTCCTCAACGGGAGAGGCCATAACGGAGAGAGGCCCGCGTACCGCAAAAAAAAAAAAAGTTTCCCCAGAAATATCCCCCAGCTAAGCCTTTCCTCCGCAGTGAATATGCTTTTTTTGTTTACATTTCTCGTAACCTTTTTAGTCCCCTTGGGGTAGGTACAGGATCTCTGCAGGGGCTGCATTTGTCTCCTCTCACTGGAATCTGGGCCAACTGCCTTTTGCTCTCACCCACAGTGCCCTGCAAGAAGCCCAGGAGATTTTTGGTGTGGACTTTGACTATGACGAATTTGAGAAATATAATGAGTATGATGAAGAACTGGAGGAAGAGTATGAGTATGAGGACGATGAGGCTGAGGGCGAGATCCGAGTGCGCCCCAAGAAGACCACCAAGAAACGTGTGAGCCGCAGGAGCATCTTCGAGATGTATGAGCCCAGTGAGCTGGAAAGCAGCCACCTCACAGATCAGGACAATGAAATCCGAGCTACTGACCTGCCTGAGAGGTTCCAGGTAAGGAAGCACCAGTGTCTGTCCTGCTGAACTGTCATCAACTGCCCTGAGCCTCCTTGGTACAAGAGTTATAGCAGAGAAACAATCTAGCAACAATCTTAACAACAATGGTATACAGGGGGACTTCCCTGGCGGTCCACTGGTTAAGACTCCATGCTTCCACTGCAGGGGGCGCGGGTTCAATCCCTCGTTGGGGCAGCGCAGCCAAAAAACACCAAAAAATGGTATACAGGAAGTCGGCTTTGAACCCCATCTGACCAGGCGTACAGGAAGTCTAGCTCAACATAGACTCTCCAGTGGCTTATGGTTTCTTGAGCAAATACACGACATGCCTACTTCTTGCCAGACAACACTCTTCCGGGTACTAGAAACGTGTGCCTCTGGAGCACACGTTTTTGTCCAGAAGTAGTGCATGTTTTTGCTATGTGAGATACAAGATAAAGTCAGTCTCATGCTGATGCCTTATCCCCTGCAGCTCCGTTCCATCTCCGTCAAGGGGGCTGAAGATGATGAACTGGAAGAAGAGGCTGACTGGATCTACAGGAATGCCTTTGCCACACCAACCATTTCTCTGCAGGTACCCCAAAAAAGATGCTGTATTTTGACATGAACCAGAAGCTACTTCATTAGGATGGGGAGCTGCTTCTCCCCTGCTCCAAACATCTGTGGGCCTAGTATAGAATAGCATGTGTGTGCGGGTATGTGAGGGAGATTTTTCTAGATTTAATCTGAGAAGGTCATCCTGTGACAAGAAGCAGTTTTGTGTGTGGTAAGACAGAGCAAGTAATGGTGTCGTTGCTGTTTCTTTTTTCTTCTGACTGTAGGAAAGCTGTGATTACCTAGACCGAGGGCAGCCAACCAGCAGCTTCAGTCGAAAAGGACCCAGCACAATTCAGAAGATTAAAGAGGCCCTGGGCTTCATGAGAAATCAGCATTTTGAGGTAGCACCTCAAGCTCTAGTCGCCCACTGGTTAGAATTTCAACTGGGGGTGATGGAAAAGGTGGCTACCTAAGTCAGGTGGGGAGCCCCCTTCTGTCCACAGCAGTGGTCCCTTGACTCAAGAAGCGTGAGGACCATAGACTCTAGCGATCCAGAGAACAGTGCTACCCCGTTTGCAGCATTATCTTCTCCTGTTGGGGGTGGGTGGGGGAGAGCATGTGTCCTGATGGGCCTGTGAGGGAGGCCAAGCTTCCTACTGTTAAATTTCCTGGAGCTGTTTATTCCTCTAACAAAGGGGGTCCTTGCAGATCTTTCCTCTCTGGCTGACTGCCACCTCCTTGCCCCTCTAGGTGCCTTTCATTGCTTTCTACCGGAAGGAGTACGTGGAGCCCGAGTTGCATATCAATGACCTGTGGAGGGTGTGGCAGTGGGATGAAAAGGTAATATAGGGATCCATGCCCCTCAAGGGGTTGAGGGCTGGACTGGGTACTACCACTACTGGCACCCAAGTTCTCCTGTACATATCAGGTGGCAGCCCAGACCCTGTCAGGCTTCCCCCAGGGTCTCCTGGTAAGGAACAGCATGGTCTTGGGTGTCCAAGGCTGAATACCATCCCTTACTCCTGCTTTGTCTTGTCCTAGTGGACCCAGCTGAGGATCCGTAAGGAGAACCTAACACGGCTGTTTGAGAAGATGCAGGCTTATCAGTATGAGCAAATCTCTGCTGACCCTGACAAGCCCCTTGCTGATGGCATCCGGGCTCTGGACACCACCGACATGGAGAGGTAGCATATGCAGGGTTTATTCCATTACAGGGAGCCCTCACACCAAAGCCAGGCCCCTGCCCTTCCACCCCCACCCCAGAGCAGCATAACCTTGCAAAATTCTCAGCACGGGACCCGTTCCTTAGAATCCCAACTTAGCAACAAGTCAAAAGTGATCTTTCTGACAGGGAAATTCCTGTTACTTATCCATCTTGGTATAAAAGGTTAAGAGGATCAGATAGTCATGTTTGCTTATTTATATGTTCCCCGTGTGAAAAGCTACATGGGAAACCAAACTACAACCAGAAAGTAACTTGGTGAGCCTGGAATCAGAGAGGGGTGTGGGAGGGGAGCAGATGATTTTAGTGGCCAGCGGCATGAACCTGGGAAAGAAGGACAAGGACTGTCTCAAGGACTCTGAACCGGAGACATGCTGCCTCATCTGCCTCTCCCTTTTTGTTGCCATTTCTAACAACCACCAGCCACCACTTATTTGACATATTCCTCCTTTAAGATACCTTGATTGCAGTTAAGTCATGGTCTGGGGCCAATGCATGTCTTTAATAATTGGAAAATATAGGTACTCATCCTAGTTGGGATCTTGCCTCATGGGAATTGGACCTCTTGTAGCAAAACTGGGGTATACCCTTCCTCTGTGACAGTTGAGGTCTTATGTCCCTTCCCTCCAGGCTCAAGGATGTACAATCAATGGATGAACTGAAAGATGTCTACAATCATTTCCTGCTTTATTATGGTCGTGACATCCCCAAGATGCAGAATGCCGCCAAGGCCAGCCGCAAGAAGCTAAAGCGTGTAAGAGAAGAGGGAGATGAGGAAGGTGAGTGTTGGAAAAGAAAACCTAGAGGCTTGGTGGCCATGGCCTTTCCAAGGATCCCCTTGGCCGATTACACTTCGGGGCTTCTCTACATGTGTCAGATCCTTGGGAGTGATTGGAAACCGGAAACCAGAAGACTAACTCATGTTTTCTTCCCAGGTGATGGTGAGGAGGCAGAAGATGAGGAACAGAGAGGGCCAGAGCTCAAGCAGGCTTCCCGCCGAGATATGTACACCATCTGCCAGAGCGCTGGGCTAGGTAAAAACGAGCTGTATACGTTCCCCAGTAGTCACTGGTAGGTAGGAAGAGGACCTAAAGGACCTCTGAGTGAGTCACCAGTCCACTTTTAACACTTGCTACCATGACCCACACCCACGCCACAGGAATTGTCCAGCCTCTCCCATAATTTCTGAAGGAGTGGGAAACACACGATCAGAGAGAGGGAGTTCATCCTATCTTTGAGAAGTTCTTTTACTAAACGGTAACTTCCACCTTAGTTCTGACCCCAGTAGTCACATAGAAAATTTCTACTTTTTCTGCTTTGTGACAGCCTGTTAGGTATTTAAAGTCAGCGTTTTCACTGTTCACTGTAAGACATCCTGCTCCTGCTCATTTGTGATCCCTTTAAAGTCTAATGCCCAGAATTGCTGCTCTAGACTGAAAGCCAAGAGGTTACTGGGCCCAGCTGTTGGCTCACCTTTCACCCTCCTGGTTTGCTTTAGATGGCTTGGCCAAAAAGTTTGGGCTTACTCCTGAGCAATTTGGGGAAAACCTCCGGGACAGTTACCAGAGGCACGAGACAGAGCAGTTTCCTGCAGAGCCCTTGGAGCTGGCCAAGGATTATGTTTGCAGGTAGGCGTTGCAGTAGGTGGCTGGCAGGAGGAGGGACCTGAGGGCAAAGATGTCGTCATCCTGCAGCTCCTCCATTTTCCCTACAGCCAGTTCCCTACACCAGAAGCTGTGCTGGAAGGTGCCCGCTACATGGTAGCCCTGCAGATTGCCCGAGAGCCCCTTGTCCGGCAGGTGCTGAGGCAAACTTTCCAGGAGAGAGCCAAGCTCAATATAACCCCCACCAAGAAAGGCAGAAAGGTAAGCCAGTTGAGGAGCTTTGATCTAGCATGTGGTCCAGCTCTGTTTGATTGAACTGAGTTTCTTGCCTTCACACTTAACTGAGCTGTCTGCCTGAGAGCAGAGAGTCAGTCTTTTTTCCAAGGGTCAAGCCCAGTCTGTCTGTTGACTGATGATTCCCTCTTGTGTACAGGATGTGGATGAAGCCCACTACGCTTACTCCTTCAAGTACTTAAAGAACAAGCCTGTTAAGGAACTGAGAGATGACCAGTTCCTCAAGATATGCCTGGCTGAAGATGAAGGGCTGCTCACCATTGACATCAGCATAGACATGAAGGGGGTGGAAGGGTAAGCAAAGCTCTGGGCTGGGGGCTCTTTGGGAAGGGCTTGGTCAGTAGTCTGTTGGAAGGAGGAGTCCCTCAGGAATGTGAACCACACTTTCAGAACTGAGCAAGCCACCGTCCCTGGCTCAGTCACTCCCAGTGTTCAAGGTCATTTGGCCGTCACCTTTTCTCCGTCCCTGACACCACAGTGTTGTCTCTCCTCAGCTATGGCAATGACCAGACGTATTTTGAAGAAATCAAACAATTTTACTACCGAGATGAGTTCAGCCACCAGGTGCAGGAGTGGAATCGGCAGCGGACCATGGCCATCGAGCGAGCTTTGCAGCAGTTCCTGTACGTGCAGATGGCCAAAGAGCTCAAGAACAAGCTGCTGGCCGAAGCCAAAGAATATGTCATAAAGGTGAGGAGAGGAGCTCGTGATCTTTAGTCACATGATTTCCCCAAGCTAGAGCTGAGAGTGAAGGCACCCCTTAATAGCTGTCCTGTAGCTAATGGGGAAACACTGGGGGCAGGCTTAGTATAACCTGAGAGGCAGTGCAAACAAGGTCACGGGTCACTCCAAGACCTCCCCACTTGAAGAGCCTCTTCCCTCCCTCCCCCACTGCATACACATACTCTTTGTTTATACGACTGGCCTCTGTGTACTCTCCTATTTCTAAAAGCAAAGTACGCCTTCAGGTTGTAAGCGTGCTGAGGGCTAGGAATGTGCATGCATATAAATATGACCTTTGCAAATGTGTGCCTGCATCTGTTTCCTTAACCTACTTGGCGGGCCTGCTGTACATAGTGACTGGTGTGCCTCCTCCCCAGGCCTGTAGTCGGAAGCTCTACAACTGGTTGAGGGTGGCACCCTACCGGCCGGATCAACAGGTAGAGGAAGATGATGACTTTATGGATGAGAACCAAGGGAAGGGCATCCGAGTCCTAGGCATTGCTTTCTCCTCTGCCAGGTAACTTTCTGTCTGGCATCACCCCTTATCTGTCTCCCTAGTCTCGTTCTTCTCTTACTCATATCCTCATATTGCTGATTATCACACGGTTCTTTTTCTGTTGGGCTGGCAGAGATCACCCTGTGTTCTGCGCCTTGGTCAACGGTGAAGGAGAAGTGACAGACTTCCTCCGGCTGCCTCATTTTACCAAACGGCGAACTGCATGGAGAGAGGAAGAACGGGAGAAGAAGGCAAGTGACTAGGACAGGTTACCAAGTATACATCTTGAGCACATCTTATAATTCAGTGGGGATAAGAGTTTATGGTCTATGTATATGTATAACTGATTCACTTTGTTATAAAGCAGAAACTAACACACCATTGTAAAGCAAATATATCCCAATAAAGATGTTAAAAAAAAAAAAAAGAGTTTATGGCCTAAGCAACGTCCCGTGCAAGACCCTGATTATCTCTGACTTGGTCCCTGACCTCTTAAGTCCTGGGATAAGTCTCACTTCCGTAGGCAGTAGATGGCACTCAAGTTCTAGTGCAGAATTTCCTTCTGGCTTGAAGCCAGTTCCTAGGCCTTATGTGCTTCTGGGAGCTGCCATAACTGCCTCTGTTTTTACCAGCATCTGGGTCAGCTTGTTCCAGGAGCTGAAAGCCACTGTGGCATTAAGCCAATCTTTTCTCTGCTTTAGCATTTGTGTTTCTACCAGGGAAAGAGAAATTTGAATTCATCTCGTGTATATGCTTCTGATTTTTTTTTAGCATAAAGGTATCTTTCAATTTTATTGACAGAGCTCCATTCTAAAAAATAATTTTCAACAAACAGCTCTTTAAAAAAAGAAAGAAAAATCTTAAAGTGGAGATTAGAATAGTCTTGACTGCCAGGCAGTGGTTTATGTTAAAAAAAGACCTAAGTATGTTTAGTTAACCACAACTCAAGTATAAGCCAGAAGTGTAATAATCTTAGGAAATATTAACAGAAGTACAATGTTCAAACTAGAGGTCCTAGTCCCCTCGTTTTGTCTTCCAGTTTGACAACGTGTGATGCATCATTGTTCTGTGGTCTTGTAAGGTCTCAAGCTACTTAGGGAGAGAGAAGTGCTTGAAATCTCCCTATCCTCAAAGTCCTTCAGCTCCAATTTTCTTTCACTCCAGGCTCAAGACATTGAAACGCTAAAGAAATTCCTCCTGAACAAAAAGCCTCATGTGGTGACAGTTGCAGGAGAGAACAGGTAGGGGTACCAGGGGATTGGGCCAGGCCTGGCTTAAAGTCACTCATCCTTTATTGTTGAATCTGCTCTGTCCCTGTTACAGAGTAGGCATGCGCCTGTGTAGAGCCTTGGTAATATCCCCATCCCCAGGGGATATCCCTGGGGATATTGTACCTCTTTGTCTTCAAAGCTCTCTCCTCCCCCACTCCCAGCCATGAGATTGTTCATCCCTGAGAAACTGTCCAGAAATATCCCTGACCAGCACCCCTCATTCCTCCAGGGATGCCCAGATGTTGATTGAGGATGTGAAGCGCATTGTGCATGAGCTGGACCAAGGTCAACAGCTGTCCTCTATTGGGGTGGAGCTGATTGACAATGAATTGGCCATTCTCTATATGAACAGCAAGAAATCAGAGGTAATGCTGGAGCCCCACCCTTAGGCCCTGCACAGGCAAGAGCTATCAATCCCAGGGAGTTGGGGAAACAAAGATTATGGGGGCACAGGATTGCACCTGTTCACTTACCTATGCAGAGGATCTCCATTGTGCCAGTCATGGTTCAGATGGGGAGCCCCAGAGATTAAATTGGTCCCAGGAAAAATGGTCCCAGAGAAGAGAAATTGACTTAAAAAGCCAGGCGGTTTGGATTTCCTCTTGCTGTTAGAGCTGAGGAGACTTTATGGCCCTGCTGACCCTTGTTTGACTCTAGGCAGAGTTCCGGGATTACCCTCCTGTGCTGAGACAGGCAGTCTCCCTCGCCCGGCGTATCCAGGACCCTCTGATTGAATTTGCCCAGGTTTGCAGCTCTGATGAAGACATTCTGTGCCTCAAGTTTCACCCCTTGCAGGTGAGTAGAATTTGACAGATAGGCCCAAGTGGACAGAGTGGCACAGTAACCTTATCCCTGCCTGCTGTGTGTCGACAGGAGCATGTGGTGAAAGAAGAGCTGCTCAATGCCTTGTACTGTGAATTTATCAACCGAGTCAATGAGGTTGGAGTTGATGTCAACCGTGCCATTGCCCACCCCTACAGCCAGGCCTTAATTCAGTATGTCTGTGGCCTGGGACCTCGAAAAGGGACCCATCTCCTAAAGGTAGGATTGGGTTGAATCAGAAAAAAAGAAAAGTTTTATTTCATTGAAACTTTACTTTGCCAATATGCTTTGACAGGCAGACCAAGGTCAGAGAGGTAAAGGCACTTTACCTTTTGCCTAGAGTCATGAAGCTAGAGAGAGTCAAGAGTCAGACTTCAGACCAGGTGGCCACAGTCATGGTCTTCACTACTGTACAGTGGTGGCTCATGGAAAAGATAACCTGAGCCATGATTTAAAAGAGATGGAGGAAAGCGAGAGTGTACTAGACACAGACCTCAGGATAGTGGGGGTTATTTGTTTTTTTATATGTGTGTGTATATATACATACATATATATATGTGTGTGTATTATTTATTTATTTTTGGCTGCATTGGGTCTTTGTTGCTTCATGCAGGCTTTCTTTAGTTGTGGCGAGCAGGAGCTACTCTTCTTTGTGGTGCGCGGGCTTCTCATTGCAGTGGCTTCTCTTGTTCCAGAGCTCGGGCTCTAGGCGCGCGGGCTCAGTAGTTGTGGCACGCGGGCTCTAGAGCGCAGGCTCAATAGTTGTGGCGCATGGGCTTTGTTGCTCCGTGGCATATGGGATCTTCCCAAACCAGGGCTCGAACCCGTGCTCCCTGCATTGGCAGGCAAATTCTTAACCACGGTGCCACCAGGGAAGCCCAGGATAGTGGGGGGTTTTTCCCTAGTGGAAAAAAAAGATTTCAATACAGAGGAGGGTATGTAGCGATCTTCAAGAGTATTTGTAATTTTTTTTTTCTTAATATGGGGTGGCTACTTGACTGTATCATTAACTTTGAAGCAATACGTTAGGTATGTAATATCTTCGCTTGGCATAGTGTAGTCTTTTAACATAATTTTTTTAGTAGCAGTTAGTATGGTGTAGTGCTCAGTTAGATATCGGGGTGTGGCGGCAAAATTCCCATCATGGAGGGTTTCCCAGAGACCTGAAAGCAGGCTGGGAGGTGGGGCCTGCCTACTGCTCCAGCTTACTCCAGTCTGCTCTTCTAGATCCTGAAACAGAACAACACCAGGCTCGAGAGCCGGACCCAGCTGGTCACCATGTGCCACATGGGTCCCAAAGTCTTCATGAATTGCGCTGGCTTCCTCAAGATCGACACGGCCTCCCTGGGGGACAGGTGATGCCCTCTGCCTGGGTGGGCCAAGAGGAATTCTCTTGGGCTTTGCTTTGGGGATTCAGGGATTAGGGCTGTCAAAGGGCCACAAGCTGTTTAAATTAGGAAATGTTTTAAAGCAAAGGTGAGGAACCTTTATTTAGTCAAGAGCCTCTGACCTATGGAAAAGATCAGTTCAATTATGTGAAGCTTTTTTGTGAGAGAAACATAAAAAGAACCAACTTAGTTTATAAATTAAGGACAGAAAACATAAGACTTGGTTCAGTAAACACATACTTGATCTGTTGTTAATGGTTTGTTGTGGCTAGATAAGGGTGGGAATAGAAGGGGCAGTGGAGAAGCAGTGTGGGGGTCTGAGGCATAAGGAAGGGGGAGAGAGATTTGGTATGTTTTGAGATGATGTTATTGAGAGAAAGTTCTATTCACTTGGACTTTGGACTTCACTATTGACCTCTTCCTCTCCAGAAGTTATCAACTCAGTCTTTGGAGGATCTTTTCCACGGGCACATAGCTCCTCATTCAGTAATGGAAATCAGTGGGGAAATAGGCTTCAAGTTCTAAAACTTCATTTTCCACCCAGCTTTGCTGTAACACTCCACGAATAACATAGGTCCATGTGAGTGCACGGGCAAGACCAGCCTGGGAAGGCTTTATGGGGGAAAGTAGCTGTCAGCAAATTCTCAAAGGTCTTCTTCCCCCTTCTTGTTTTATCTTATTATAAGACTTATATAAGTTCATGATATAAAATTCAACATATAGAAATATTATGCAGAAAGTGGAAGTCCCCCATAATCCCACCCCCCAGAGATAATTACCATAACAAGTTGATGTATACTACAACTTTTCTAAATTTTATTTTTGCTATGCATTTACTAACTACCCATTTACTACAAAAATGGGATCATACGGTTCATAGTGTTTTGCAGTGCATTTTTCACGTATCAATATATTGTGGCCATCTTTCCATGTCAGCACACATAGATCTACCTCATTCTTTTTAATGGCTGTATAGTATTCCATTGTATGGAGGTACCCTAATTTATTTAACCAGTTCCCCATTGGTGGACATCTGGGTTGTTACTAGAAGCTTCTCGTTATATATCCTGCCCCTTTTCTGCCTTTCCTTCAGCACTGACTCATATATTGAAGTCCTTGATGGTTCCCGAGTTCACCCTGAGACCTATGAGTGGGCCAGGAAGATGGCAGTGGATGCTCTGGAATATGATGAATCAGCTGAGGATGCCAACCCTGCAGGGGCCCTTGAGGAGATCTTGGAAAACCCAGAGCGACTCAAGGACCTGGACTTGGATGCCTTTGCAGAAGAACTGGAGAGGCAGGTGGGTGACAGTGTAGAAGGCCTGGCACAGAAACTATCCCAAGTGGCCTAGTTGAGAGGAGACTTAGGCAGCAAGTCCTCAGAGAAGCCCTAATAGTGTTAGTGTAGGAGACCTGATCCTTCTCCCTCCCCATGCTGTGCTGGGTTTCTCAAGGAAGTTTTCAGTCTGCTTATTAAGGAGCCGAGGACGTCTCGGAGACTGCTGTAGTCATTGTTGGGGGCACATTGCGAGGGAGCTGGGAGGGGGTGAGTAGCAGGATTTCCTTCTAGGCCCTCTTTCCTCCTTTCCAGTGGTGCGGTTTTGCATTTGTCTGTTTTACACATTGGGGTTCCGTGAGGCATTTTTATCAGAACAGTGTTCTGTGGCTAAGAAAAAGTTTGAAAACCTCCTTTAGTCCTTTAGTAAATGTTGGGGGGATAGAAGAGAAACCCTGACAGGAGCCAACTGGCCTACTTCTTTCATTGAAACCCCTGATGGCTCAGTTGGGGAGCAGTTGCAAGGCTCTTCTTGACGGGGGCTTCTTCCCCAGGGCTATGGTGACAAACACATCACTCTGTATGACATCCGAGCAGAGCTGAGCTGTCGGTATAAGGACCTCCGGACAGCCTATCGCTCTCCCAACACAGAGGAAATCTTCAATATGTTAACCAAAGAAACACCAGAGACCTTCTACATTGGTAAATTCTGTGTCTGTTTTTTAGCTGGAGGAGGATACATAGGGGTGAGGGGATGCGTTTACTGTACACATTCATACCAAGCAACAGTTCCCAGCAGAATGAGGCAGGTTTGTACTGTAGGTGGGAAAGACCAGGGAAACTTTTAAGAAGATTATAGCGCCCTGAGCTGGAAGTCAAAGCTGAGTTCAAGGTCAGATTATGCTTTTAACCTGCTGCTGTGGGGTCTTCATGGGGTCAGTCTTATGGCCTCATTTTCCTGTCATCAAATGAGGGGAAAATCTCCCTTTTTGAGGATGTGACGGAAATCAGTGGAGATGCTCTAGGACAGAAGTTCTGTCATTAAACAGCTGGTGGGAAGGAGTTACCTCTCCCGTTCTCTTAGCCTGCTTCCTGTTCTCTTCTTCCCTTCCCTCTCCTCCTCTCCCGTTCCTCCAGGAAAGCTCATTATCTGCAACGTCACTGGCATCGCCCATAGGCGTCCACAGGGTGAGAGCTATGACCAGGCAATCCGCAACGATGAGACAGGGCTATGGCAGTGCCCCTTCTGTCAACAGGACAATTTCCCTGAACTAAGCGAGGTACGTGCTGCATTGTTACCATGGTAACTCTGAATTTCCTCTATTGAATGGTCTCAGTGCCCTAGAAAGGAACCAAGAATGGGGATAGTTTAGATGACACTTTACCAAGTGAATACACAAAGAAGGAAGAGGGCTGGAATGCATATAGGCCTAACATGAAGTCCCTCTGTATGCTAGTCAGAAATGATCTATGTGGTTTTTTCTGTTCTCGCTCAACCCTTAATCCTTGTTTCCCATTCTCTGAGGATGTAGCTCAACCAGAGTAGAGACAAGAGGATATATGCATTTCTCACATACAGTGTAGGCACTGTGTCCCTATGCTAGTTAGAAGGTATCTGTAAGGCTCCCTTCAATGTTTTCATTGTCCACACACATCTTAATTTTTCCCACATTCTTCTAGACATCATCTGCTTTTCTCATGGTTAGAACTCATAAAAGCCATCCTGAAAGCTTGTTCTGGATCCTCAAATGTTATTTAGGCAGACTGTAAAATAGACAGTTTCTTAACTTTACCCAATAAAGGAAGCTGGTGAGATTTGTCCAGGTTATAAAAGAGCCAAGGTGTGCCTGGTTCACTGAAATGAGTTGTTCTGAGGAGACTGACAGAGATATTTCACAGAGATGCCCACTAGGTCAGAACAGAATGGGAGGGAGGGGCTTCAGTTGTAGCTGGAGGGACATATAAATTAGATTAACATAAAAAAATTGGTCTGATGGCCAGTGGTGCCAAACATGAGTTATGAGTCAAGGAACTTTGGGAATATTCAAATTCTGTGTTGCTGGGTGACTAAGTCGTTGTGTTCTCACATCATGATGCCAGTGTCAATGGTAAAATGAATTACAGCACTCCTGGCAGCTCTTTTCTGAATGTGTGATCTCCAGAATCTTAATGATCAAGCTCCTCTCCTGATGCCCTCTTTAGGTCTGGAACCACTTTGACAGTGGTTCATGCCCAGGCCAGGCCATCGGTGTCAAAACAAGGCTAGACAATGGTGTCACTGGCTTCATCCCCACCAAATTCCTCAGCGACAAAGTGGTAAAGCGGCCGGAGGAACGAGTGAAGGTAGGTGAATGACTGGGGTAAGGCCCCTGGTGCAGTTTTCAGCTGCCCAAATCAGGCTGGCTTTGGGCTGTCCCCACCAGCAGTTAGGCTCTGTTCCCAGTGGCTCCTGGTGGGGAGCATTTCAGGAGGATTTATAACCAGTTGAGTGAAGTCAGGGCGAGAACCATCTGTCTGAATGAGGAGCAGCTTTTGTGCCCTGCCTTTGTGAAATTTCATCAAATTGCCGGCCCTTTGAGAGAGGGCTCTCTCTTCCTGCGTGGGAAGCTGTGGTTTAGTCCGGCGGGCAGGAAGCAGGGCCCAGCATTACATGCTGCGAAGCAGAAAGGCTAAGCTCCCTTTCTGTTCTAGTATTCTCTTGTCAGAGCTGCCATTTATTCTGCACACACTAGATACCAGCCCTTGACATTTACATATGTTGACTCAAATCTCACAGCCTGATGGGGAAGGAAATACTACCTTCTCTTTTCAGAGAAATTTGAGTGCCTTTTCCAGGATCAGCTGGTTTGTTAGTGATACAGCTGGTACCACATCTGCCAAATTCTCTGGTTCTAAGTGTTGTGAACCCCTGAGCCTATGGACTTAGGAAGGCTGGGGAAAGACATTCCGAATACAGGCATACCTGATTTTATTGACCTTTGCAGATACTGTTTGTTTGTTTGTTTGTTTTTACACATTTAAGGTTGGTAGTAACCCTGCATCAAGCAAGTCTATCAGTACCATTTTCCCAACAGCATTTGATCACTTCGTGTCTCTGTGTCACATTTATGTGTGGTAATTCTCACAGTATTTCAAACTTTTTCATTATATTTGTTAGGGTGATTTGTGACCAGTAGTCTTTGATGTTAGTCTTGCAAAAAGATTAGGACTCACTAAAGGCTCAGGTGATGGTTAACATTTTTAAGCAATAAAGTATTTTTTAACGAAGGTATGTACATTTTTTAAAACATAATAGTGTTGCACCCTTAGTAGACTATAGTGTGAACATAACTTTTATATGTACCGGGAAACTAAAAAATTCTTGTGACTCACTTTATTGTGATATCTGCTTTATTGCGGTGGTCTGGAACTGAGCCTGCAATATCTCCAAGGTATGCCTGTAAATGAAGCTAGGGAGATTTTCAGAAGGAGAGCCATGCAGATGACTGGGTTTTGTCACTCTTTAGACAGAAGAGCTCAAATCAGGGGTAAAGTACAGAAAATAGCTACTACTTTGCTTTCCCTCCAGAAAGGGCAGCCAGACTTGGATCACATCCTAGCAGCAATAATTAGGCAGCTTTATGAGAAAAAGAGAATATTACCAGTGACAGAATATGTCCCAGGAGGCTTCAGTTGGTTTTTCTGCCTAGAGTGGGAGGCATCAGTACAGAGCACAGACTATAGTCTGCAGACGAAACTGAACTCTGAACTCCTGCTAATCTGCCACTCAGTAGCTGGCTGGCTTTGGGCAGTCACTCCACCTTTCTGCCTGGACTTTGCTTTTCTCACATGTAAAATAGGGCATCGGGCTAGACCATCTTTGTCCCTTCCAGCTCAAATGTTCTGTGGATCTAGGTGGGAATGACTGTTCACTGCCGCATCATGAAGATTGACATCGAGAAGTTTAGTGCAGACCTGACCTGCCGCACCTCAGACCTCATGGACAGGAACAACGAGTGGAAACTGCCCAAGGACACCTACTATGACTTTGACGCTGAAGCAGCAGACCACAAGCAGGAAGAGGACATGAAACGGAAGCAGCAGCGGACCAGTGAGTGTGCCCATGACCATGCCTGTGCACCCCAAGTCCTGGCAGCTCTCCCTCTGCAGGATGCACTGCTGACTGCTCAGCTTCCCAGTGGGAGTGAGTGCTCAGCTCTGAGGTGCTGAGACCCAGAGGCATCATGAAAGGGAGCCATTGGCAGGGCTGGAAGCTGGGGTCTTCTTGGGTCACATTTTCTTTGCTAATGCACTGTGACTCTTAAAGCTTCATTCTCTCAGCACCCAGGGGCCCAGGTTAACATATCGTTCATATCAGAGAATCCAGGCCCAGAGAGGGTGAAAGAGTCTCAGAATTAAGTAGTGGGTCAGAGATTAAGCCATGGCCTGTCCCATTGATGTTGGCTCCCAGTCCCATCTCCTGATCTATACTTTTTTCCTGCTCTCTTCAGCATATATCAAGCGAGTGATTGCACACCCGTCCTTCCATAATATAAATTTTAAGCAAGCAGAAAAAATGATGGAGACCATGGACCAGGGTGACGTGATCATCCGACCGAGCAGCAAGGGTGAAAATCACCTGACAGTGACCTGGAAGGTCAGTGACGGCATATACCAGCACGTGGATGTGCGGGAAGAGGGCAAGGAAAATGCCTTCAGCCTGGGAGCCACCCTGTGGATCAACAGTGAGGTGAGAGGCAGCCCCTGCCTGCACTAGCATCCCCACTCCTGCTTCCAGAAACAAACCACTTTCACCTTAGTTACTGGTATGCATTGTATTTTAGCTATACAGAGCAACAAAACAGGAGGTTGGTTATGAAATGAGTAATTTGATACCAGTTTTGTATATTTTGCACTTCTTTCCCTGTTCTCCAGATTTTAAAATAGACTAGAGAACCGCTGGAGGAAGAGGAGAAAATACACATGCAAGCGCTTCGTGCACGACACACACACACCAAATTTCTTTGTCCTGTTTTCAGTGGAGAGAAATTTTATGAAGCCCCCTATTGTTCCCAAGCACTAAGGGAGAACTAAAGTTATGAATTAAAGGATTTTGTGCCTTGTAAGCTAATAAATCTGGGCATGACTCAGACAGATGGATAAATTCAGGGGACTTTGCAGCAGAGTGAGGCTGCAGCAGGGCTGGGAAGTTCCTCCCCTCCAGTGGGTTCTCTTCCAAGTGGATTTGATGAAAGGCTGAATCTCAGCTCTGGATATGACAGTCGGGGCCTTTTTCTTCCCACAGGAATTTGAAGACTTGGATGAGATTGTTGCCCGCTATGTTCAGCCTATGGCATCCTTTGCCCGGGACCTTCTGAACCACAAGTATTATCAGGACTGCAGTGGTGGGGACCGTAAGGTGAGCCCAGGGCCCTGCAAGGGATGACACCTCCCAGTCACTTACGGATGTATGGTTTCCCTTCAGTGTAGGGGATGCTCAGCTGGTGAAGGAGGTGTACATCATGTGTGAGCCAGACATTGTGTACCAAGCATGCTGCTATCCCAACCTCTCCCCCTCATTCTACCCCCAGAAATTAGAGGAGCTGCTCATCAAAACTAAGAAGGAGAAGCCCACCTTCATTCCCTATTTCATCTGTGCCTGCAAGGAACTGCCCGGCAAGTTCCTACTGGGATACCAGCCCCGGGGTAAACCCAGGTGAGCACTGGTGCTGAGAAGGTGCTGCCACTGGGGTCCACAGATAGGCTAGCAGGCCCCCAAACAGTACTCTCTCTGGTTCTGCTTGACTGCCTTTCTCCTCTTATCTGTTCAGAGTGGAGGTGGAGGTTGGAGGTGGGGAAAGAGGGTGATGATTTAGAGGCAAAAGGCAGACTGAATAAGAAAGGTTCTTTAATCAACCCTGTGAAAAGGAGTTCCCTTCACCTCTTCTCCCTCCCAGAGAGTGATAGAAATTACCAGACACTCTCTCCACCTGACTGGCAAAGATGGGGGCCAACACACTGGTCACTCCTTCCACTCTCTGCTTCACCCTCACCAGGGCTTTTCAGCACACGGTGGCTCACTGTTGCTGTGGTGAGCCTGTGCTGAACGGGGATAGGTCAGGAAAGCATCTCTTCAGTCACCAACCTGCTCCGCTCCCTTCTGTGTATGACTGACAGGCTGGCCTTCCTAGGTATTCCTCTATCCCAAAGGAGTCCCTCCTTTGTTCACCCTGCATCAGACAAAGTCTGATTTCCTTAGGCCTGCTTTCTTTGTGTCCCTTACCCAGACTGATAGCCATACTAGCCTTCTCTACTCCCCCATCCTCCCTTTGGTCCTTGGCCACAGCTTGTGCCTTTCTGCTCTTAGTCCTGTACTGCTCGCACATGATGCACAGTGTGGGCTCTATTAGGAGGGGCTCAGAGGCCAGAGGACAAGAAGCTCTAGACTCTGGACCCTGCACCATCGTGGGCATTTCTGGAATATTGTGCTTGTTTCTGAGAAGCCTTTTCTGACTCACCAGCATGCTTCCAGAAGATGGCAGCCAGGGCCATGTGGCGGTTGGAAACTATCCCATGAGCAACAGTTGAACAAACAGGGGACTTTAACCAGGAGCAGAGGCAACATGATAGCGTCCCTTGGAAAGGGGTACAAACTCCTTGTGGTGCAGAATGAACAGCAGTTGGGTAGAAGATCTAGGAAGCAGGTTTCAGCTTAATATGAGTCAGCACATTGCCGTACTTATTAGCGTTGACTGTTGGCTGTTGACAGCTGTCCTTTATTGAGCACAACCTGTTTTAAGTGTTGTGATAAGTGCTTTATGTGTTGTCTCATTTATTCCTCATACCCACGCTATAGGTTTAAGTGCTGTTATCCTCATTTTACAAATGAGGCCGAGATTCAGGTTTAGTAACTTGGTACAAAGCCATATAGGTGATGAGTGGCAGAGACAAAACTGGAACAAGGACTGGGTCTGAACCCAGAGCCCATCCTCTGATCCACTCTCTGCTCTGGCAAAGTGTTAAATAAGGGCAGACCAACCACCGTCAAGAAGCACTTCCAGATTCCGGCTCGTGGGGAGCTGTGCTTTGCTGCCCTGGGAGGCCCCTCCCAACCCTGACACTCTGTGATCTCAGTAACCCTCACCTGCAGTGTGCTGCCAACATACTGCAGCGCAGGACGGTGGCCCAGCCCCCAGCAAGGCTTCTTCCGGCAGCCTGAACATAGCACACCAGGGGCTGCTGACTCCTGGCGTTGACTGGACTCTGCTGTGCCCTCCTCACCTCACCCAGAGTGCAGCCTCCTTTTACAGGGTCAGGGACTGGCTCTTTTATCTCTCCTTTCCCCCAGCACCCAGTGTGGCTACTTCACATGGTGGAAATCTGCTCTGGCCGCTCTCTTACAGCTGGCCACAAGTGGTATCTGATGCACGTTTCCTCCCAAAATCCCAGGATAGAATATGTAACAGTGACTCCAGAAGGATTCCGGTACCGGGGCCAAATCTTCCCGACTGTGAATGGCCTTTTCAGATGGTTTAAGGATCATTATCAGGATCCTGTACCAGGTGAGTTCTACTCTCTCTGACTTGTGGAGTGTGGTTGAGGGACACCTAAGTGCTGAGTCAAGATAATCACTAGCCTTCTACAGGAGGGGCTGGGGCCTAGGCTGTCATTGTAGTTCTCTTAATTCCTATTCCATCTTCCACTTTGCCTGTACAGCTTCCCTATTTTTTTTTAATTTATGTATTTATTTGGCCACACCACGTGGCTTGTGGGATATTAGTTCCCCGACCAGGGGTTGAACCCATGCCCTCAGCAGTGAGAGTGCAGAGTCCTAACCACTGGACCGCCAGGGAATCCCCCCAGCTTCCCTTCTTTCCACCCACCTCAGTACCTCTCCCAGCCCCCCAGTTGTAAAACCAGAAGTAGGTTTCTGGTGAGACATAATTTGGGCCATTTCTTACAGGCATCACCCCCAGTAGCAGCAGCAGGACCCGGACACCTGCCTCTATCAATGCTACCCCAGCCAATATCAACCTTGCAGGTAAGGAGCTCGTGCTGGGGACTGGGGGTAAGAGGGATGGAGCTAGAAGGACTGTCACCTCTAACATGCCCATCTCCCACCTCTGTGTGCTTACAGATCTGACACGGGCTGTGAACGCCCTGCCCCAGAACATGACCTCACAGGTGTTCAGTGCCATTGCTGCCGTGACAGGACAAGGCCAGAACCCTAATGCCACCCCGGCGCAGTGGGCCTCCAGCCAGTATGGCTATGGCGGCAGTGGAGGGGGCAGCAGCGCTTACCACGTACGTGGCTTGGGGAGGAGGCTCCCTGCAGAGGGTGGGGAAGGGTGAAAGGGAACGGTCATCCTTTACCAGTCTGTGTCCATAGACTGGCCTCTGCAGTGCCCACCACGAGGGCCTTCCTAAGGAGAGGATGCTACCACAGCATTAGGAACTGTCTCCAGCAGATGTTCCTTTTTCTCAGGCCCATTTAAGGGGAACGGGAATGAGAGAAGTTCTGACCTTTCCAGAGTCTTTTGGGATCTTTAGAATCCTCAAGCCTCTAGCAACCTCAAGTGGTCAAGGGTGCACTGTGTTGTTGTGCCAGGTCCCATCGTGTTGGCCTGCCTCTGCTGCTCAGAACCACACACTGCTCAGGAGAGGGTCAGCTGGAAGGCTCTGGATGGAGCCCAAATTTTCAGCTTGCCAGAAATTCACAGAAAAACCAAATAAGCACAAAACCCGTCCCGATTCAACTGTTCACCTTTCTCCAGGTGTTCCCGACGCCAGCCCAGCAGCCGGTGGCCACGCCACTAATGACCCCCAGCTACTCCTACACAACCCCAAGCCAGCCCATCACCACACCACAGTACCACCAGCTACAGGCCAGCACCACCCCTCAGTCTGCCCAGCCCCAGCCCCAGCCCTCCTCCAGCTCCCGGCAACGGCAGCAGCAGCCAAAGTAAGTATACAGATGGTGGCACAGAACAGGTTATTAGTAGAGGGAGGTGCTCTGGATCTTCTGACAGCCATGGCCCAGGTGATGTCCCCAGGAGGACTACTTTCTGGGAGAAGAGGGAAGAACACAATGTGGCAGCAGGCCATGGCTGCTGTCCATAGAGGCGAGGTCCATTTCTGCAAGAATGGATGCTCACCAGTGATTGCTGGGAAGGCTTTCTTCTAGAGAGTCCCAGTCTCAAAGGCCCTTGTTCTCCCTCCCAGGTCCAACAGCCATGCAGCCATCGACTGGGGGAAGATGGCGGAACAGTGGCTGCAGGAGAAGGAGGCAGAACGGCGGAAACAGAAGCAGCGGCTGACACCTCGGCCCTCCCCCAGCCCTATGATCGAAAGCACCCCCATGTCTATTGCTGGCGACGCCACCCCACTCCTGGACGAGATGGATCGGTAGGGGGCCTGCTCCTAGGACTCTGGTTACCTCTGAGGCTGGGAGAGGCCTGGCTGCCCATTGCCTCACTCCTTGCCCCTCCTTTTCTGTCCATAAAGTGGAGTGAATTGACGTTCTCTTTGGTGGTCAGCCTGGATGGGTGACAGTCTGGATGACCTTGCGCACTTGAGCTCAGTGTACGCTAGGCAACAATACTCCCACTCCAGGTCCTCACCGACCACCTGTCCTGGGACCAGGCTGGGAAGGGAGTGTGGCAGGGAGGAAGAAGAGGAAGAAGAAAATGAGAGTGGAACAGTTTTGTATTCTACTCCCTACAAGCCATTTTGAGCTTCTGCTCTCACCTGACTCTAGGCTGTGACGGAGCACCAGCTCAGCACGTGAGTCTCCCCCAGCTCTCGTGGGGAGATGAATGCTATTTATTCAGTTTGGGACAGGAGAGAGGAGGGAAGGTATTTCTGACCGATACCAACAGCTTGGGTGGCTATCAAAGCAGGATCACAAGGGACGTAGGGGAGCAGTGCTAACCTGCCCAGCCCCACCTGGCTGCCCCTACCCCCTGCTGCCACGCTTCCTGCCCGTCATTTGAATAAACAGTGTTTCTACAGAGCACTTGGCAAAGCCTCTCTCCAAGTCTCCAGCTCTTGAGGGGGAGCTTTCAAAGCAGTGTTTGGAGCTCTGAGGGCTCCCTTGACTCCCTCTTCCAGGCCATCAGAGAGGCAGGGACTTAGAGAGGAGCAGGTGGCTTCTGTACCATGTTGCCTAGGGTCACATCCCTGTTCCACTTCCCAGCCCTGTGACCTTGAGCGAGTTCCTGTTGTCTCTAAGCCGGCTTTCTTATCTGTAAAATGGAGATGATGATACCTAGCTCAGCAGGGCAGCTGTGAGGACTAAGAAAGAATGTGTGAAGTGCTAAGTCCAGTGCCTGGGACCTCATCAGGCCTCAGGAAATGTTAGCAGCTGCTATTACACTCACACACAGCCACCCCATCCACTGTGCCTTCTAGTCTTTTCTGGCACATGGGAGAAAGGCCACAAGTCAATCTGGGTGTCTCCACTTGAACCCTGCACCTCTCTCTCCCCTTTTTGCCGGCTGGGCCTTGGTCTCTGACAGTACCTCCACGTGAGTCAAGTGTATCTCCCCCAGGATGGGCCCCCCACTCACCTGGTCCCACACACACACAGCCCTGACGAAGAGAGCTGACTAGTTGCTTCCCCCAGCCCCATTGCCTCTTTTGTTCTGGACTGATCTCCCTGTGTTTCTTCACTAGGGCTTAACCTCAGAGCTTTGCCTGTCAGCTCTGGGAAAGCAGAGCTTTCCCCCTTCCTTTCCTCTGCTTGGGGCTCAGCAGAGAAGTCAGAAAAGGCCACTGCTGCCCAAACTTGGAGAGCTTCCCGCCTTGCTTTCCTTCATTCAAGATCCCTTTGGCTGTTTGTTGGCAAGAGTTGGGGGAAGGGGCTGGCCTTCTGACAGGAATTCAGCACAAAAGGCCTAGAAGGGCCTAGCAGGAGCAGGGCCACACCAGCTGGGAAGGTTCATCATGTTCCTTTTGATGCCACCAGCACCTGCCCCAGGGCCACTTAGAGTAGGGAAAGGCCAGGCAAGGCAGCACAGAGTGGGTTAAAAGGTTCAATTTATGAGTGGTATCACTGCACACAATGCCTATCACCAAGTGGATTTTGCACAGACCTGTCTCCCAGTAGACAGGAAGCCGCCTTCCCACCCAGAGGTGCTCTTCTCCTGCCCTGGACCTAAGATGTTACAGAGAAACGGGCTGTGCCCCTTCCCTGCCCTCCCACCTGCCTTCTCTGGGCTTCCTCTTGAAAGACGGATTGCCCTTCAGAAACACCTGCAGCTCCTTAGCCCCTTGGCTCCAGTTATGCCCAGACGCTGCCCCCCCGCCCCCCAGAAATAGCCAGGTTGGAGGGAGAGAGAAGCAGGGGGTCAGCTACAGGTTTGATCGTATTTATTCTTCGCCCTGGTCGCCCTGGCCTCAGCTGAGATTGGGGTTTGATGCTGGGGGATATTTCCTCATGTTGGCCTTCTTGACTGGTGAGGTCTTCATCCTGGGCTTCATGGCCTGGACCCCGTTCTTCTCTCTCTTCCTGGGTGATAAAGACTCCACAATATCCTTACTGGAGGGTTCCTCCCGCCCAGGGTCATTGTAACTGTCCAGATCTCGCCAGCTGTCTGGGCTGGACTCTGACATCCTGGCCAACTCTCTTGGGCTTAACGATTGGCTTAAGTCTGGAGGTGATTCTGATTTAACTGGGCTTTTCTTCTTAGTCAACTTGCCCTTCTTGACTTTTTTCTTCACCTTTGCTTTTTCATCCGTCTCCTCCTCCTTGTCTTTCTCTTTTCCCTTTTTCTTCTTTATCTTCTTGATCATCTTATTGCCCTGGGACTTCCCTGTGGGGCTTTCGGAACGCCAGATGGTGATGGGAGTTGCTAAGTCAGGGGTACCTGTGACCATGCCCATACCTGTGTTGGTGAGGAGGGCAGGGGGCCCCACCTGGGTCGGGATGGGAGGCTTGCTTTCTTCCTCCTCCTCCTCCTCCTCCTCCTCCTCCTCCTCCTCCTCCTCCTTCTCTTCCTCTTCTTGGTTTAGGTCATCTGCCCCGCACTCACGGTGGATGGGATGGTGGATCACTGCCACAGAGACAGGCCTGTAGCTTTTGCACCCGGGGGAGAGGAGAACAGGGAAAGATGGTTGACGGAGTGTGGGGGCCAGTGACCCCCATCGGCCCGCCGGCACTCACCAGCCACACCAGAACCGCTCCACACACTCTCCCTCTGGGATGAGCTCAAAGCATGGGCACTGGATGATGTTGAAACAGGCCGAGTCCACATCTTGGGAGCAGGTTAGGCCCACATCTCCGGAACTGCTATATGTCTTCTCTGAGCAGTCCTTCAGCCTGCCACACAGGGGACTCAGGCTGGCTCCCCTGCCTCCACGACTCCCCAGGGGCCCAGAGCAAGAAGCCTGAGGGACAGCAGGCTTGCACTGGGTTCAGCCCAGTCTGCCAAAAGACCTCCCCGTGGCTCCTGGAACACAAGCCAGGTTTACAGAAGCTGGGGCCGGGCTGGCAGCACCAGGTCAGAGCTGAAGCAGGGAACCACAGTGAAAATTTTGGATCTGGCTCTACCCAGGAGTCTCTCCTGGGCTGTGGGTCTCCCAAGGAGGAGGGCCCTTACCTAGAATCACAGTCACAGTGGCTGATACAGTGCAGGTGCACGTCGTGGTGGCCATAGTCAGAGGTGAAAGGATGGATGATGTGCCCGGTGCACTTTCTGTGTTTCCAGCAGCACCCGTCAGTGTCCTTGAATTCACCTGACAGGGTAGGAGTCTGGGGTAAGAGTGGGTCGTACTGCGCAGCAGCAGCAACATACCTGGATCTCCCTTCCCACAGCTCAATATAAAGGCTTCACCAGGTTCACCTGCTGCCACCATCGTCCCTCCCTCCCCCAGAGCTGTTTCTTTTTTTTTTTTTTTTTGGCCGCACCATGCAGCTTGTGGGATCTCAGTTCCCCCAACAAGGGATTGAACCTGGGCCCCGACAGTGAAAGTGCCAAGTCCTAACCATTGGACCGCCAGGATTCCCCACACAGCTGCTTCTACTGCTGAGTAGTAACAACTCAGCCCAGCGCTCTCCTCTCCCCAGTCCACTGCGTGTGACTCTGCCTGCCCCTCGCAGACTCCCAGGACAGTGTCTCACCAAGTCCCCCTTGCTGTCCTGTGACACCTGCCTCTTCCCCTCCCCTGCCTTCTGTGGGAGCCTACCTTCCTTCCCAGGGCCCTCTGCTGACTCCTGCCTGCCCCTCACCCCGTGCTCGGAGTTGTCAGCTACCCCACTGCACAGAGTACCTGGGTAAGGGAGGGCCCTCTTGCCATGGCAGACGGGAGCACCACTTCAGAGTCCCCAGCAGTTAAACCTGGCGGCAGCAGCATCCTCAGTTCCTACGCCTGCCCCACACAGGCCCAGGAGGCCAGTGTCCAACCGCTCACAGCCTCTGAAGCCACTCCATCCCCAGGGCCTGCTGCAGCATGACAGCTCAAGCCTGGAGGGGAGCTAGGCCTGAGCCTCCAGTGCGTCATGTTCCTTGGCTGCTCCCGCTGACTCTTCCCTTTCCCTCCTTCTCTCTTCTCCCTCTGACACCTTTCTCACTCTCACTTCTCTCCCCTTTCCCAAGCTCACTCTTGATTCTTTCCCTTCTCTTTACTCATCAAGTTCCCATTCCCCATCCATTCTCTCTCCCCAGTCTTAGAGCCACAGACTCAAACAGTCCACCCCTTGTAGGCGACACAGATACCGTGTCCCAGGGCACAGGGGAGAAGCTGCTGGGGAGAGGCCTGGGGATTAGGGGAAAGGCCTGAAGAAAGGTTCCTACCTCTTCTGCTCAGCTGAATGCAAGCCCTGTGCACACACTGGTGTCTCCCAGCCTCCACCCTCACTGCCTCACCTCTGACCCTGCCTAAGGCCCCAGTCTACCAATGGCTCTCCCCTTGGGCCACCATCTAAAACAAGCCCAGGGAGTGATTCCCTGTGCTGAGAGGACAAGGCACCTTCCTGGAGGTTCCCCCTGAACTCCAGCTCCGCCCGCTCCCAGAGGAGGAAGGGGGCTCTGGAGAAAGGGGGTGGGCACTCCCAAGTTCCAGGCCAGCCCAGCTTGGGGTGCTATGGCTGGCTAACTCCCTCCAAACAGGCCAGGAGGACTGTGCCTTTATCCAGCCACTACAAGGGGTGGAACTGGGGCAAGACCTCATACTGGCCACCAGCTAGTAGCTAATCAGGCTGGGGGTGTGTTACTCCAAGTGGCCTTAAAGTTCTTGAGAGATGAGACAGCAGCTTGGTCTGAGCCTTCCCTACATTCTTCCTCCCCTTCCCTCCCCCGCCACCAGGCTCTGGGGGGCCTGGGTCCCCCATACACCCCAGATCCACTTAGTGGCCTCCCTTTCTGCTTCCTTTCCTCCCATGCCCTTTCTCCATCTCAGGGAAATAAGAGGCAGGGGGAGTAAGAGTCCTGCACCACCACCTCGGGCTTTCTCCAGCACGGCTGAACTGGAGCAAAGGGCAGCAGGGTGGCAACTGCTCTGAACTTGTAGTCAGGCCTGGGTCCAAGTCTAGCTGGGTGACCTAGGGCAAGTTACTTTACTTCTCTGAGCCTTCATTTCCTTATTCACAAAATGGGGATGACGGTAATACCTATTTTGCAGGGTTGTTGGGAGGACTCAGTTTACATGTGTCAAAGATATTGGTGCACCATACATAAAGTGCCATACAAAGGAAAGGGGTGATTGTGGCTTCCAGGAAGGGGTGGCCCTCTCTGTCTGGCACAAGGAGGGGTCTCAGGGTAGGGCAGCTGGGTGACCCCTTCAGGACCAAACACTTCCCTCCCTCCTGCCTACCACCAGGTGAGGGGTGGTGGGGACCCCTGGGGCCAGAGATCCCCCAGACAGACCCACCTTCAGAGGAGAAGGTAGATGTGTCAGTGCTGGACGCTACACCAGCCAGCAGATGTCCTCTCTCCCAGCTGGGTAACCTGTTTATATCTGAGAGAGTACAGAGAGGTAACAGCAGCCCCCCTCCCCATACCATTCATTCAAAAAACATTTCCTGAGAAGCTCCAGGTGCAGTCCCCAGAAGATGCAGAGATTAAAAGAACGACACAACAGTCCCTGCTGTCAAGGGGCTGGGGGAGGGCATGAGGAGGGGAGAGGCAGGAGAGGTCTGTGGAACAGTGCATGACAGTAGTGTGCGGCAGACACTGATAGGGAGGGAAATGGTGGGGACAAAGGCCTGTGGGAGGACAGAACAAGGACACCTACTGAGATGGGGATGGGGTGACCTTCTTGGAAGAAGCATAATAGGAGCTGAATCTGGAGTCATGAATAGGAGTGAGCCAGAGTCTAGGCAAGAAGGGACGGTTCCAGGAATTGTCCCAGGGTGTTCCCAAAGACAACTCCAACCGGCAGCAGCTCCATCAGCAACCACAGGGTAGACTCTGCCGCTTCCTTTTTCTGCCACTTAGCTTTGTCCTTTGGGGTACTGGAGCTGAATCCTGCTTAAGGAAGGTAGCTGACTGCTTGGGGACTTCAGCTGGGCTTTCAGTGGCACTCGGTCATCCTTCTACTGGTCCCTGGTGAGCTCCTTCTGTTTTCCACAGCACAGGAAGTACTCAAAATTAATGGAATGAATGAATGAAACTCCAAGCACTTTCCTGGAAACTCCTACCCTGCTTCTGTTCCTCTCAGCACAAAATTTCACCAGCATTATCTATGGCTGTCCCCACCCTCATCAACTTCCAGCCTGGGGAAGTGGCCCTCCTTCCTCCTGCCCAAGCACCTGAACTCTAGGTCCCAGCCAGAATTCTCGCCTTCTGCCTCTTTAGTGTTTGGGGTTTTTTTCCTCCCTACAGGTTATGAACATCTTCAAACAAAACACTCTATGAACTCTGTTTCTCACTCTGCCACTGCATATCCCACCCCTCTTCCTTTTCAATCGAAGTTTATTCACTCCCTCATTTAACGGATGTATTAGCTTTACTAGGCACCAGTGAAGGAAGCCTAGTCCCTACTTTAGTGAGCTCAGAGTCTCTACCTCTCTCTTCTACTCCAGCCACCTACAGCATGGCAGCCATCCCAGCCCCTCTAGCAGAATAGCCCAGGCAAAGGCCACCAGTGATCTAATAGCCAAACCCAGTGGCCTTCTTTTAGTCTCATCTCATTTGACCCTGTTGACCAATCTCTTTCTTCTGCAAACTGTTCCTTTGGCTCCCATGACAGACGCCTCTCATCTCTCTTCCTTCCCAGCTTTTTAGTTCTTTCCTAACTCCTTTGCTGTCCCCTGTTTCTCTGCTGTACCCCTTAAATTGGTGATTACCAAGGTTCTGTCTTTGGTCTCCTTCTCAGAAGAAGCTACAGGCTTGTCTTGGATAATGTTATCCACTTCCATGGTTTCAACATCCACTAATAAAATGACATAAATCTGGGTCTCCAATTCAGACTGCTTTCCTGAGCATGTAGCCAATGTCCTCTTGGACATTCCCAAAACATCAAACCAGCATGTCCCATATGAACCCACCATCTTCTCCCTACCCTTCATGAACCACCTCCTCTTGTATCTTCCATTTCAGAGAGCAACAGACACCTCAGCTAGAAATCTAGGGATCATTCCTTCCCTCACTTCTCACCAACCTGATGACCAAGTCTTGCCATGCCTACCTGCCCCCATATCTGCCTCTGTCTTGGTTTAGACCTTCATTATCTCTGACCAAGACAGCTGGAGTAACCTTCTGCCTGGCCTCCTTGACTTCTGTCTCACTACCCATATCCAGCCCTCACAATGCAGCCAAACCGGTTCAGCACATTCCTCCTCTTTAATAGCATTCCACTGCCTTCAGGATGAGGTAAGAACTCCTTATCAGGACAGAACTGGTCCCCAGGACCCAGGCCCTTGTTCTTCAGTTATAAGTTCCTCTTGTCCATCCATCCCTCTTCCCACCCCTCCCTTTTCCATTCCTTCTCTCCTGCCTCCCACTCCCCAGGAACACCTGCTCATCTTGGAAAGAACAATGCTATCCAAGTAGAATGGGTCACACTTCTCTTTTGCCCCTTTACCCTACGCCAATGTACTTCATGTGTTTATAGCAACTTGAGAAAAAGGCCTATATTTAATCCACCTCTGTATCTATAGATCCTGGAACATGGAAAGTGCTCAGTAAATGTTGGTTGATTGAATGAACACATGAGTAGAAGAGAATAAAGCCCCTATTGGAGCCACAAAGAAGCTATGGCATTGGAGATTCTGCTCAGGGTTCAAACCTGGGGACTTTTCTAGGGAAGGAGAATTGACCTTGGATGAGCATCTTCCTAATATCAGGCACTGTGCTGGGCTTTATTTCGGGGCGGGGGGGGTGCTTTTAAAATATGCCTTTGATTTTAAATCCTCACCAAAGCCCATTTTATGGGTGGGGACAGAGACTTACAGTAAGTAACCTGTCCAAAGACACAAGTTAACAGATGACAGAGGTAGGATTCAAATCCTGTTTTCCTGGCTCCATAGTCTATGCTCTTTCAGCCTGTCTACTTATGGTCCTATCCAAAACCTGCCCTGCCAGCTATCACTTACCATTACGCCGGCTTTTCAACTCTAATATAGCCAATTCCTCACCCTCTGGTTTTACTCAGTCCTGACTCCACAGCCTCCCATATCCAGCCTGGACCCTAAGGTCAGGCCAGAGGAGTGCGAGCCAGAGTCAGGATTCAAACTCTGCTTGCTCTCTCCAGTCACCATGGAAGAGGCTTATATGCAGGGTCCACTGACTAACTCCCCTGACACCCCCAAGAAGCCCTGACAATTACAGTTCTGCCAAGGGGAGGGATTTAATAACTCTCCTCAGATCTTCAGTCGGAGTTTCCGACTGAAGCAGAGTCCAGAGCTCCTCAGCAGAAGTGATTGAAGTTGGACACAGGGGCGACTTCATAATGAATGAGAGTGATAGCTTAAAAGGAAGAGGGAGGCTTGTGGTCTCTTTCTCAGTAGGGCATTATTCTGGGCGCAGGGGCCTAACTCAAAACTCACAGGTGATGCTCATTTGTACAGAATCCTCCCAGTCTGGAGAGCTGAGGCGCTCCCCCCGACCTTGCGGCACAAGGGGTAGGGTTTCAGGTGGGGTACCCGGGCAGCAGAACTGGGGAAGGAGGGAGAGAGGGAGGAAGGAAGGGAGTAACCAAGGAAGGGAAGGAGGAAAGAGGACGGAGCAAGGCAGGGCAGCTCCCGTTTCCTTGGAAATGCCTCCCTGGCCCCGCCCACATCTGGAGGCGATTGTGATGTCACCTGTGGAACTTCCAGCCTTTTTCCTGCCCCAGAGTCAATGAAACCTCCCGCCCCAGCCCCGGCGACTAGTTGGCCGCTGGACCATGGGCTCCAGCCAAGCCCCGCACTTCTTGGGCAGCGGCTTGGGCCCCCGGTGCGGCACAGCAATGCCTTCCAGCCTTACAACCAGAGGCCTCAGCTCTGGCTTCAACCGGACCACCCCAACTGAACGCGCAGGCGGTTCTCTAGGTCCTCAGAACCCCAGTCCTCAATCATTGGTCCATGTCTCGACGTGAGCCCACCCCCAGATCCTAACTCCGCCCCAGCCAGTCCTTGACCCCGCCTCCTTCGTCGGGCTCTCTCAGGTTCCACATCCACCTTGGGTTCTCAAGCCAGCCCCCATGCCACGCCCCCAGCTGGAAGCCCTCGCCTAATCTGCTGCCACGTCCCCTCCTTACCGGTGCTGCTGTCGTCCCATCAGGTGGCATCGTCCTCAGTTTTTTCCTTAGTCCACCTTTCAGTCCTCAGTGTCGTCCTAACCGACATATCTCTCAGCCTAGTTCTTCGTCTCTACAAGACTCTTCCTCGCAGAAGTCCAACCCTGAACCTCAGCTTGGCCGAGTCCAACGTAAACCCCAATCTCAGCTTCGCCCCAGTCCAGCCCTTAACTCCGCCTCGTGCTTGCCCAGTCTCCCGCCTCCCTCCGCTCTAGGCTGCGTTGTCTTAGCCCAAGTCTGAGCTTCCGCTGCGCTCTTCATCCGGGTCCTCCCAGTTCATTCCGGGCCTCTCCCTCTTTGTTCCACTTTAACCTTAGCACCTCCCCGTTATCTCAGGTCTAAACTTTAGCTCAGCCGCTGAGGCCCAGCCCTCAATCCCATCCCTAGTTCCTCTCCAGATCTGCTCCAGGTTTAGTCCTACCCCCAGACCCTAGCCCCGCCCCTAACTCCGTTCTTAGCCCCGCCCCAGCCATTCTCGCAAACTCCGGGCCCCTCCCAATCCTTCGGAACCCAGCAGCTGCCCTTAGCCCCGCCCCCAATCTACACTCGTGCCCCTGCCCGCTTGCCTAGGGAGCTACTCCCACTAAACTCCAACCAGCCATCCTGGCTCTTCCAAGGTCCCTCCTTCCCTGGCGGGAGGCCGGGCTCGCTCTCGCTCTCTCCCCGTCCGCAGGCCCCTCCACTGGAGCCCAGCTAATGAAGACGTGATGTCGGCTCGCAGCCCCCCCCGTGCGGCGCCCACCCACAGCGCCCCCTCCTAGCCCCCATGGGGCACCCTGTATTGAGACAATACTGCCCAATATAGACGTCAACATAGAGCCAAAGAATCGTGGTCACTCTTCCCCCAAATATTTAGTATAATAGTTAAGGTTTTTGAGCTCTTCCTGTGCGTTAGTGCTTTATTTCACTCTTGCAACCTCATGTCGTATCTCCATAGGCTTGCCCCATGCGGGGAGCAGGGCAAGCTGCACGCATAGTCACCTACTACACACGCCCCTCACAGCGCACAGCCCTCTCACCCTTAAGTATAGTATACACACTGCACATGCATGTATCACACTCATAGCGCAGGTAAAAAAATCTACTCACCACACACGGACCAATGCAACACGCACACATGCACACGCCCCTCACATACACCACCCAGAACACAGACCCATACTCCTGCTGCCCACACTTCACACAACACAAACACTCCACAGTACTATGGTGCAGGACACACACACACACACACACACACACACACACACACACACACACACACATACACTCTGTGTAAGGCAAGAGTTGGGGATCACAGTCCTGTAAGGGAACAGAGATGGAAAAACAATTCCAGGAGAGTATGAAAAAAGTGTTACAGCCACATCACTAACTTTCCACACATCACACCTCTCAATTTCTCTTGGTACCAGGCTCCAAAGCCAGGATATGCCTCAAAGGATGGAGAGAAGGGAAAAGGATGTTGCTTAAACTTTGTTTTCTCCAGAGCCATCAAGGGCCTCTCCTGTTGCTGCTCTGCATGATCTCAACCTCCACCTTCCTCAAGACCCAGCAGCCGGAGTGCAGGATCACCACCCAGACCCACTGTACCTTTAGAGAACTCTAAGAACAGCAGGGAGGACTTCCCTGATGGCGCAGTGGTTCAGAATCCGCCTGCTAATGCAAGGGACACAGGTTCGAGCCCTAGTCTGGGAAGATCCCACATGCCGCAGAGCAACTAAGCCCGTGTGCCACAACTACTGAGCCTGCGCTCTAGAGCCCGTGAGCCATAACTACTGAGCCCATGTGCCACAACTACTGAAGCCCACGTGCCTAGAGCCCATGCTCCACAACAAGAGAAGCCCCGCTCACCGCAACTGGAGAAAGCCCGTGTGCAGCAACAAAGACACACACAGCCAAAAATAAAAATAAATAAAAGTTTTAAAAAATAAATAAGAACAGCAGGGGAGGGGAAGCCAGGAGAAGGGGGAGAGTGCAGAAAAGTCAACTCTTCCAGAATAGAGTAGTGGGTAAGAATGGAAGCAAAAGATCAGGATTGACATATATACACTACTATGTACAAAACAGATAACTAATGAGAACCTACTGTATAGCACAGAGAACTCTACTCAAGTGCTCTGTGGTGACCTAAATGGGAAGGAAATCCAAAACAGAGGGGATATATGTATATGTATGGCTGATTCACTTTGCTGTATAGCAGAAACTGACACAGCAGTGTAAAGCAACTATACTCCAATTTAAATTAAAAAAAAAAAATGGAAGCAAAGAAAGAATATCTGCTGACTGGGAACGAGGATCTGTGTTCTAATCTTGACCCTCCATGACCTCCCAGGATGACACCAGGCCACATGTGTCCCTCCATTGTTGGCCCAGATATCTGAGACACTTCTAGCCAATCTCTGGCTTTCTGGATGCCAACAGTGAGCCAGGTTCTCGGTCACTCTTCATCCAAACTGTTATAATAGTTAAGGTTTTTGAGCTCTTCCTGTGTATGTTAGTGATTTATCTTATTTCATCCATGAAACCTCATTTTACAGATGAGGCAACTGGGAGTTCCCTGGTGGCCTGGTGGTTAGGATTCTGGGCTTTCACTGCCATCGCTCAGGGATGGTCAGGGAACTGAAATCCCATAAGCTGCATGGCATGCCCCCCCGAAAATAATAATAGAGATGAAGAAACTAAGTTACAGAGGATAAGTGATTTGTCTGAGTGTCCCAGGATGGACAGCAAGGATTCAAATGCAGATCCTCCTGACTTGGAGCACGTGTTTTTTTTTTGAAGAGGGAAAAATGTATGTCTTTTCTTTTTGGTTGCATTGGGTCTTAGTTGCAGCACGCGGGATCTTCGTTGAGGCATGCGGGATCTTTTGTTCTGGCACGCGGGCTTCTCTCTGGTTGTGGTGTGCAGGTTTTTCTCTAGTTGTGGCTCTCAGGCTCCAGGGCCTGTGGGCTCGGTAGTTTGTGGCACGCGGGCTCTAGTTGAGTCGCGTGAGCCCAGTAGTTGTGGCGCGCGGGCTTAGTTGCCCCACAACATGTGGGATCTTAGTTCCCTGACCAGGGATCGAACCCGCGTCCCCTGCATTGTAAGGTGGATTCTTTACCACTGGACCACCAGGGAAGTCCCCGTATGTCTTATTTTTTATCCAATTTAGTTTTTTAATTGTTTTAAAATATAAGAATATGCTACTGATAATTTTGTTAACTAATATAGTTAGATGTTATCAGATAGCACATCTTCTGAGTAAGAGCCCTGCCTTTACCTTCCTGGGCCTTCTGGTCAACCCAAAAATCACCCAAAACTCATTCACTTCTCACTGTGTTCCCCTCAGAGAAGTATTTTTTAAAGGACAGGCAGGAGGAAGGTGAAAAAAAATAAAAATATTATCCAATGGTGGACTTGGGTATAAGCACAAAGTAGCAGGAGACATTTGGGGGGAAGGAACCGAAGGAAAAGAGCTCTCAAAGATCTCAAAAATTATTCAGATGTCATCCAGTAAGGGTTCGGTGCATCCCCCAAACGTGGTCCCTGAGCTCCTAGCCTGCCTGAGGCCTGCCCAGAGGCCAGGAATGGCCAGAATCCCAGAAGGCTCCAGTCCCAAGATCACCATACAGCCCTGCCCATTCCACATCCCTGATCCCCGACAAAGGACTCCAGCACCTAACCTGCTAATAACAGATATTTTAATGCATAAGGCATAGTGTGAGGCTGGGACCATTAAGCATCCTCAAACCCAGAGGGCCCAGCAGGCTGAGTAAGAGCAGCAGGGCCCACCCACCTCCCTACCACTGGGCAACCTGGAGGACCCTGGAGGAGAGGGGCATCCAGTTTTTGGCACGGTGCCTGGGAGCAGGAAGTGACTAGCATGGTCCCAGCTACACCTCTGGGGATACTGCCACCAAGGGCAGCTCTTTGGTCTGGAAAAACAGTCAGTGCAAATGTCCAGGGGTTGAGCTCTGGGGGAGTAAAGGTGGCACACTGCCCCAGGGCTGGGCAGTCTCTGGACAGTACCCTCACCCGTCACGGGCAACACATGGGCTTCTTCTTGCTGGCAGTTAGGTAGAGGTTGCTGTCATCACTGTTGATGCCTGAAGAAGGGTGAGAAACATGTGAAGCAGGGATTGGAGGGTCCCTGTGCCCTCTGCCACCCTCATCCAGGCGGGCACTCACGGATAACATCCCCAATACGCCGGGACCCCGATTTCTCCAGCTCAGCCAGCACGTTGGCCTCAAAGGTCAGTGCCGTCACACGAAAGAAGAATTCCCGGACATTTTCACCTGACACAGGGAGCAGTTTCAGGCCTGGGGTCAATGAGCACAGCTGGAGTGTAGGAGTGAGAGGCAAGGTAGGCAGGAATGCCACAGCAGAAGGCGGGACGCCTCTGACTCACCAGTGAGAGATGAGACTGCCCAGTACTCGGCCTTCATCTCTTGGGCCACCTTGAGTGCATCTTTCTCCATTAGCATATACTGAGCAGGAGTCTGAGGGAAAGCCAGAGTCAGATGCTGGGGGTGGGGTTTCCCTTGTCAAGGTGGGAACTCCCCCCACTGGCACACTCACACTCAGGTCCTTCTTGGAACCCACGAGGAAGAGAAGCACACTGGAAGGGTCATTCTCCTTGAGTGCATCAGCTAGCCACTGCCTGCCATAGACAGTGGACAGCAAGGGATGAGGGAGCTAGACAGGCTCCCCCCGCTGACACTTATATGCCCAGGGACCCTCTCTCTGGTCCTGGATACATTCTTCTCCTTCCCTTCCATGCTCCTGACCCCTCTCTTTTCTGAACCTTCTCTTCCCAGAGCCCCCATTATAGTTCAGCATGCGCACGTACTTGGTATGTTCCAGGGAGGCCACATCATTCAGGTTGAAAACGATGATGATGGCTGGAAGAGTGGAAGAAAACATGCAGATTGTTGGGGAAGACACTACTGGTTCATTTCCACAATCCCTCCAGCCCTAGACTAGAGGCCAGGTGCTCCCACCTACCTCACTTAACCGTGGCCCTTACCTTGAGCTCCTCGGTAGTAGGTCGATGCAATGCATTTGAACCTCTCCTGTCCAGCGGTGTCCCAGCTGGGAGGAAAGAGGGGGGAACACAGGTATGTGTGGGGCAGGGTGGTGCTGGTGGCTGCGGTGGGAGATAGGTGCTGGGAGAAGGAACGGCGGGAAGGAGTGGAGGAAGAACTCACAGCTGCAGACTGAAGGGGACGCCCAACACCTCAAATCGTTCCATCTCAAAGTCCACTCCGATGGTGGCCTTGTAGTTCTTATCAAAGGTGTCTTTGCAGAACCTGAGGGGGCACCAGATGCTCTGGTCCTGAGCCCAGCCCACCTGGCTAGACCTGGGCCCACTCTGCCCAGCCCAGACCAGCTCAGCTGCAGCACCCTCTTACCTATTAATGAGACAAGTCTTCCCCACTGACAGGTCCCCCACCACAATGACCTTGGAGATCTTAAATCTGCTGGACACAAGAGTGGGCAGGAAAAGTGAGCGCTAGCTCTTTCACTCAGAGGAGTCCCAATGCTCCCTAGTAGGTCCACAAAGGTAGCTGCACCCAGGCTGAGGTTACCATAGACACCAGGCCTGGACAGATATGCTGGGGAGGAGTGTTTTTGTTTTAGTATCAGAGAGACATGATTTTGAATTCCAGCTCTCACTTACTAGCTGTGTGACTTAGGACAAGTTTCTCAGCTTCTCTGAGCCTCAGTTTCAACCTTTGTTAAGTGGGGATTTAACATACATTTTACTGGGTTGTTGTGAAGGTTAAAATGAGATAAATGTCCTATATTCTGAGACATACACACACACACACAAACATACATTCTAACATCTCTGAAATCAGGATACATCTTAAAAGTGGTGGTGTTTTCCATTTAATAATAGACAATAATAGTATACAACACACTGCTTGGGCACACAGTAAATGCTCAATTACTGGTGGCAACTGTTAACAGTGTTACCTTTTTTTACCCACAATAGGACTCATCCCTCTAGGACTGCTCCCTACCCTGGAGCTCAAATAGATGGTGTGTGGGAAGCTGAGCTGGCGACCACGCCCTCATGTTGGACACCTTCTCTCTGTCAGGAATTAAACTGCCACCTTCCTACCCCACCCCATCTCTTAGGACTCGCCTCAACCTAGCTGGAAGAAACAGGAGCACACAGGGGCATGAAAAGCGGGAATAACCATATAGCTGGTAAAAGCTGAAACGGAGCCTCCAGATGTTGGCTCTGTACCCTTGCTTTGACTACAGGTTTCCTGGGACTTCCTTTCTTCGTTCCGGGTGTCTCTAACTCACCCCACGGTGCCTGTCCGGTGCTCCTGGCAGGCGCAGGTGACGCGGGGGTGGAAGTCTTTGTGCACGTGCAAAGCGGCCTCCTTCCTCAGGTACTGAGAGGGAGGGAAGAGAACGGGACTCACCCATTCCTGGCCCTCTTCCCGCAACCAAGCAGCCCGCGGCGGGGGATGGGGAGGAGACCACCCAGAAGCAGCAGGCCTAGCTGGGCGGCAGGGCTGGGCCCAAGCCTGTAACTGGTCTGGTGCCGCCTACTCCCCGCCCACACCCACCGCAGCCAGAAGCCCGACGTGGCCCTGGCGCCTACCTGGGGCAGCTCCGTCAGGACGCGGTCCCTCCGCACCGGCGCCAGAATGTTCATCTTGCCTGCGGCCTTGCGGGGCGCCCTGAGAAGGCGCGGAGGCCTGATCCGTCCCAGCGACCCGGGCCCGTGGAGACCCAACAATCACCCGCGACCGAGGGGTCCCGACTATAACTCGGGGCCACGGGGAGCCTACGGGAGCCCGTGGCCTCGGGGACGCTACAACCACCGCGGGCCACGGGGATGAGACAATCACCCGGGGCCGGGGCGAACCCACAATCACCCGGGCCCGGGGCGTCCCCAGGACGACTCGGGGGCGAGGAGACCCCTCGGCCGCCAAGTTGGGGCGTGGAGTCCCGTCTGGGGGGACCCGAGCCCGCGCTGACCCTACAATAACCCGGGGCCGGATAGTTCCTACAATAACTCGAGGCCGTGAAGACCCGACGACAACTCGGGGTTGAGGCGACCCTACCATAACAGAGAAGCCCGGGGGCGCGGAGCGGCCCCGCCACACGGGGTCAGTGTGGGCAGGGACGGCACAGCACGGCCGGTGGACTGCTGGAGGAGGGGGCGAGGGGCCCAGTGCGCTGCAGGGCCTCGCGTCCCACTCGGCTCTCCCTTCGCAAGCGCTGTAACTTGATCCCCGGAAATTCCTGGAAAAGGGCCGCCCCCCGCCCCTCTCCCGGCAGCTCCAGGCCTCGCAGTCCGCCCCAGCCTCCCCCTCCCCTCCTCCCGCCAGCGCTGCCCCAGGTCAGGCTCCCCCTGCAGACACCTCACCCGGCTGCGGGCCCGCCCTCACCCTGGTTGGAACCTGCCCAGATCGGGATCCCCCAGGTGTCTCTCCCGGGCACCTCCTGTGCCGGGCGGAGCCTCCATGGGGACCCTTACCCAGTCGAATTGGTGATGGGGAATCGGTGATCGCTGCGCAGCATCTGGCTGCGCCAGGAACCAGCGGGAGGGGAAAGGGGGAGAGAAGGGGCCCTAGGAGAGGCGGCGCTTCCCTCCTCAACTCCAGGCCCAGGACGTGACTCATAGGGTCTGCCCCCACTCGCCCTTCTGCCCTGGGAGGTGGTGGTGGGGAGCGTAGAGGGGGTGCCAGGGTCGGAACGAGGTACCACCAAGGAGAGAGAGGTCCGAAATCTGGTGCGTTTTCCTCCAAGGCTGCCGTGTTAGATTGGGGGCCTGGGGCGCCGAAGACCAAGCTGCCTCCCTTGATGGAGGATAAAGGAGGGCTAGGGGACCCAGAATTCCTCCCTTTGGAGAAGTCACCGCTCTGGGACATGGGGACTCTCCTTTGGTATGGGCGTTCTTCGCTCTGACCCCATTGAAATCTACCTCCACTCCCCCAGGACTTTTCCTTTTTGCAGTCTGCAGGCTAGAAGAGGGGGTAGCACACAACAAATCTCACCTTCAAAGGTGATTCCAAGAGAGGAGGGGCAGGACAGAAAGGAGATGTGATATGGGATAAGCACAGTCGTTCAAAGAAGAAAACCCGAGCGTTTACTAAACCTTGCTCTGTGTCAGGAACTGAATTTGGGGACACAAAGATGACTGGATCAAGGAAGAGAAGACTGCTTAAAGGGAGGGGACTGTGAATGAAATTATTCCCAAGAAGAACGAGCGTATCCTGGAGAAATCTGATCTCTGGGTATTTGGAATAATTGGTAGTCTCTTCAAGAGTGTTATCGGGAAGACAGCATGAAATCTGTCATAGGGGCAATGTGGCCACCTCCTACCTCTTCTGACACTTTGCTCTTCCCCTCCGCCTGACTCGACTTTTTCCGCCACCTAATCACCGTGTTATAAATAAGCCGTGTCCCCTCTCTCGACCTCAATTTCCACAGATGTCTGAGGGAGTTGGACTGGGCAAATTCTGCTCTAACGTTATAGAATTTTGCTTCACTCTACCTGAGTCAATCTAACTACAGTATATTAATTCCAGTTTGCAGTGTAACTGCAATCCTGTAATCCTTCTCCCTAAAGTTGCTCAAGATGTGAAGCGCTCAGTCCCGTGCAGCCGCAGGCTACACCATCCACCCGCCACATAAAATAAACACGCGTCTCCAAAACACTACAACCCCCATGAAGCTTTAGGGTCTAACAAACGGAGGGGTGGTGCTAGTTTAATCGCTCTCGCGAGGAAATAAAATCTAACTACCATTCCCGGCGGGCGTCGCGCTGCAGAGTATCCAATCAGCTTTAACTAAAAAGTATCGCGAGTCTTCTGTGAGACTTGACTCTATAAGCCCGTGGGAACAAGTCTCGGAAACTCTTTTCACGAAGATGGCGCCGAAAGCGAAGAAGGAAGGTGTGTGCTGGGGCTGGGGATACACAGCTGGCTGGCCTGGGGTCCCCGCAGAGTGAATGGACTGGGAGGATGATGGCTGGGCCAGGCCTTGCGGTGTGTGCTGTGGGACAGCTCCTCGAGTTTTGGCAACGCTGAGGAGCGCGTGGGCCCAGCCGCACGGTCTGGGCTTCAGTGAAGGGTGTTGGGGAGGCAAGCCCGGCCGGTACCACCTGCGGGGGACAGCCAAACAGTCGGCTCTGGGGAGCTCCATGTCTCTAGACATGTAAGGAATCGGTACCCTCAACTTCTCTTTTATCCCCATGTTAAATGGGGCTATATACTCTTCGCCAATGGCTGGGCGACGGTATGCATAAAACTACTAGTTCACATTTTTATCAAGTGTCAAGCTTTCGGTCATTGCTAGTTTCTTTCTCATCGTATCCCAAGTTCCCCCTAGAAACGTGCATATGATGGAAAAATTTTAAATTCCTGAGACTTGTGATGTCTTCAAAGGAACCACTGATGCACGTGTGGCCTGGGGCGCCCACTATGGGTCTTGAGGCCGGAAGTGATTGATTTCTGAATCTCGCATCCTCGGGATTTTTCTTTCCTTCTTTCCTTCTCTCAGTCCCTGCCCCTCCCAAAGCCGAAGCCAAAGCAAAAGCTTTGAAGGCCAAGAAAGCAGTGTTGAAAGGCGTACACAGCCACAAAAAAAAGAAGATCCGGACGTCACCCACCTTCCGACGGCCCAAAACACTGCGGCTCAGGAGGCAGCCCAAATATCCTCGGAAGAGCGCCCCTAGGAGAAACAAGTCAGTACTGCCCCGTACCCATGAAAAGATGTTTGGGTATCCTCCATTGGTAATTTGGAAATTTACCAAACCTAGAGCATGGCTTCTCAAAACCACGTTGGTACCTAGTGTGCTTCTCTAAAGGAAGTATGAAGAGAATAATGCCCTCTTTAAAAACGAAAGGAGGTGTGTTTAGCATATTAGCAAGAATTGTTTAAAACAACCCAGAGTCACTGTCAAGATTAGCGAATTGTTAGGTTAATCATCATTTCATATGTAGTCTACCTTCTCGTGAGCATAAAGTGGGACTTAGATGTTCTTTGTTTGGGGGTTCCAGGTTTAGGTTGCTCCTCATTGCACTTTTTTTAAATCTTTGCTGTGGGGAATAGTCCTGTAAGGTGAGGATGTGGGATGATTCCAGATTGATGAGATTCATTTATCTGTATTGGACGGTGAAGACCTGCAGCAGTGTATGGCAACTTCTTTTCATTCACTTTCCCAAATGTTTACACTCAAGGAATGGTTGGGGGAGTGAGTGGAAAAGGTTAGGGTACTTGAGTGTTTCGGTGTCACTAGTGGTAATGACCGACCTTAGGGAGCACAGTTTAGAGTAGAGCCATGGTAGTGGTTATCACCAGTGGGTCTTCCCACTGCTTCCTAAGAAAAAGGCAGGAGAGTGGATTGTGTCCACGGAGAAATGGACTTGACAGACTTTTTACTGCCATTTGGACCTAGAATTTAGTGTGATGAGAGATTGAGATCTGATCTCTCTTCAAAAGAGGATGGTGTACCCAGGCAAATAGAGCCTTGCTTCTCTAAATTTCAGGGGGAAAGCTGTGTTAGATGGCCACTGTAACTAACCTGAGCTGTAAATAAAAAGTTGCTTTCAAGAATTGATGGCTTGTAAGCCAGTTTTCAGCAACCAAAGGGGGCAAAACAGTCAATTCAGCCTCATAGTGAAGCACCAACATTCTTTGGAACCCTAGCCTGAGTTTCTAGATCCCATAGTCTTAACTTTGTGCTCTTGGGTTAAGTTGTCTAACCTTTTAAGTCTCAAATTTCTTCTAGAAATTTGCTCTTCAGAAATGTTGAGGTCAGGTAAAAGAATGAATAAAGTTGGAACTCAAAAATGATTGTTTAATCACTTAACGTGAAAGCCCTTGAGATGTCCCCAAGCTGAGGCTCCAGGTCCCTAAGTTTCAGGGTGCACGTGATGACACTGTTCAGCGACCAAAGTCTGACACAAATGATTGCTACCTCGTTGTCTGATGCACCTGGGCTCAAAAAGAGGGCGCATTCTTTATTGTACTGGGCCCAAGCCAGCTGACCCCATTTTGCCTCTCCCAGGCTTGACCACTATGCCATCATCAAGTTCCCCCTCACCACCGAGTCAGCCATGAAGAAAATAGAAGACAACAACACACTGGTGTTCATTGTGGATGTCAAGGCCAACAAGCACCAGATTAAACAGGCTGTGAAGAAGCTCTATGACATTGACGTGGCTAAGGTCAACACCCTGATCAGGTGAGTGGAGTCCTGTGGGATGGGGAGGAACCCGGGGCCTCTGGGCCTCTTGTCAGAAGCCAGGAAACCAGAATGGCATGAAATTCCTTGATGCTGCTTTTGGGATCAGAAGTAGACTTCCCAGTGAGCAGCCCCTGCTGTAATTGCAGCCCCTTGTATGGAGTATGGACTTCTGAGGAAACATCAGCTGTCCTTCCTCTAGGACTTAAGGGGTTGATGCTCATTTTCTTGATCCCTATCTCTAGACAGAAGCAGACCCTAGAGTAAGATACAGTTAATGTCAGGATGCCTGTGGTGTTTCCCATAAAATGGAATTGGCTTCATTTGTGGCTTAGTGGCTTCCCTGACCCCCTCTGCGCAAATGATGGAAAAATCACTATTTGGGGCGGGGGAGTGACATGAACAAAGGAACCACTGATATGCCAGAAGACTGGGGAGGAAGGAAGGGCATATGGGGGCAGTGAGGGCAGTAGGGACTAAGGCTTCCTTCTCCACCCTAGGCCTGATGGAGAGAAGAAGGCATATGTTCGACTGGCTCCTGACTATGACGCTTTGGATGTTGCCAACAAAGTAAGCTTCCTTTGCTACAAACTCCTTAACACCCCCGCTTCCTGGGTGCAAATGATGTGTCTGTTAGTTACCAAACTTTGACTTCGGTGATTAGTTTCAACTGACTGCGCCCCGTCTTTAATAGGCCCTACCCCTCACCATATGCCCTCAATTTGCTTTTTAACTTTGACATTTCCCGCTTAATATTCACATTTCAACTCCCAGTAACAAAGCTCCCTTTTGTTTTTCAGATTGGGATCATCTAAACTGAGTCCAGCTGACTAATTCTAAATATAAAAGTTTTCACTAGATGTATGCTTCTTTTCTTTCTGTTGATTTCTGGGTGGGAGGCCATACTATGGTATATACACACCTAAGTAACAGGGCTTGGGCAAGACTCTTGGTCTACTTAACCTGTTGGAACACTCAGCCCTATCACCTCACCATACCTGTAACAGATATTTGTGACCCAGACACATCTTAGGACAACTACAACTTGGCCTCCATCATGAGGTAAGAGACCAAGCAAGAAGCTTTGCAAGAACCCCTTCCTTCATCTCTGGAAGAGGCTTTGTATGAAACCAGTATCCAGAGTTTTCATTAGCATCCATTTCAGGGCAGTGTGGGTTGGCTGGCTTTCCAGTAGCACCTTGTCCCCATACCCATCTACCATGTCCAACCGGTCTGTCTGCTTCCCTCACCCCTTGCCCAAGGAAGGACAAGGACTTCAGAAGAGTGCTTTCATTAGTGTTTTCAATAGTGGGTGCAGGCTTGAAAGGTGGAGTGGCTGGCCCCAGAGGACACCTCAGGCAAGGGGCTAATAAGTCTCTTCTCAGTCCGTGTGAGGGTGTTCTTGGCTGTGTTTGCTGTCCTTACCACAAGTCCCTAACTGCGTTTTTCACTCAATCAAGAACTTGTCTTTGTGTTGCCGGCTGGGGACACCTTGGGGGCAGAAGTCAGAGCGGAGGAGGCGGGAAAAGTAGATGAGGATCATGACGTCCAGCATAAGCAGGATGCCCAGCAGAAAGGTTCCCAGGTTCCTCTGGCCGGCGTAACCCAGGAAGAAATGGGTGAGGTACGCCTGAGGGGCCAGTCGGAAAAGAAAGTACATAAACAAGTTGATGTATTTGTTGACTCGATAGAGGAGGAGGTCCTGGGCATTATTGATCTTCATCATCATGCGTATTGTGAGAAAGATGTTGCTGACCTCCACCAGCAGTGTTAGGACGCCCCCACCAACAAATCTGCTCCAAAAGATGCCTGAAAAGAAGGCACCCATAGCCTACAAGGCAAGGGAGAGAATGGCTTAGGGGACCCAGATGTCAAGGCTTTCCTGGAAGTTGGAATAACAAGACTACGAGATTGAGGGGTAGGAAATCTTCCCTTACTTGCTTTCTGAAATATAGTTTACAGTGGAGTCAAGATTAAATTTTGATCCCTCCCCACAGATTCTGGGTGGAGTTTCCAGTCTTAAGAAGGTGAGGCCATGATTGCTGGCCTCAAATAGTGAAGCAAGGGCCCAGAGACTGCCAGCCCTCAGCATTCTAGCATGAGATGTGGGACACAGGGTGGGGATGGAGTTAAGAAAAGATGGTCTTTACCTCCCAGGTTCAGAAAGACAGCTGAGACTAGGTTGCTAGCACCAGGCCTATACCACATCCCCTGCTTCTCACCATGACGTGGTGGACGAGGTATTCCCAAGAAGCTCGTGCCTGTTGGCTAACCACAATATCCAGTGTGTCGTGGATGAAGTACCCTAGCGGAGGGTTGGGGGAAGAGGTCATAAATGGTGCTGAACAAGAAGCTTACCCCTGTCCCCCCTTTTTAATGCTTCCTGGGCAAGACCTACCTGCGGAAAAGCAAACAAGCAGATAGCCAGAAAGCGACCATGCGCTCTCAACGTCCACCAGCATCTCAGGGGTCTGCCATATACTGGAAGGGAAGGGAGAAGGCAGGCTCTCATGTCAGTATCCCCAGGGACCCACGGCTCCCCCCGCCATTACCCTTGCCGGTCCCCGGAGGGTCTGGGCTGGCGCTATTGGCTGACGGGGGAGCCAGGAGGGGCTCGGCTGAAACCCAGGTGTCTCCTGTTTCCCAGGTGAGAACACCGCCCCCCCGCCCCCCGGCGCTGCTGCCGCTCCTGATTGGACAGCATTTTAAACCGGGAGTCGGGTGAGACTGCCTGGGCCTTAGCCCGCCGGTGAGTGATGGAAAGAGTAATGCGGGGTCCCCTAGCCACCTTCACTCCCCCAGTCCTTCACTCACCACAGCAGCGCCCAGATCCCTGACACAATGGAATGGGCGAAGGAGACGAGAAGGTTGTGCCAGCGCCAGGTGCGCAGGGGGTCGGCGCGCACGTGCGCAGGCAGAGGCAGGCGACAGAGCGCGTGCCGGAGCGCCCGGAAGGTCAGCGTGGCGCCCAGGAGCAGCGGCAGGGCGGGGAAGAGCATTGGGGGCATGCTGGCCCTCCCTGCCTCTGTCCGCCCTCTAGGTGGCCTCCTCCGGCCGTTCGGGAAAGGGGCTCCCTCTCGGGCCAGTCCACCCCGGACGCCTCTCCTGCCGGCCGCCGGCCTCACACACACGGTTTCGGCGAAGACCTCTAGGCCCCTTCGCTCCTCCAGTTCCCTCCCAGCCGGCCTCTGCCCCCGCCCCCGTCCCGCCCCGCCCGCCTATCCCCGCCCCTCCGGCGCCTCTGCAGCGCGGCGGGCGCGGGCCCCATTTCCCGGGGCCCCCCCTGGCGCCTCCAGGCTCCCGCGGACTCCGGGCAAAATGGGCTGTCCCCGGGGCGCCGCCTTCGAGCCACCCCTCGCTGGCAGCTCCCGACTGCCGACGGAGTCCCACTTCGCTCGCTTGGCCTAGTTAACCCGCATGCCCAACTTTCCCCAGGGGTCCCGGCTCCCCTGCCTGGGCGGGTACTGAGAGAACTCTCTCTGCCCGCCCTCAACTCCTTTGTGAGCAGAACTAAGCGAGGCCCGTCACAACCCACGTCCTTAATCCCTGGTTCTGGGGACCAGCCGGTGCCCCGCTTCGGACTGTGATCTCCGCCCGGACCTTGTTCCACTGGATCACTAGCTTCTTCGAGCCCAAGACGAACACGTTTACCTGCCTCTACCTCGTCCCGCACCGAGTCGGTGCCTAGAAACTCGACTAACTCATCACCCATTTCCCGTCCGGCTCTTGGGTTCCTGGGGCCGCGCGGCAGTCATAGTCCTCCCTCAGACAGTCCTAGCTCTCTTCTCCCTGCTCCCTGGAGGCTAGGGCGGGGAAGACGGCCGATTTGCCCAGGCCGCTGGGGTGACTCTCATTCCGCAGGCCAGTGGCGTGGAGCAATTGCACCTCGCGACCACTAGGTGTCAGCCTGTCCTCACCGTGGCGCGGGATCCCCTCCCGCCCGCGAAGGAACCAGGCAAACTGAAGGGCGGCGGAGAGGCGGGGACAGGGGTAAAGGAGAAAGGAGTAGTTGGGGCGGGGGCGGGGGCGGGGGAGAGGTGGTGGAGGTGCTGCGAGAGGGAGGAAAAGCCAGAAACCCGAGGCGCAAAGCGGTTTGGGTGTTTGTTCTGCCTCCCCTGATGGCTCCAAGGTTACACATTAACCCCTCTGGGGCTTCTTGGTCAACCAAGGCCCAATCGGTTTCTAGGTGAGAGCACGGAGTGTCCCGGCTGAGCGGCCTTCCACTCTGTGCTCCCCTTTGCTCACAGGGCAGCTTTGTCCGACAGCCACAGCGGCCTGAGCCAGACTGAGGGGCCCTCATGAGGGGCCCTTCCAGTGGTCATTCCATGTGGGTAGGTTTGGGCACCCTTTCAATGGGCAGGGTGGGAGCTGAAGATAAACATCCCTTTCCTCACTTTCCTCGCCCACTCAGAAATAGGGATGCTATCCCTTAACTAATCACCATCCTTCCTGCTCCCTAAACTGAGCATTTATGGAGCTCGTGAAGTGCAGGAGGCGCCAGGGAGCGACCTGGAATTAAACTCACTTCTGGTCAAGATCTTGGACGATTGTACTAACCGACCCCCTACCTCTGGGCAGAAGCCTTGAACCCATATCAGCCGAACAAGGGTCTTTCCCCTTCTCCCTGAAGCTTTCAGGTAGTAATCCACTTCCCTCCCATCTTCCCCCAAGGAAGTTCTCTCTATTTGAGAACTGAAGGCAGATTACTCTGCGGCAGCGGCAGCGTTGTATGTGTGCGTTGGGGAGTTGAGGGTGTTGACGAGCGCAGTGCTCACTAGCTCACTAGTCGGGACAGCCTGGAGACCGCGTCACGTCCTCCCTAGGTGAATCAACTTGCACAGGTCGGGGTTTCCCCGGTCCCTCCCTAGGCAAACACGAAACTAATCCGGCACCCTGCCCCACAGACCGAGAGCGCCGACTCGGTTCAGCTTTGGTAGTGTTTATCGTTTGCGTGCCAGTGAGAATCTGCCCTCTCCCTCGGAAACACCGTCACTAGTGGGCAAAGAGTGGGGCAGAGAGAGATCGGTCCTTTCTTCCCACCCTCACTCGGCCTGCGCGGGGAACCCCTGCGGTCTAAGGAAGCTTTGCGAGGGCCGGATGCGGCCACGTGTGTAGGAAGTAGCTGGGAAGGTGCTGGCTTTTGCGGGGCATGCCAAGAAATGGCATATCGCCCCATTCCTTGCACACTGGGAGGGCGACTGCGGATCCGGGCTGCAGGGACGGTGCAAATTAGCGGAGACAAATGAGAGGCTGAACCAACACCTAGCTCCACTAGCTCCGCCCCTCAATTATCTTGCAGTGCAGGGGGCGTGGTCCTAGAGAGGGCGGGCCCGCGCACGCGCTGTGTCTGAGTTTTGGGGTTCCGGAAATGTGACTCTGAGAAATGAGATGGAGAAGTACGAGCGGATCCGAGTGGTGGGCAGAGGTGCCTTCGGGTGAGCCAGGGCTCTGGGGGAGGCAATTGCTCGGGAAGAGGGAAAATAAGCCCCAACTCCGACAGCAAAATCGCTACCCGTTTAGCCCCGCCCCGATGCGTGAGCGCCTAATCCGGGAAGCCCTCCGCAGGCTTCCTGTCCTAGTCTTCGTTGGGAAACTCCGCCTCCAAGGAGGTCACGCCCCCGGCCAGCCTTTGCGGCCCCCCTCAGAGTTTGTTCTTTGATCCTGACTCATTCATTCAACAAATGTTGAGCAGCAACTATACACGTCAGGCATTCGATACTGGGTATACAGTTAAGACCAAACAGGCGTGCTCTCCGCCTCGGAGCTTACAGACTATCGGAAAATTATACAATAAACAGGACATTGTTAAAGCAGTGATTAACAAACGGCGAGAATAGAGTACAACACCAGAGATTATTCATTTGGGATGATCAGGGAAAATTTCTCTGGCAAGTGAAGTTTCAAACCAAGACTTGAGGAATGAGGACCAGTATGTAGTCTGAAAAAGGCAGAGCTTCTCAGGCGGAGGAAACAGTTTATGCTAAGGTCCTCACGTGGGAAAGAATTCAGAGTATTCAAAGAACTGAGAAAAAGACTAATGTAGTTGGAACGTAGTGGGCAAGGTAAAGAATGGAATAAAATGTGATAATCACAGAGGGCGGGAACCAAATTACGGCCTTGTAGGCTGAGGTAAAGGAATTGAATTTATTTGCAGTTTAAAGGAAATGAAGTTTAAGCAAAGGAATGGTCTTGATATGATTTGCATTTTTAAAATGTCACTCTGGCTGCTGTGTAGAATTTAGATGTGAGGGTGACAAGAGTGAAAGGAACCATTTGAAGTCTAGTGCAGTATTTTACGCAAGAAATGATAATTTGGCCAAGGGTTATAGCAGAAGACACAGAGAAATGGGTGGGTTCCCACTATTTTGGAGGTAGTAGAAACAAGATTTACTGATGTTAGCGTGAGATAGGGGAAAGATTCTGGCATGATTTTCACGTGTCTGACTTTACTAACTTAGGGACTTTAATAACTGGGGGATGGTGGTGTCATTTACTGAGATGGAAGAAACTGAGGAAGGAAAGGTTTCAAGGGCAGGAATCAAGAGTTTTGTATTTGTTAAAATTCAGGATGCTTGCCAGCCATTCAGGTAGAGGTGCAAAGCAAGTAGTTGAATATGTAAGTCTGAGGCTCAGAGGAGAGGTCTGAGCTGGAGATATACAGTTGATACTTAGATAGTCCATCATTCAACAGATACTTATTGAGCTCCTACTAAGTGCTGGGGTATGCACTAGGCTATGCAGTGGGGCTATAGTGGTGAAGGAGAAAGAACAAAACCCTGCTTTTATGAACACTGACTACAGAATTGGCAGAAAATAATAAAATGAATGGCTCCTACTCACTGAGTATTTTTGATGTGCCAGGCGCTGTGCTAAGTGCAGTACATGCATATTCTCATTTGATCCTCTCAACAACCTTGTGAGATCGATCCTACTTTCCAGATCCTGATGTCACATAATTTAAGACCAGATAACTAGTAAGAGGAGGAGCCAGGATTTGAACCAGGCAGTTAACTCCAGAGTCTGTGCGGACTTACAGAGACCAAGACTATTATTAGGCACAGTCATTGTGCCTGTGGTGAAACTGAGTCCCAGATAAGTTAAACGACTTGCCCAAGGTCTCAGACAGCTTGTGGTCGGTTCTCCCTATTCCTAAACTCAGTGTTCTGCGCACCAACTTAGATGACTTCTTAGTCTAGGTGCCAATTCCCTTGTCCTAAGGAAGCTCAGCTGGTACCCACTCCTGTACTCCACGTCCTCAGGATTGTTCACCTGTGCCTTCGCAAGGCTGACCAGAAGCTGGTGATCATCAAGCAGATCCCAGTGGAGCAGATGACCAAGGAAGAGAGGCAGGCAGCCCAGAATGAGTGCCAGGTCCTCAAGCTGCTCAACCACCCCAATGTCATTGAGTACTACGAGAACTTCCTGGAGGACAAGGCTCTCATGATCGCCATGGAATATGCACCAGGTGGGCCAGCCTCCTTGCACTGGCCTGGCTCCAAGGGCCGCTCACCTCTGGGACAGGCAGGCACAGATCAGCCAGCTTCCCTCCTCGGAATGGGCTTGGCTGAGGGTCAGAGGTATAGGGTTCTGACCCCAGTTGTGTGACACTGGCAGGCCCTTGCCCTGTCTGGGTCTTTAGTTTCATAAAAGGAAAATCTCAAGCATGGAGCAGCCTGGATCTTGACTAGTTCCTTGCGACTGCAGGTGGCACCCTGGCTGAGTTCATCCAGAAGCGCTGTAATTCCCTGCTGGAGGAGGAGACCATCCTGCACTTCTTTGTGCAGATCCTGCTGGCGCTGCATCACGTGCACACCCACCTCATCCTGCACCGGGACCTCAAGACCCAAAACATCCTTCTAGACAAACACCGCATGGTCGTCAAGATTGGTGACTTCGGCATCTCCAAGATCCTTAGCAGCAAGAGCAAGGCCTACACGGTGCCTGGGCATGGAAGGGCCCTCAAGGGTGCTGGAGCTTTTGAGGGCCAAGGTCTACTTTGCACCCCTGTCCCCAGCCCCACCCCCCCAAGACCTTGGCCCCTTAGTCTCTGGCTGGCTGGTCCTGCAGGAGGAAGCACTTTTGCCTACTTTGGGGAGAAGCTGTCTCTAAGTGGGCTTTTGGGCAGAGCCTTGGTCCTCCCACCCCGGGGCTGTAATATCAGCTTCCCTCCTGCAGGTGGTGGGTACTCCATGCTACATTTCCCCTGAACTGTGTGAGGGCAAGCCCTACAACCAGAAGAGTGACATCTGGGCCCTGGGCTGTGTCCTATATGAGCTGGCCAGCCTCAAGAGGGCCTTTGAGGCTGCGGTGAGTAAGTCCCCCTGGGGGGACAACTGAGATCCCTACCTCTATCTCCTGAAGTCCTTGGCTCCAACCACTTCTGTGTTTCTTCTCTTGTGGCTCACTTACGTCTCTCTCATCAGACTGGTGGATTACCCCAGGCCAGGGCTGTGGCTTCCCTAAGACTATGGGTTCCTTAAGGTAGGGCTTGGGACCCCCATTAAACTGAGGGTAGGGCTCTCCCATCAGATTAAGGACCCTCCTAAGGGCAAGACGTGAGTTTTCCCAACATGCAGCCAGCTGACATGGCTGCAGCTCCCCTCTCAGAGGTTCTTGAAAGCAGAGTTTGGCTCCCCTATCATCCTGGGAGTCCCCTCACCAGACGGATGGCTTCTGAGTGCAGGGCTGTGGCCACCCCACCAGGCTAGGGGCTGGGGCTGGAGCTGGGGGTGCTGCAGTTTAAGAGCCTGGCCTGAGGTTCTGGCCAACCCCACACGTGCTGCCTTCACAGAACCTGCCAGCGCTGGTGCTGAAGATCATGAGCGGCACCTTTGCGCCCATCTCTGACCGGTACAGCCCTGAGCTGCGCCAGCTGGTTCTGAGTCTTCTCAGCCTGGAGCCTGCACAGCGGCCACCGCTCAGCCACATCATGGCGCAGCCCCTCTGCATCCGGGCGCTCCTCAACCTCCACACCGACCTGGGCAGCGTCCGCATGCGGAGGCCGGTGCAGGGAGGGGGCCCTGGGCAGCAGTGGGGCACCCCGTGGGAGCACAGTAGGCCTGGGGCAGAGAGGGGCATTCTCGGCAAGTCCACCATTTCTGGGTGTGGGGATGCCAGGGAGGGTCCTTGTCCTGAGGCCCCCATCTGTCCTGCAGGGCAGAGAAGCCCCTGGCCACCGGGCCACCCATGGCCCCCGGCAGCACAGGGGGCAGGACCACCAGTGGCCGTTGCAGAGGTAAGTCGGGGCGACCGCAGGGGTTCCGACGGACACCATGGCATTCTCACCAATTTATTTTTTTTAATTAATTAATTAATTAATTTAGGCTGTGCGGGGTCTTAGTTGCGGCATGTGGGGATCTTTGTTGCAGCACGTGGGGATTTTTAGTTGCGGCATGCTTGCAGGATCTAGTTCCCTGACCAGGGATTGAACCCGGCCCCTCTGCATTGGGAGCGTGGAGTCTTATCCATTGGACCATCAGGGAAGTCCATCCCACCAATTTAATAGGCCTGATGAGTTGTCCCCGCAGGTGTTCCCCGGGGACCTGCCCGGCCGGCCATTCCGCCGCCCCTGTCATCGGTGTACGTGTGGGGTGGCGGGCTCAGTGTGCCGCTGCGGCTGCCAATGCTCAACACAGAGGTGGTCCAGGTGGCAGCGGGGCGCACGCAGAAGGCTGGCGTCACGCGCTCTGGGCGCCTCATACTTTGGGAGGTGAGCAGGCGGGGGTGGGGGTGGGGTGGGGCCCTGAATGGAGGGGGGCGTGGCTCAGGAGCTGAGCACTCAGGCGCCGCCCACGCCCTCCCCTGTCCCCTCGCAGGCCCCGCCCCTAGGCGCTGGAGGGGGTCCCCTCCTCCCTGGGGCGGTGGAGCAGCAGCAGCCCCAGTTCATCTCCCGTTTCCTGGAGGGCCAGTCGGGTGTGACTATCAAGCATGTGGCCTGTGGGGACCTCTTCACGGCCTGCCTGACTGGTGAGTTAGTCAGGGGACTAGCCTGTGGGGACTCAGCTATAAGAAGACCCCCCCAGAGCAATTTCCTTCCTTGCCTTTCATTTGCTAACTGCTCACTTAATAATGGTTTTATCTTCCAGGGAGTGCTTTACTTACCCGATCTCCTTTACCTTCACAGCAGGCCTGACAAGGCAGTTATATCATCTCCATTTGACAGATCTAGAAACTAAGGCTCAGAGGCTGTCACTTGTCCAAAGTCACACACTTGGGAAGAAAGACCCCAGTCCTTTTCTCCCCCACCCAATTCTTCCAGCCCTAGCCTCCAACTAACTTTTTCTTGCTCCTCCGATCCAAGGTTGCACTGGTCTGTCTGGAAAAACAGCCTAACCTCTTTCCTTTCCCTTTCCTCACTACTCCCCTCCCCAGACCGAGGCATCATCATGACCTTTGGCAGTGGCAGCAATGGGTGCCTAGGCCATGGCAGCCTCAATGACATCAGCCAGGTGGGTTTTGAGTGTATACTGGGGAGGAGGAAGTGGGGAGATGGCAAGCAGCCCACATTTGAGAGCTGACACCCAGCTTGGAGGCAGGGGAATCCCCAGCAGCCACAGGTCCCTGTACCTCCCAGGCTGCACCTGTTCTGGGCAGCATCTGGGGAAGTACAGAAAGACCAGGCTTCCCCAGTGGTTGCAATATGTGTGTGGGGGGGAGTTAAAGAGACAGCCACCTCATGAGAATTTGCAGCCTCCAACTTCATCCCTACGGAGGATGCTGAGGCCAGGTGGCTAGTCCAGGCCCCTTGCCCAGTCTGCCCTTGCTTCCTCTCTGTCTAGCCCACCATTGTGGAGGCCCTGCTGGGCTATGAGATGGTGCAGGTGGCCTGTGGGGCGTCTCATGTGCTGGCCTTGTCCACTGAGCGAGAACTATTTGCCTGGGGCCGCGGAGATGGTGGTAAGATTTCACTCTGTTCTAGCCTCTGGAACACCCCAGCCATGATTTGTTCCTCTTCATAGCCATCTTCTACCCTATGGCCTGTTTCCTCCTCCTCCTTTTCTCTCTGATTCATTTATTCACTCGACAAACCTTTATTGCACACCCAGTATGTGCCCACCTTGTGCTGGGTGCTGAGACAAGATGAACATGATGTCGATTCCTTCGGGTGCTCATGATGTAATGAGAGAGATTTCATTCATCCAGAAATATATGTTGTGCCTCTCCCTGGGTCAGGCATCAGGCTGGGCATTGAAACTAGGGATGACTTAGATAGGGGTCCCCGTCCTCCTGGAGGACTCAGTCTAGATGGGGGAAGGATGACACATCTCCAACATGATAGAGGACAGACAGCATCAGGGCTCACCCAAGGTCCAGAGGTGTGGGAACACAAGGAATGGCAAGGGGCTCTACCTGGAGAAGAGAGACGTGGCACCTGAACAGGGCCTTAAAGGAGTAGAATTTTGACCCACGGAGGGGCCAAGGATGGGCATTTCAGTCAGGAACAGCCTTCACTCATGCTGCCCTGTGGGTCCTCCTTATCCTACTATCACTAAGCTAGACAAGCTCAAACTAGCCCAGTGCCGGTTTCTCCTTGTAGGCCGGCTGGGACTAGGCAACAGGGAGTCCCACAGCTGCCCCCAGCAGGTACCCATGCCCCCAGGACAGGAAGCCCAGCGGGTTGTATGTGGCATTGACTCCTCCATGATCCTCACTGTGTCTGGCCAAGCCCTGGCCTGTGGGAGCAACAGGTACGTGAACTAGGTGCACTACAATAACTAGCCTGCCCTCCCCGACCTCCCTTAGCTGCCAGTGCTCCATCTGTCATTGCCTACCTCCCACCTGGGATTAGAACTGAGTGGGTCTTGAGTGTTCTGTGGGTTCAACCCAGTGTAAGATATGTCCCCTGGTGCACCAGCTCCTGCCCAGATACGTTGGGGGAGGACAGTCTATATAAACTGTGTCAGCTGGACTTGGCTTTTGGCTCTGCCCTCAGGTTCAACAAGCTGGGCCTGGACCATCTCTCCCTAGGGGAGGAGCCTGCCCCACACCAGCAAGTGGAGGAGGCCCTGAGCTTCACACCACTAGGTTCTGCACCCCTGGACCGCGAGCCCCTGCTGAGCGTGGACCTGGGCACTGCTCATTCAGCTGCTGTAACTGGTAAGTAGGACCTGGGCACAGGAGGCCAAAGGTGGACTCCCCTGGCTTCCTTGGGCCCTCTGTTGAGGCACCCTTTCCTTCCTTTCCTCTCTCCTCCCCTACAGCCTCTGGTGACTGCTATACCTTCGGCAGCAATCAGCATGGGCAGCTGGGTACCATCGCTCGCCGGGTCAGCCGGGTACCTTGTCAAGTCCAAGGCCTCCAGGGAATCAAGATAGCAATGGTGGCCTGTGGGGATGCCTTCACTGTGGCCATTGGGGCAGGTAGGGGTGTGGGCAGACCCAGGAGCAATGGGGGGTTATGCTCAGGGCTACTGAACTCAGCAACCCCATGTTGGGGCCAGTATGGCAATCTAGGAAGCTAGCTGCTTGCTAAGGTATGTCTTTCTCTCATTTCTCTCCTTGGGATTCTCTTTGGCAGAAAGTGAAGTGTACTCTTGGGGCAAAGGGGCCCGAGGTCGACTGGGAAGGAGGGATGAGGATGCTGGACTCCCTAGGCCAGTGCAGCTGGATGAGATGCACCCCTACACAGTGACTTCTGTGTCCTGTTGCCATGGAAACACTCTCCTGGCTATCCGCCGTGAGTTATAACTTCACCCTCACCCACACAAGGGTTAACCCAGCTGGCCCTTGCCCACATTCCCATCCCCAGTGGTCACAGCCCAAATTATTAAAAGCATTTTCAGCCCCCAGATAAATGAAAGCAGAAGCTGCTGGGCAAAAGTGAGCTCCTGGGGTGGGCAAGGGTAGGTGCTTCTTGTGCCTGAAGGGCTGCCTCCGCTCCTCCTCAGGGCCCAAATGTGTTCTTTCTCCTCCAACCCTCAAGTCCAGTTTAGTTTGAACCTCTGTTTCTGGCCTGGCAGGGTCCAGAGTCCAGGGCCCAGTGTGGGAGTGAGAGTGGAAGTAGCTGAGGCTTGCTGGGGGCATCGCCCTCTGGGAGGCTGCAAGGATTTCTCTTTTGTGCTCTCCAGCGGTCACAGATGAGCCAGTCCCCCCTTGAGGCACCTGGATACACCTCTGGACGACCCCGATATTGCTTCTCCTGTAAATGTTCTTGAAAAGTGCCTCAGGCATGACCAGCCCCCTGGATTGTATCATCAATGGGGTATAAGAACCAGTAAAGCCCCTGCTCTGCCTTTGGCCCTGGATATGTAAAACTCAACCCACCCTACTCCCCCAACGTCCCTCTTTCCCCTCCTCACCCCTTCTTATCTTTAGTCAACGTCCCCAGGGTTCAGCCTGGCTAGAGTTGGAGGCCAGACGTAACTTTTGGAAGCAGGGAGGTCTCCAGAGCCTCTGCAGAAAAAGGCTGGAGGTAGCTGTGGCTCCACCTAGATGCTGCCCTTTCCCCCAGCCCAGTTTGAAAATAAGTCGCAGGTGTCTACTGGGAGCGCAGCTCAGTGCTTTGGAGTAAGGCAAGCTGGGGCCTGCCTGTTCTGGCCATTCCAGAGGCCTAGCCCCTGCATTGCCTGGGGCAGGGAGGTCCGGGAGTGCTACCACCTGCCCCCACTCCTATATCCTGAGGCAGGGGTTTACACAATCTGAGTGCCTCCCTTCCCCTGGGGGAGTGCATGGGCTGCAGTATACCGCAGAGGACATCCCTGCTGAAGGTTGCCCTTCACCCCATGCCATTCCCCCAAAGCACGTTGGGAGAAAGGGTAGCTGGCTGGACCAGACTAGTTTCCCAGATGACTGGGAAATAGCGCCAATAAAAAATCAGCTGCCTGCCTAGAGTGTGGTCTCTTGAGGGCTGGGGGTGGCGGCCACCCCAGGGCTGGGCTGGGCTCCATCTGGGCTGCAGGGCCGCGGTGGAGAGAGGAATGTGGGCGCAGCCTGAGGCCCGGGCCGAGGTTCCTCTGGCCCAGTTCCCAGCCCGGCCTCCTCGCCCAGCTGGGCTCCCCGGATCTGGTTGCCAGGCTTCAGCTGCCTAGCACCTGGAAGCTGGAGCCCCGGGCCCCTGGGCGACACGTGGCCCCCGAGGCCGAGCTGTTGACTCCGGAGAAGCGAATCTTTGTGGCGCGGCCCGTCCCCCGAGGCTCTCCGCCCCATCCAGCATCAGAGCTCCCCCCCACCCCACCCCACCCCCGGCCCTGGGGAGTAGCGGGGCCTCGATCTCTGTTCCCAAGCATAAAGAGGAGACCCTGCTTCCTGGAGGGGGAGAGCCTGTCTGAGTGCCGACCCCGAAGTTGCCGCAACGCCGGGTGGGTGGGGAGCCCTGCGGGGCGGGCACTAGGACCGCGCGGGCACGGCCCCGCCCCCTCTTCCGGCGGGCGAGCTCAAGGGCTGGGCGCAGGCCACGGCTGCCAGTCGGCGCCGCCCGCAGCCGGGAGCGCGGCTGGAGCGAGGCGCGGGCTGTGGGGCCGCCGCGAACCCGGCCCCGCTTGCCCGTGCCCGCCCGCCATGCCCGGCTTTGACTACAAATTCTTGGAGAAGCCCAAGCGGCGGCTGCTGTGCCCGCTGTGCGGGAAGCCCATGCGCGAGCCCGTGCAGGTTTCTACCTGCGGCCACCGCTTCTGCGACACCTGCCTGCAGGAGTTCCTCAGGTGCGGCCCGGCGGGAGCAGGGGACGGTCGGTGGGGGTGGGAGACGCCGCCGGGGGAGGACCCAGGCCGGAGGCACGCCGGGCCTTTGTCTGCGCCGCGGCCCCGTGACCTCAGGGGCGCCCACCGTGACGTCACAGGGCGGGAGTGACGTCAGGCCCCGAGGGAGGACCCCACGCACTGATCCGTAGGGTCCCGCGTGCCACGCGCCAGGTGGGAAGAATTCCGTGCCTTCCCGCAGGGTGGAGGTGGGAAAGGACGCCCTTCCTGATCCGTGGCCGGCCCTTCCCCCTCACCTGAGAGCCAGAACGGCTTCACCCTTGAACTTTGAATCCTGGGAAGAGGAGGACAAAACCCTGTGCCCCGCGCAGCACCTTAAGCCTCCGAGCTTTCACCCATCTTAAGCTTTTCTGATTCTTCGGACGTTCCGAGAACGGCAGCTATTGTTCTCCCATTTCACAGATGAGGAAACGAGATTCAAATTCAAAGAAAGGCTGCGACTTGCCCACGGTCGCACAATTACCTAAAGGCTTAACTGGGGTGTAAGCCCGGCCTGCTTGTGGTCGCACGATAGAGGGAGGTCTACGACGCTCCCGATCTCCCCTGAAACAGGAACCCGTTGGGTGTCCCTCCCTGCCCCTGGGGGTCCTGAGTACTGCGAGTGGTCTAGAAGTCGTGAGGGGGAGGGGGTCGCACCCTGGGTGTGACTGCACGCCCCCTGCGCTCTCCCGACCCAGGTCTTCCGTGGGCTCTTGGGCACTCGTTGAGTTCTGGGCGCCCTGCGGTGTTCTGAGTCTCCTGTCCACGCTGGGACCTGCTCAGTCCTGGGTGTGGGGAGGCAAGAAGAGGGAGCCCCGTGTCGTGGGGAGGTCGTGGGCCAAGAGCACCGGGGAAGGCTGGGTCAGCCAGTGCCCTGTGTCAGGAGGCTGTTTGCTGAGGGCTCGTGGGGCGCAGGCTGGGAGAGCACCTCTGGGATTCCGTCCCTCCGTCCTCCGCAGCCCCTTGCCCGGCGGAAATCTCAGCAGGCCCTTTGTTTTCGGTTCCCCGCAGCCTGGGCCGGTCCTGCCCTCACATATGCTCCTGCACAAGCTGCTGTGCTGCCCCCTCCTCCTTTTCCCTCACCCGCCTCCCTCCTCCCTTCAGTGTACACACACTCCCCTACCTACACACAGCCCCATTGTCTTCTCCCGTGCTCTTCCCCAGCCCTCTGGCTTCCAGATGAGGCCAGCTGAGCCTCCCCCCTCCTCAGCTGACCCACCCTGACTGCCTCGGGGAAGGAACGGGGGAGGGGGCTGTCAGGCTTGTTTCCCTCTTCTGTCCCTCTCTGCTGCTTCTCCCCTCCCCCTCCCGGAAATCCCCTCTTCCTCTCCCACAGCCCCTTCCCCCCATCCTGTCTTCTCCCCTGGGCCTGGGCCTCCACTGCACGGCCTGGAGCAGTCTCTGCCCTTGCCTCCCCACCTCGGCTGGCGCCTGAACTCTGACGCTGAGGCCCGGGAGGGAAGGGATTGTGGGACAGGCCCTGCGCCTCCCACCCTACCAGCTAGAGTGTCCATGGCACTGGGCGAACCTTTGTCCTGGCTGGGCCCCAAGCTGCCCAGGCTAATCTTCTGCCTGAAGCCTGGGGACTTGCCTCAGTCCCCTCCCTGACTCCAAAACCACTAAGTCAGCACATTCCTGAAGCAGCCAAGCAGACCCCCTCCCCCACGGCCCACCCCTCTTTCCCTTCTCCTGCCAGCGCTGTTACTCAGGTTGGTCCAGGAAGCCTGGTTACCCTGTGGGCACGGGCATACCTCCTCAGTGCCTGGGCATGTATTATTATTGGCATTGGCAGCATGCCCAGTAGTAGTCGTGGGGTCAGGGGGAGGAGGTGGGTGCTAGAAATCCTTTGAGCACCTGGGGTATGGACTGCCCACGTCCTGCCAAACGCCATCGTGGACAGGGCTGCCTTGTAGCCTCTGCTTCCGCCTTCATCCTTGCCTGCCTCCTGACTCAGACTTGCCAGAAATGCCATGCCTGAGGGTCTTCAGTCCTGCTGGGTGAGCCCTTGCCCTGCCTAGGCCGCGCCAGGCATGCGTGACTGGTCCTGGCTAGGGTCGGCGAGGCCATGTTGGCAGAAGGAGGCATGCCACAGGCTCCTTGAGTGCTAACAGCCTAGCCTGGTGTGGGGTTGGTGGAGGAGAGGGAGGGCAGCAGGCTTCAGATGCCTGCCATGCAGTGACCAGAGCCTTGGCCATGCTTGCCTGGACACTTTTTCTTGGACTGGCCTCTGTTCTGTGTACAGCGTAGTAGAAACTATCTGAGCTGTGGAATCAGACAGACAGTCCAGTGCACCCGTGAGCCTCAGTTCTTTCATCTGCAAAATGGAGACACTGAGCCCCTTCTCAGGCAGGTTGTGAGAACTGGGTGGGAGTGTAAACACAGTACCTTGGAGCGAGCCTTTCCTTCTCTTTGCTTTAGAAGACACACCCACATAGGAGGAGGGGAGAGTTGGGGTAAGGTGGTCCCAAGCTGACCTTTGCCCTGGGTTCGTGGCTGGGCACCCTTGCAGGGGCTTGGGCAGCCCTGGCGCTTAACCTCAGCCCATCCGTGTTCACCTTCCCCCAACAGCTTTCAGCCCAGCCAGTGAAAAGTAACCTGGGGGACTGGGTGGCTGGGCAGCCTGTTCCTTTCGCCGTCCAGCTGCCATCTTGGGGGAGGGGTGCCAGCTGCCACCTGTTGGCCAAATGCTGTCTGAAGCAGCTGCCTCTGCCTCCACTGGGCCCAAATCCACCCTCCCCGGGACAGGAGCTGGGATCTTTGGTGGTCCTATAGAAGTGGGTACCCTCAGGCCTCCACTCGCCCTCTCCGGTAGGGCTGCCTGGGAACCTGGGAACCGGTCTGGTGAGGGAAGGAGGCTACCCTGGTTGAGGGGATGGGGCCCAGGGATCTCTCTTCCCATAGTATGGCGCCTTGACCCTGTCCCTTCCCCCTTCACAGTGAAGGAGTCTTCAAGTGCCCTGAGGATCAACTTCCTCTGGACTATGCCAAGGTGAGTCCACCGTGCCAGGTACAGGCTCTTGCCCTCGGTGGAGGCTGGAGCTGCTGCAAACAGTGGGCTCGGGGCCAGTGTCAACCCGGTGCCGCAGAATCATGCACCCCTACGAACGTGGCCTGTTCCCTCCCACCAGGCCAGTTCGCAGATGAGGCCCGAGTCTGCCCTGGAGGGCAGGCACAATGCCCAGCCTGTGGGGGTATACAGAACCGCTCTGTGCCCGCCAGAAGTGTCCCCTCCCGTTTGGGTGGCTGGCCAGCCCTGTGGCTGAGGGCCAGGACCCCTGTACCAGGAGGAAGGAAGCAAAGGGTGTGGAGGCTGCCTGGGGCTGCAGGCTGATTGGCTGCCGCTCCGAAGGGAGCGTCCTGGGCCAGCATGTTGGGGACCCTGGAATCTAGGTTAGAGCAGAGACCACCTGCTGCACTCTTTATCCCTGGGCACAGAGGAGAATTTACACCGAGGGGCTGTTTCTGGCTCTAAGGTAGAGAGCTAAGCTCTCTGGGGTGGAGGAGGTGGGAACTGGGGACTGTAGCAGGCTCTGACCCTGACCAGTTCCCCGCCTCCTTGTCCCCAGATCTACCCAGACCCAGAGCTGGAGGTACAGGTACTGGGCCTGCCTATCCGCTGCATCCACAGTGAGGAGGGCTGCCGCTGGAGTGGTCCACTTCGCCACCTACAGGTGAGGCTCTGAAGGGGCCGGGGTGGGGGGACTGCCCCTCCCTGGGCAGGCACTAACTGTGGCCCCTCCCACCAGGGCCACCTGAATACCTGCAGCTTCAATGTAGTCCCCTGCCCCAACCGCTGCCCCGCCAAGCTGAGCCGCCGGGATCTGCCCGCGCACCTGCAGCATGACTGCCCCAAGAGGCGACTCAAGTGCGAGTTCTGTGGCTGTGACTTCAGCGGGGAGGCCTTTGAGGTGGGTGGGGCCTGGCTGAGGGTAGAGGGAGAGTGGGGCACCTGTGGCCCAGGGATCCCTTAACTCAGCCCCTCTGGCGTTTCTACAGAGCCACGAAGGTGTGTGCCCGCAAGAGAGTGTGTACTGTGAGAACAAATGCGGTGCCCGCATGATGCGGCGGCTCCTGGCCCAGCATGCCACCTCTGAGTGCCCCAAGCGCACCCAGCCTTGCACTTACTGCACCAAGGAGTTTGTCTTTGACACCATCCAGGTGAGGCCCTCCTGAGCTGTGGGCCGCAGGGCAGGTAGCAGGGAGTCAGGCTACTGACTGCTTCTCTCTGCCTCTGCGGCCCTAGAGCCACCAGTACCAGTGCCCGAGGCTGCCTGTGCCGTGCCCCAACCAGTGTGGCGTGGGCACCATGGCTCGGGAGGATCTGCCGGGCCACCTCAAGGACAGCTGTAGCACTGCCCTGGTGCTGTGCCCATTCAAAGACTCCGGCTGCAAGCACAGGGTGAGATGCCTCTCTTCCTTCCTGTCAGCTCTCTTCTTGGTCCTTGAAACCTCAGACATAGGCCCTTAGTGGTCCCTGCTGTGCTGCTCTGAAGCCTCAGCCCTCCCCCTGCTGGCCGGCTCCAGCCTCCTCCTAGAGCCCTCTACCTCCCTCATTCAGAGCCGGGTGCCCACTGCCCTGTACCTGCTCCTCCCCTCTCCCCTGAGCTTGCCCCGACTAACTCTCCTCTCTTCCTCCATGGCCTGGGGCTTTGCCAACAGTGCCCTAAGCTGGCAATGGCACGGCACGTGGAGGAGAGCGTGAAGCCACATCTGGCCATGATGTGTGCCCTGGTGAGCCGGCAACGGCAAGAGCTGCAGGAGCTGCGAAGAGAGCTGGAGGAGCTCTCCGTGGGCAGTGATGGCGTGCTCATCTGGAAGATCGGCAGTTACGGGCGAAGGCTGCAGGAGGCCAAAGCCAAGCCCAACCTCGAGTGCTTCAGCCCCGCCTTCTACACGCATAAGTATGGCTACAAGCTGCAGGTGTCTGCATTCCTCAATGGCAATGGCAGTGGTGAGGGTACACATCTCTCGCTCTACATTCGCGTGCTGCCAGGTGCCTTTGACAATCTCCTTGAGTGGCCCTTTGCCCGCCGCGTCACCTTCTCCCTGCTGGATCAGAGCGACCCTGGGCTGGCTAAGCCACAGCATGTCACTGAGACCTTTCACCCTGACCCAAACTGGAAGAATTTCCAAAAACCAGGCACTTGGCGGGGCTCCCTGGATGAGAGTTCTCTGGGCTTTGGTTACCCCAAGTTCATCTCCCACCAGGATATCCGCAAGCGAAACTATGTGCGGGATGATGCAGTCTTCATCCGTGCCTCTGTTGAATTGCCCCGAAAGATCCTCAGCTGAGAGCAGACCCAGCTATAGGAAAAAGGGGGGTGGGAAATGACCTCCATCAGGCAGGCTGAGCCTGGAGAGGGGGCCGGACCCCCTTACAGCTGCTTCCGCTGCCTAGGTTCTGTTACCCTGTTCCCTCTCCCTCCTTCCCTACCACCCTCAGGTGCCTCCTTTTGGTGCTTCAGCCCTGGCCTCTGGGAAGAGCAGGTCTTAGGGTCATCAAGGGCTTGGAAACAAGCGATCCTGGGGCCTGTTGCCTAGGATCAGGGCAGACATGCCTTGGTGCCGGCCACACTCTTCCAGGGACTGAGGTGCCTGCTGGTGCTATGTCCCAAGAGCCATAGGGGGGGAGGGGGAGTTGGGAAACTGAGGGGTAGTTAAAGAATCTGTCTTGAGATCTGATGTCTCCTCTCCCCAGCTGTGTCCCCTCTGGTTATTTATTTACTTAGTGCCAGGAGGGCACAGCAGGGGAGCCCTGATTTTTAATAAATCCTGACTTGTATTTATTACGTTGGTTCCAGCCTGACTCATCTGGGTTGCTCAGGGCCCAATTGTGAAGTCAAGGGACCAGTCAGGGACTGCAACAGCTCTGGCCCCAGGATCCAGCTGCCCTGCTGCATCGCCCTCTGGTGGAAGACAGAGGGACTGCACTAGGCTTTGTGTGGAGGACAGCTGCCTGCTGCTGCCCTCTACTGGTTAGAGGAGGGAGGTGCAGGCTCTGGACGTTTTATAAGGTTTAGAGTCTCTGATCGATACCCCACAAAGGACTAGTGCCTGTGCTCTAGGCAGGTCTTTCTTGGTCTAATGATAATAGCTACCATTTATTGAGTACTTTTGATGTGGCAGACACTGGTAAGCACTTTATATGCATTATTTAATACAACAGTCAAGTGAAATAGCTTTTAATAAAAGGACCTATCTTAGTGGGCTGTGGTGAAGACCATGCATGTTCCCGGTAAAAATAGTCGGTCCTTTGTATCTGTGGGTTCCACATCCTCGAATTCAATCAACAGTGAATTGGAGATATTTGGGAATAGTTCCAGAAAGTTACAAAAAGCAAAAGGTTTTGGCCACTCATGGGCAAATCTACATAGTATTACATTGTATCAGGTATTGTAAGTAATCTAGAGATTAAAGTATACCAGAGAATGTGTATAGGTTACATGCAAAGCCTATGCTATTTTATATCAGGGACTTGGTGAATTTCTGTATCCGCTGGCGATTCTTAAACCAATTCCCTGTGGATACTGAGGGATGTCTCTGAGTGCTTTATGAATGTTAGTCTAACTCCAAAGCCCAGCCCACACCCAGGGACTCCTAAACTGTGCACAGGAGCCTTGAAATTTTCTCATCCATACTTACTTTTCATACAGGCCTCAATGGGTACCTGTGATTATCCACATTTGACTGGTGAAATAGGAACAGAGGAGTGAATTGACTTCAGTGATCTTTCAGCTAGTTTGGGGCAGGGCCTGGATTTTTTTCCCCCCGTCACTGGATTCTGTTTTAAGCTCCAGCAGTCACTAGAAGATTAGCTTCCTTTAATTTTGGCAGTAGATTTGATTTTGGATCCTTGCTGTGCTTGCTTTTTTGGCAAGTTACTTAGCTACATGGGGCATCCTTACTGGTAAAATTAAAGTAATCCTGCTAGATTTGTAAAGATTAACTCATCAGCATAAAGTGCCTTACTCTTGCCTGGCCCTGAGAAGAGGCCCAGTGTATGGGAAGTATTGTTTAGTACGGAGAAGGTTCAAGGGCTGTAGCCTGCCTTTTCTACTTTCCCAGAGACTCAGGTGAAAAGAGCCCTTATCAGAAGGTGATAGGAAAGGTCTGAGCCTGAGACAGCCAGCCCAGGGAACTAACCAACTTAGCCTTCAAAAGGTCAAATTCACTGATCTAGGGAGAGATGAAGCCCTGGCTGCCTTGCTGAGAAAGTAAAGGTGGCTCTTTCATCTAAACTGTCGTGGTACTGTGAAGCCTGGAAGCTGGTAGAGAAGACCGACCATGGGCTCTAGCAGGGGAAATGCCTTCACCTAAGCACGGGCTTCACGCAGCAACAGGTAGAACCACTCTTCTGCAGAAGCCTTCCAAGAGAAGCCAGAACCCCCGGGTCAAGCTTGGGCTCCCTCGGCTGGCAGCACTGTGCCACTGCACCATTCCAGGCGGTAGGTTCACAAAGGCGGCTGGTGCCGCCTTCAGTTCCCTGCAGTGGATATTGCGATTGACCCCATGCCCAGGCCTAGCCCTCATTCACTGCCTTTGCAGACAGTCATAATTGCTTGTGGAACTCAGGCCAGATTTTGCCTCACAGCGTGAGCTGGGCTCAACTCAACCATCTGCTCTGTCTAGCCCTGTGACCCTAGGCTGACTGTAGGTCTCATTAGACACAGGCAGAAGAGGGTTTTCTTTCACAGGGATGGGATGAGGAGTAAAGGAGGCAAAGCACCTTCACAAAAGGGCACCCCACAGAAAAGGGCATGCTCAGGAGGGTGCTTTCAACTCGAGCCACCTAACCATCTGATTCCACCCTCACTGAGTCCCACAACCTGTGGGATCTTTCCTTCCCTCCATCACATCTTAGCCCAGACCCAAACGCAGCAGAAAGTGGAGAGGGAGGAGGGGACGTAAATAGCTCTTGGATTTTTTTTCCCCTGCAGACAGAAGAAAGTTCTCCCATCAGTACTCAACCCTTAAGATTCAAACCAGCAAGAGGACCACTTCTCATGCTACAGATCACACCACCTATTACTTCCACCTGCCAGAGGTCCTCAAATTCCAAAACGTTCGAGGTGGGAGAAGGTTGTGGGGTGGGGGGAAGGGTCGTTTAGTCTTAAGCTGGCTTATTAGCAAACCAGGTCCCCGTTTTTCAGTGACGGATAGTCCTTGGAGTGAAAGTGGCTTTACATTGAACTGGACCTCCAGTGAGGGGTAGCGAACCATACTTAACCATCAAATCCCACCAAGCCCCCTGCAGCCCTGCCTAGGGAGAGGGCCAGTCAGCCAGGTGCCCTCCAGGGGCTGACTGAACACACCTGGTCTGGGATAATGGAGTGGGAGGGCTTCTGACGGGGACAAATACTATAGGGGTCCCCTTAAAAATGAGAAATTCTCTTAAGACGTTAAAAACCGTTAAGAAAGATCATCTCAAACACTGACAGCATTAAACGAATAGGACAAGATCAAAGGTGAGTTTTTTTCTTTTTACTGGTTTATAATAATCTTAAAAACCCCATCACGCCCATAAACCACCACAGGTGAGAAGATGAAGGAGATGGAGAATGAATGCTACAGTATGTGGGCGGCGTGAGGATCCAGGTATCTTCTAGGGGCAGTGTGGAATGGAGGCAGGGGGTGTGGATAGGAGGCCCTGGCTTGGACCCTTATTGCTGGTTGGGGGTTGGCTGGCAAGAGGGGCTCAGGGTGAACTAGGAAACATCTCACACCAAAGGCGAGGGTAGATGGGGGGCAGGGGGGTCACAGTACATTTTCCATGCAGACTAGGGGTGGGAGTGAGAGCTTCAGAGGCTTGCACCCCTACACAGGAAGAGATGGGTTTGAGGTTTGATTTTAAGCCCCCAAGTTGGTGTCTGGTCCAATTTCCTAAAAGGGCAGCTCACCTTTTGGGGGGAGGCATTGGAACAAATTACAGCAAAAATATCTGGTTTCGAGATCAAGCAAGGGATAAAGGGAGACAATGGTGTTCATTCAGAGAATTTAACTCAGAGAAGCGAGAACTGGGAGGGGCCCCTGGGTGAGATGGTGGCCAACACACAGGGAGAAGGCATCGCACCAGAAGCTGCAGGTACTCCTGGGGGCTCAGGACAGGGAGGTGCCAGTGTTCACAGACGGCAGGAAAACCACTGGGAACAATGAGTTAGGACTTCATGTTGCTATCATTTGGCATAACACAATCAGGCATTTTTTTCCTTTTTTTTCTCTTTTTAAATATAAGGCAACTTGCCAACACATAATTTAAAAACTGGTCTTCAGTCGCACTGCTTCAGATCACTAGAGAATTTCTGGCTAAAGAACAGTGGATCGTATAGTAAACAAAACCCCAAATCTTAAATAAGAAAGCTCACGTTCCCCAGAGACAAGAGGAAAGGGTAGGGCTTATTTGGTTTAAAAAAAAAAAAAGCCCAACTATGCATCTTTAACAGAAGGGGCAAAACATTACAACAAAACATAATCTGAAGTTACAGAAAAATTTTAAATTTCTAGCCAACTAACTGTCACCTGGGAATGAGACTTGGAGCATGGAGTGGGTGAAGAAAGGGCGAGGGGCAGAAGGGGCTGTTTCCAAGAGAGGCCCATCTCCAGCTGTTAGAACCATGCTCATTTGGTAAAGGAGAATTCAAAGAGCTTAAGGCTTTGTGTTTTCTTCGTTAAACTGAGGGGCTGTGAAAGGTGACTAGACAGTGGATGCACCTGTGGGGCCGCTCACACACATTGCTACTCAAACCCACACTACATTCATACAGAGACAGGACGTTTAAAACTTACAGCGTAGAGCAATATTCTTAGCCAGTGTAGAGAGAACCAAATGCACTTTTTTTTTTCAGTGTTTTTAATTCCAAACTCCAATGTGATCATCCCATACCTACTACCTAATCCCTCAAGAAAGACTTTTTTGTTTTGTTTTGCGTTTTTTTTTTTTTTTGAGGGGGGAGTGGGGGATGAGGGCAGCAGATGACTTAGGAGAGAGACAGCAGCGAGAAAGATCTTGGGTATGCTGGATGGTCTCGGCATTTCTCTAGGCAGGGAAAGGGAGTCAGGAACGAAGGTATCAATCCAAACACAGGTTTTTTTCCCCCTTGGTCTCAAGGCTATGGCCACGTGCTGCAGGATGCCCTTGAGGAGTGTGGCAAGGACAAGTGCAGTGGCTCTGGGATCAATGCAGATGTAAAACAAAGCCTTGAGGAAAGGAGAAGGGCTGGGAGGAGATGGCAGACTGGGTCAGTTTTGATTTGAGGTCTTTGGGTAAACAAGGAATTGGCTTTCAGAGCACTTGGGAGGTCTGGCTTCTTAGTCCCAGAGAGACAGACAGGGAGAGACCTAGCTTAGGTGGCTGGGCACTGACAGCTACCTGACCTAGGGGGCCCTTCCCGTAGCCCACACCTCAGTCCAAAGAGAAACAGTGAGAGGTGCAGGAACAGACAAAAGGGGGCTGGTGGGAAATGGCCGAGGTGGGGGTGGGGGGAAGAACTGCACTGACAGGCAGGCATTGGAGAGAAAAGCCTGAAGTTGGGATGAGGTCCCAACATAAACCCAAAAGTTGCTGAGGCTGGTAGAGAGGAAGATGAGAGCAAAGAGGACCCCCCTCTGTCCTCAATTAGATCCCACTAAACTCCCTTTCTTAGACATCTAAGAATGATCACGTTGGAGCAGTGAAACTTTGAAACTATCCAATTACTCAAAAGTAAGACTAAACCTAGGAGGGTGACGTATGATGTGTAGCTTGTGGAGGGCACCAGGGCTACCTATCTATACCCAGGGTGCTGAATATGAAGATTTCGACTATCTGTGGGATCAGGGGCTCGGCTGCCAGGGGCTCGGTGGGCCTTGCTCAGCACGGCCAGGCTCTGGTCTCGGAAGCAGGCCTGCGGGAAATCCCCGCTTAGGTAATCCACTGTCTGCACCAGGCTGTTCTGGCTTGCCACCGGCCCGCCCCCGGTCCCTGCCCGGTAGTGGGCCCCAGCCGCCGCGCAGTCGAGGGGTGCGCCCGCAGGCTGCCCACTGTGGAACGGCACGGCGAGGTCCTGAGACCCCGAGCTGTCGCTATTGGGAGTGGGCAGAATGTTGTTCCACAGGGGCTGGAAGTAGTGACCATTAGGGTAGGCCAGTGGGGCTGCCAGGCCGTTGACTGGTGGGGACGGGGTTGGCTTCTCCAGGGGTGGCTTCAGATGGAAAGCCTGCGCCATGCACAGTTCCTGCGGGTAGGCAGGGGCCTTGCCCACAAAGCCAGGCCCCGCCAACTCGCGTCCTGCCGCATGCTTGCCTGTCAGGCCAGGGGCCGGCGTCCCGCCGGCCTCACTGCACATCTGCTGTAGGTGGGCCAGCTGGTGCTGGTTCCAGGCGACTGGCTTGAGGTCGCTAGGGTAGCCAGTGGGGGCTCGAGAGATGCCCGTGGGCAGGTTGACAGGGCCCGCAGCGGGCAATGCGGCTGCGGCCGCGTGGGTGTGCTCCATGGGATTGACCACACATGAAGGCATTGGTGTGGGGACGCCGTGGGTCGACACCCGAGTGCTTGCATTGATGAGCAGACTGCGGCTAATGGGGCTGGGGTTGGCGATCTGGCCCTCACACACTGAGGTAGTGCTGATGCCTGCCCTCGTCTGGCAAAACTGGCTGATCTGGTGCACGATGCTGCTCAGGTCCGGGGGCTGGCTGTGCTGCAGGGTGGCCGCCATGGAAAGGGGGATAGTTGAGGTAGACACGGTCACATTCGGGGGGGCGTCTGAGTCTGGCATCTTCCGGCCTCCGTGCAGCAAGGGAGTGGGGAGGTGCTGGAGACCCTGGTGAGACAGGGCCTGAGGGTGGACCAAGCCCTGGGTTGGGGCCATGGGCTGAGGGTGGCCCAGGCCCTGAGGCTGCTGGAGGCTCTGAGGGTGGGACAGCGCTGGGGGTGGCGGGATACCCTGAGGGTGCTGCAGCGTCTGGGGAGGGGCATGGGCCAGGGTCTGTGCGTGCTGCAGGGCCTGCTGGCGGGCCAGAGCCTGGGCCTGGGGGTGGGCTAAAGTGCTGGGTGCCACAGTAGCATAGGGCGCCACTGGGGGGTTCATGATGGCCTCAGGGAGCAACCGGGCTCGGGTGCCGTCAAAGTCCTTGAGTATGCTTTTGGCTGGCACTTTGACAATGGCAAGCAGGCCTGCCTTGGTGGCAGCCTGAGTCGGGTAGGGGCTGTAGCGCTGGGCTGATGTGTCGAGGCCGTTCACAGTACGACGAACGTGTTTCCGCTGGGGAACCTTCACACTGTTGGGGAAGATTTTTATAGTCAGTGGGTTGTTTGCGACCTTCTTAGCATACGCGTCCAATTCGGCTGGGGTAGGATAGTGAGCAGTTCTCATTTTCTGTGTAGTGTCCCCTAGAGAGAGAAGGGGAAGGAGAGCAAAGAAGGAGACGGAGCTCATCAGTGCCAAGCCAACCAGCCCTTCTAGATTTCCCATTTGAGGGCCTGAGGGGCAGGGCGAACTAAGCTGTCATCTCTAGTCTTCCACTGAGACCCGGCCTCAGCCCCCACAGAAACAAGCACTGCTCACATTGAGTGAGTACTTCTAATGGACCAGGCCTCGTGCTGAGGACAGGCTGTCTCAACGAATCCTTGCTGCTGCTTTAGGACGCAGGTACTATCATGGTCCCACTTAACAAACGAGGTCACTAAAGATCAGAATAGCAGAGCAACTTGCAAAAGTATCTATCTTAAGAGAGCCAGGACTTGGCCAATTCTCACATGGAATTCTCTCCAAGTTCCTACCAGCCCATCCTGGCCTGGGGGTTGAAGGTTCTAAGCAGAGCTGTTTGTCAGGGCCATTCAGTCCCTGCCCCATGACACCCTGAGGAAGAGGGTACCCAGAATGACTCCTCTACAGTCTGCAGTTGCCAGTGAGGCATCAACTTTCTCTCTGCCTTGGCAGCTGGGGCACCGTGCCGACTGGGTGGGCATCCTGGCGCAGCAGACAGGATGCTGCTTTTTCAGGGGCAGAGGAGTAAGCTGCCAACATCCCTTCCCCATCCCCAAGTCACAAGTTCACTTTTGTTTACAGCTTACTCTAAGCCTGACTGGGTGAAGATCAAAAGGCTTTATTTATTTCCTTGGGGGGTGGGTGACAATAATGACAGGGCAGCAGGGAGGGAACTGAGGAGAAAGGATTCAGAGAATCTTTAAGTCCTGAGAGCCAAAAATAGTCTGTATTCGGCCCTTGTGAGCTGTCACTTTCCAAAATGAAAGAGGAAAAACCTGCCTTCTTTGGAGACTGCGGAAACACCGCTCAATGGGCCTCATTAATGCTAACAGTCTCTTTGTTCCCATCTCCAGTTGCCTCCCATCAGGGGGCTCCAGCGGATGTCGTGCTTCCATCAAAAAGGAAAAGGAAAAGGAGAACAAGAGCTCTTTAAGGATGCCAGGCTCCTGGCAAGGGGTCTCTGCTCCCTTCTCCCTCTCTCTGGGGAGGGTCTCCCCTGAGTATACACAGAAGGTGCTTAATAAAGGCTTGCTGAGTAAGTACACAGACTGCCCAGAGCTGAAAAAAAAGGGGACTGGCTGGGAGCCTTGGCTCAGCTAGCTGATTCCCTCCCTACTTCCTCCCCTTCTAGGGGGCAGCCAGGGCAGACCAAGGACTGAGCTGGCCAAATGCCTGGCTTGTGGCCTCAGCTGGCTTGGCCCAGAGGAGACCCCATTCAAAGTCATGTCGCTGGGCATCAGCTGGAACAGAAGTAGTCTAGTGAGTGTGCTAGCAGGAAAAGGGCACATCTGCCTGCGCTAGGTGACGTTGCTGGTTGGCTGGCAGCAAGTGCTTAGAAACTGCTGCTCTTGGAAGCAAGGAAAGAAAGCTCAAGTCCAGGAGAGGCAGAGCGATCCGGACCCAGGCTCGACGAGGTAGAACTTAGCAAAAGCGTACGGAAAGGAAAAGGTTTGCTTTCAAGCACGGGCACATGCCTTGAACGCAGTAGGCACTCCCACATATTTAAGGCTCTGCTGTATTTACTGAGTACAGAATAGCTGCTCCATTCATAAACGAAATGTTTGTAAGATGACTGATTTGAAGAAGGACTGATTTAGAAGGATGAATGTGACAGTGACAACTGAAGGCAGGAAGCAGAGGGAGGCAGAGAGGCCTAGAAGTCTCCCACCTACTAGGTAGCACTAGCTGGCAAGGAGGTCAAAGCCTGGAGAACAGAGCTCTGCGGCTTCTTATAAGCCACTGACCCTTAATGGGCTTCAGTCTCGACAAAGTGGGGCCATTTTCTGACCGGTTTTACATTCTCCTGGACAAGAAGACACCAAAAAAGTCTGGGATCACTGAAAGATCTTCCCTAAACTCAAGGCGCCAGAATTCCATTAGAAGCTGCCCTGGTCAGCCACTGTACTCTTGTGTGACTGATCAAAAACATGCGACATTCCTAGCTCAGTGTCTTCCTTACCCAGAGCAAACGTGTATAAGTGCCTGGTAAGTGTACTGTCTGACTGAACAACTGGGACTCGGCTGAATAATGGGAGTCTGAAGCTGCTGGGTTTCAGTTCGGACAGGAAAGGAAGGTCCGCCCCTCCATGTTGGAAGAGCTTTCCTCCATGTTGATGGGCTTCTCTCTCTGAAAGTCAGGGAAGAGAGACTGGTACAGCGGCTTGTTGAATAATAGAGCTCCTTTGCTCCAAGTCAATATCAACTCTAAGGCTGTTTTTTTCTAGCAGAGGCAGAGGTATTGATGGCTTGGCCTCAGTCAGAAGTATGGAGTGGGACACTACACCGATTAGTTCTCTCTGTCCTGCCTCCACTGATGTTGACAGTGGTGATGAGGTGAGGTGAGGGGTGGGAAGGGTGGACACAGGCTACAGTATGTTAAGGAAGAATCTCAAGGATGAGAGGAGCATATTGGACAAGAAAGAGGCCACATTCGGGGAATCCAACACCACCCACGTCATGTACCAGATTTCAGCCCAACCCTTAAAAAATAGCCAAGTTTTCCTCAGTACTTTATCTCAGTCCCCACAGAGGCACCCTGAAGCCTTTCTTTCTTCTGCATCATCTTCCTCTAAATGCACAGCCAACACGGATACTACAGCTCTGTAAACAACTTATTTAAATAGCTGGTACCAATGGTGTCATTAATCGAGGCATAAGGCGGTGTAGAGAACAGAGACTCTGTGGTTAGAGAAAAAGAGATCCAGATTCAAGCACTGGCTTTATTATCTGACTACTCAGTTTCTCTCTCAGTCATTCCTCATTTATAAACAGGGATGATACCTGCTGTCCTACCTCACAGAATTACTAAGATCAAGAGATCCAATGAATGGGAAATGCTCTGTGAACAGGAACTATGACTGTCGATAGTTACTACTCAAGGACAGCAGGTTTGGCTGAGTCTGCCCACAGACGGGACAAAGTAACCTGACCATGGAAGCCCTAACTGCAGTACCTCCTGGACTTGAGTCTGAGCATTACATGTAGTACAGAAAGCACTGTTGTCTATTCTAGGAACTGGGGGGATCTCCCTGAATCCAGGCTTCCCTGCAAGGACCTCCCTGTTTATCCTTCTGTTTTAAAGATCAAAAGACATGGGTGGCTTATGCAGCAGGAACCTCTAACCTGTGGAGAGACACAGGCAGTGTGTGTCAAATACAGGCTTTGGAGTCTGACCCAAGTGTGAGTTCTAGCCCAGTCACTGAATAGTAACAAGACATTGACAAACACTCTCATCCTGAAAAGAAAGATAAGAGAGTCCCCCATATGGAATTACTGAGGAATCAATGAGAACATGCATACAAATATTCAAGACAGTGCCTGGCATATGGTAAGCGCTCAACAAACGTTAGCTAATGTTTCTGATATTTCTCTGTAGTTTATCCAGTCACTGGGCCAATTCACCATTTCCAGGTCTTTCCACTAGGGGGCACATAAGCACACAGAGAAGTAGTAAAAAATTAATGTCGATACTTGCCCTAGGCCCCAAAACTCTACAATGAAAGAGGTCACAGTAACTGTCTAAAAGATGATTTGACGACCAGGGATCTTTGGTCATTTCAACCACTCTACCCAGAAATATTTACCAGGCCACCCTATCGATATACCTGTGAGCTGGAAAATTAGGAGCAGAGGCTTGGGGTTAATGAATAAAAAAATGTTCAAAAACACATTTTCTGGGGAATTTGGAGAAGATGGGTCAGAGGAAAATAGACTTTGCAAGTACAAAGTTCCAAAATGGCTGAGGTCTCTCAAAGCAAGTGACATTATGGAATAACAATCGAGAAAAGTTCTAGGAGGGCATCCACCTAACCACAGCTGTGGTCTTCTACCAAGTGCAGGACCCACCCAGAGGCAAGATGTCCTTTAATCCAGCCTGAACTATGGCAAATTATACTTTTAGGTTGGAAAATGCATCACATCCTCCTATACATGTAGAAGAGGAAGGGGAGAAGAGAAAATGTTGGCGTTTCAAGGGAACAATCTTGTGATTCTGTACATAAGGCAGCTCAAGCCTGGGGAATAATTAGCCAGGTGACTGACAGTACTGGGCCAAGAAGCCACATATGCCCTCTCCTGGCCCCAGACCCATCTCCCCTGCCTTGAGCTGACTCTTACAACATAAAGTATACTAAGCTACACACTCTTGCACTGTTGGTGGGAATGTAAATTGATAACAGCCACTATGGAGAACAGTACGGAGGTTCCTTAAAAAACTAAGAATAGAACTACCATAGGACCCAGAAACACCACTACTGGGCATATACCCTGAGAAAGCCATAATTCAAAAAGAGTCATGTACCACAATGTTCACTGCAGCACTATTTACAATAGCCAGGACACGGAAGCAACCTAAATGTCCATCAACAGGTGAATGGATAATGAAGACGTGGCACATATATACAATGGAATATTACTCAGCCATAAAAAGAAACAAAATTGAGTTATTTGTAGTGAGGTGGATGGACCTAGAGTCTGCAATACAGAGGTAAGTCAGAAAGAGAAAAACAAGTACCGTATGCTAACACATATATATGGAATCTTAAAAAAAAAAAAAAAAGGTTCTGATGAACCTAGGGGCAGGACAGGAATAAAGATGCAGACATAGAGAATGGACTTGAGGACATGGGGAGACGCAAGTGTAAGCTGAGACAAAGAGAGTGGCATGTACGTATATACACTACCAAACGTAAAATAGCTAGCTAGTGGGAAGCAGCTGCATCGCACAGGGAGATCAGCTCGGTGCTTTGTGACCACCTAGAGGGGTGGGATAAGGAGGGTGGGAGGGAGACGCAAGAGGGAGGGGATATGGGGATATATGTATACATATAGCTGATTCACTTTGTTATAAAGCAGAAACTAACATACCACTGTAAAGCAATTATACCCCAATAAAGATGTTAACAATAAAAAAAAACCAAACATATATTAAGCTATAAATATGAGTACCCCATCCCCTCACCAGATACGGAGTTCTGTGTTTTGAGCACCTTTTAGGACCCTCCCTAGGATGGGGGCAGGGAAAGGCTGAATAGCAGTTACAAAACTGGTTTTAAGGTCTCTACAGCTGATAGGCCTGGGCTCTGAGCAGCTCCTTGGCTGCTGGTTTCCAAAGGAGACAGTTTATACTCCATCTCACCTTAATGGTAAATGCTTAATGCGAAGAGCTAAGTCACAAGACAGGATTTTCTTCTTTTTTAAAGTTTTGGCTGCACTGTGTGGCCTGCAGGATCTTAGTTCCCCAACCAGGGATTGAACCCACGCCCCCTGCAGTTGGAAGCACAGACGGCCAGGAAAGTCCCAGGATTTTTTTTTCTTACACATTTTGGGAGAGGAAAGAAGAAAGTAAGTGGGCTTAAAAACACCACTGGGTTTTCTCCTCTGCAAAAGTTTAGGTGTAGTTAAGGAGAGCAACAAGAGAGTCAGAGGGATTCAAATACACTGTCCCCTAAACGGACAGGTAAGCCTGAAACCAGGGAAAAAGGATACCTCAATTCTTTTTTTTTTTTTTTGCAGTACGCAGGCCTCTCACTGTTGCGGCCTCTCCCGTTGCGGAGCACAGGCTCCGGACGTGCAGGCTCAGTGGCCATGGTTCACGGGCCCAGCCACTCCGCAGCATGTGGGATCTTCCCGGACCGGGGCACGAACCCGTGTCCCCTGCATCGGCAGGCGGACCCTCAACCACTGCACCACCAGGGAAGCCCCATACCTCAATTCTTGAATAGAGATTTGGGACAGTGGTTGGCAGAGGCTACTTGGGGACTGCTTTGGGGAGAAGGGCGTGAAGGTTCCAAGTCAGCAACTAAGATAAAGCTGCCAACTTGCCTTTCTTCCCAAGCAGTTCAGCCCCTGACAGGACATCTCTGGGCGAAGCCGTCAGAGTGCGCTAAGGAACCTAGAAGACAGACAGCGAGCTGCTCTTTGTTATCTTACTGCATGCTTCCGAGCACACTCCCTCCCCAGTTGTGTGCCTGGAAGTCTGGAACCAGTCACAATGCAGCGAGCATGCAGATTTGGGTGGCCAAGGAGCCCAGACAACTTTCTCACCCAATTATCCTTTAGTAAGAGAAAAGCTGGGGAGGAGCTGGGACAGCAGGGCCGGCCTATTGTGTCAAGCAGTTGCAGAAGGAAGACTGTCACCTTCAGCTTTGTCATGACGCAAGTTGGATTCACTGGCCAAATTCTAGAACTAGCCAGGCTCTGAGTCTTACTCTCCCTCAAAGAAAGGAAGTCAAGAGGCCAGACCATTTTTAACTTCTGAAGATGATCTCACAGAGCAGGGGGCGGCAAACTATAGCCTGCAAGCCAAAACCCAGCTGCTGTGCTTTTGTAGAAAGTTTTACTGGAGCATAGCCACACTAATTTGTTTACATACTGTCTACGGTTGCCTGTGCCCTACGACAGCAGAGGTGAGTACGTGTAACAGAGACCATATGGGATGATCCACAAAGCCTAAAATATCTGCTATTTGACTCTTTACAGAAAAAGTTTGCCAACCTCTGTCATAAAGGATTCAGGTAAGGTGCTGAAGCTCCTTTTCTATTAAAGGGTAAGCCTAGATGCCTCATTGATTTTCCCTTTTTACTCTGAAAGGAAAGTCTATTCCAAATTTAGGGCCATTTTCACACTTGAAGATGCCGTACATGGTAATAAGCCAGGAATAGACTCTTTTCCTTGCACATGATGTAGTACAGCGATAGAAGGTAGGAATCTGGGAAAATACAAAGTATAAAGCCCCAATTCCAGCCAATGTAAGACAGGAATCTAACAGTTCTCAAAAACTCCGTCTTATAGCAAGTATATTAACAGGAACACGCCCAGAGAGACTGAGCAAGCTACCTTCCTATCCGTTCTGGAGGCAAAAGCTTCTTTACTTGCTGTGAACTGAGGGCCACAGCTCAGAAGGCAGACAGCAAAGCCAAAGGGAACTGTCTATTTCCATGGCAGAGAGTGCTCAGAGAGCTCAAAACAACAGAACAGTGGATACAGTTTGTCTCAGAGATACAGTAAGTAATCTGGACTGTGAGTTTTCATTCAATTCCTCATGGGGGCTCAAATTGAAACACTTCTTTGATATATATATCCTGTAAAACTCCTTATAGCCTTATTGCTTAACAGATAGCTATCAGCAACAATTAAAATTAAGATGATACACACTGGGGAATTCTAGTATTTAAGAGGATTTCTCAGGACTTCCCCGGTGGTCCAGTGGTTAAGAATCCGCCTTCCAATGCAGGGGACACAGATTTGATCCCTGGTTGGGGGAACTAAGATTCCACATGCCACGAGACAACTAAGCCTGCATACTCTGGAGCCCGTGCACTGCAACTACTGAGCCCGCGCGTCACAACAAAGATCCTGTGTGCTGCAGTGAAGACCTGACCCAGCCAAATAAACAGAATAACTAACTAAATTAATTAATTAAAAAAAAGAGGATCTCTCTGATCAGAGAAGTGTCTCACAATGTTGACAAGTTTTGCGGCTGCTTTCTTGATGTCTGTGCTGAAGAATATCTTGGAGGTACCAAAATTCATGGTCAGTGTACCCCAAATGTGCCTCTGGTATAGCTCAAATGTAGGGAAAAAATAAACGATCACATCCTTCACTGGGATCCAGATTACTTACATTTCTGAAGTCCAGTGTTCATCTGCGTGTGAGAAAGAAGCTGAAAGGACAGGTCACCTGGCCCTGGTAGACAGGCTAGCATGGCAGACCAGCATCAACACAACGTGAGGCAGTCACTCACACTGTAATGACAAAAAAACAAGGTCATGGAACACAAGGCAACTCACTCAAGGAAGATACCAGGGACATCGGATATGAGCAACAGTGGTCCAGGTTTAGACAGATAAACAATTTAATTAGTAGCATGTTGGCTGAAAATATATCTATGTCTTTATCTGTAGCACAATTTGCTCTCAACTATTACTACGGCTCAAATATTTCAGTCAGCGCAGATGCTTGGGTGGGGAAAATAAAAACTAGAAAATACCTATCCACACAAACAGCTGAAGGTCTTTATGTTCACAAGCTATAGATGCATTCGCTTGGCATTTGCATTTCCTGTAGACTGCTCTCTGTACTGCTTTTGGATAAGCCCATGTGGCTGCCAGATAAACGGCATGCTGGCTTTCATCTGGGCCCCAGCTGAGGCAGGAGCACAAAGGCTAGGGCACAGTCTAACTGAGGTGAAGGAAAAGATGATTTCTCCCTGAAAACAGAACAATGTTCCTGAAGAGAGCTCGCCCTCATAGGGCCCAGCTCCGTCTATTCTCAGCCTTGGCTGGCGGCTGGGGCAGTCAGACATTTCCAGAGACAGTACAGTATATGAGTTGCAAAGGCTCCCAAAGTCCAACTTATGACCCCAGTAATCTGAACTTACTTTGTTTTGGGGGTTTTTTTTTTTTTGGCCACGCCCCATGGCTTGCCGGATCTTAGTTCCCAGACCAGGGAGTGAACCTGGGCCCTCAGCAGTGAGAGGGCGGAGTCCTAACTACTGGACGGCCAGGGAATTTCACCTGAACTTACTTTTAAAAAGAGGAAGGAACAAAGCATCCTAAGAGACAAATTAACTACTATTAAAACAAACTGTTTGTATGTTTCTAGGGATTCACCTTGTTATTGCCTTTCACACAATTAGACCTCCAGAACCCAAAAAAAAGAAAAAAATTGCTTTGCTCCCAGGGTAAATCAAGGAGGTGGTAGGCTGCCAGCAGCCCTCTTTGGGCAGGCAGTCCTGACATTGTATCAAGATGGCGTGGTTTCATCAGTGAAGTCTTCCAACAAGACTTACACAGCCAAAGCAAGCAGACACTGATGTAGCCTTCTGTAGGGAAGGAAGCCTTGTCAACAATGCAAGCTCCCTGTGTACCAAGGACCAAGCTTTTTCCCAAACAACTAGAATGTACTAAAACACATTAAATTCCTTTCCCATAATGCAAACCCCAGAAATCAAGGTAGCATATTAAGGCTTTAGATCACAACAAAAGAGGAATGGGGGAAAGCTCAAATGTTAAAGACCACAAAACCTCTTTCTTTCCCTTAGAGGGCCCTCTCAAGTATGTGAAACTACCTTGTCACGATGAGTATCAGAGAGCTCCAGCTGGAAAGGCCAGGTAGCTGAAAAGATACTTTGTAAAAGAGGCTACTCAAACTGTGTCTAAGATAGCAAGTGCAGAAAGAACTGAAGAGTGAATGCCTCAATGAGAATGGAGCTGCCCCAGAGTTCTGGCATGGATTCAGTCTTTTCAGGTCTCTGGTGGGTGGGATGACAGTATGAACACACTGTGCCAACTGCAGTGCCTCAAGAAATAAAAAGTCTTCTGTTAGGGTCAAATGACTGAGGTACTGCTCACAACCCTTCCCTTGTGAATGCTGATCTCTATTTAATAAGCTCTCCCATATGGTCCTAATATAGCTGAGGGCAAACTCTAAGGAAAGGAAGAGAATTAACAAATACTGGAGCCTAATATTGTGAAATGGACTGTGTGAGGGGCTTTAGTGATTTTTTCCTATTTATTTATTTAGGTATGTATGTATGTATGTCTGCCTGCACTGGGTCTTCGTTGCGGCTAGCAGGGGCTACTCTTCGTTGCAGTGTGCGGGCTTCTCATTGCAGTGGCTTCTCTTGTTGTGGAGCACGGGCCCCAGGAGTGTGGGCTTCAGTGGTTGTGGCTTGAGGGCTCCAGAGCGCAGGCTCAGTAGTTGTGGCGTACAGGCTTAGTTGCTCCGCGGCATGTGGAATCTTCCTGGACCAGGGCTCGAACCCATGTCCCCTTTGTTGGCAGGCAGATTCTTAACTACTGCGCCACCAGGGAAGTCCTAGTGATGTTTTCTTAATTAGGTCTCCCAACCTTTCTTGGAAGTAGGCAATAAGTTCACTTGTCATCTCATCATCTCTAGCCTGGATTACTACAATAGCCTTCCAAATGGTCTCTCTGTTCCACCCTTGCCCCATCACCCAATCTATTCTCCACATAGCAGCCAAAGTAATTTATTTTTTTAAATTGGAAATCATATCAGCTCAAAAATCTCCAATGACTTGCCATCTCACTTAGAATAAAATACAAAATCCTAACGTGGCCCACAAGGCCTTCCATGATCTGTTACATGATCACTACCTCTCTGACCTCATCCTCTAACCTCCCCTGCCCCCCTTGCTGATTCTACGAGCCAAGCACACCCCCACCTCCAGGCTTTGTAATTCACCTGGAAAGCTGAGATACTGTGACGATGGAGGTACAAAAAACACATTCATTCAGCTCTCTTGCAGATACACTCTCTCCCTGTACTTTCTGGAAGGAACCAATCTATGAATGATCACTGTAATCTCTGATATACCTAGTAGATCTTGATGCCTTGCAACCAAGAAGAGACGAGTGGAGGCTGTGGATCCTAAGAGCTGACTATAACATACTGCCCTTCAAGCCACAACTCTGGATTTCAAGAGGCAGAACAAGAGAGAATTAAGTCAGCTAAACTGTGGCAAAAGGCATTAATAGATTTACTGACAGCAAACAAAGGAACAAAAATAAGAGGTGAATTCTGTAAAGACTCCAGAAAGTCAGTTTTTAGTTTGCGCAGGAAGAAGTAAATGAATAAGAAAGACACCAGATCTTGGGACCCTCTATGATTATGTTCCCAACCAGAATCACCCAGCAAGTCTAGACTATTCTTGAGCTCTCACTGGCATTAACTGGGCTGCTAAGAGTACAGCCCTTAGTTTGTGAACCTTTCTTTAAGAGTTCTGCCATCCTTAATCTTCAAGCCCCCTGAGCAGTTTTACTGAAGTCAAGAATCAGATTCTGCCAGGGCAGGGAAGGCAGAGAATGTGGCAAGGTCACAAAGGGTATGATGAAACAGGAAGGAAGCAACTTCCTTCCACAGCCCATTCTAGAAAGCAGGGATGCATAGTATAAAGCACTCCTCTGGAGGCTCGACAGCTGAGCACAAGCCTTTTATTTAAAAACTTCAAACCACCCACACATTTTGATTACCATCTGGCTTTTTCTTAAACGTTAAATTCCAATACAATTTACAGCTGATATTTCCAGAAGCACAATTAGACCCAGAAATCAACATGAGCTCTACCTTCTCTGAAAGGGCCTCAAAATTCAAGTCCAGACTACTGAACAGAATCAACTAGTAACCTGGTGCTCAGACCAAATAAGCTGCAGATGCCACAGAGAAAGGAAAAAGATCTCCTTGGCAGAGCCTCTCTGGGTGCTCTCAGACAGCTTTCCCACCACCAGCTGGTCTGCTGCCTAAGCAGGGGGACGATGGTATTACCATGAGCACAGAACTAAGGTGTCCAGACTCTCCTGGGGCATTTGCACAAGTGCTAGCTTCTCCCAGACTACCTCTAATTAAGGAACAAAAAAAACCCTGTCCCCACTGAGAAAATTCAAAAGGACTTTCACCCATGCCCCCCACCTCCCCCGCCCCACCGAGACTGACAGAGGTTTTATTAAGAGTTATGTTGTTACACTCTCTGCTTTCCTGGGTGGCATCTGATAAAGGACCATCTCTGCCTTAGGACAGGTTTGCCAGTAGGAAAACCTCCGCTGTCTGTACTGTTTGTCCCTGTTTATGCTTACGGTCACTGAAGGGTAGAAAAGGAGGAAAAGGAAGACTCCTCTTCATATTTTTTTTTTTTAGTGAGAAAAGGAAGGGAGAGAAAATAAAATGCTAGCAAAGGCGTTTTTACTTGGGGGCTGGGGGTGAAGCGATCTAGAGTAATCACCTCCCAGCACAGTCTCCCACTCACACCCTAGTGCCTTCCAGTACCCTTCTTTGCCAAGTCTCTCTCCTGCTTTCCTTTTCCTTCCCTTCAACCCCACCTTCAAAATGAACCCCCCCCACCGCCGCCGCAAAAAAAGGTTGACTAGCCCAATTTCTGATTCATGCTGTGGTTCAAAATTTTAAACCTGCCATTTATGGACTTTAATTAAAAAATGAAATTGAGAGCAGTGCCATCTCTGAAATACCAAGTAAAAAAGAGAAAATGTTATGCCCCATGTTATTTGACTCCACTTTATAAAATATACCCAACAGTGAAAATCCTAAGCACATGCATCTTAAGAGAATATGATTAACACTGAGAAGCTCCATTAATTAAAAGAGTCATCACTATCTCTGATTAATAAGCCTTCTCATCCATGAGGTAAAAGGCTTATCTAAAAAGACTACTTTTCAATAGTGGGGGTAGAAGTTTTACCCTACTGTTCCCCATTCTTTTACTCCTGGGGTCCAAGAAATTAGGTTAAAACCTAACGGAAATACTGCTCTGGCGAAAATAAACGGGGTCAAGGATGGCAAAAATTACATGTTTATCAAATCAGACTCTGCAGAATCAGTCATCTTATAGTCTGTGTCAATGAAATAATCTATTCAACCAGTAATTTTTGTCAGTCCAGGTAACTGTGAACTTCCAACTACCTTGTACTTTTCACTATTTACGTGATCTGAATAACATTCAGTCATTGCTCAAAGGCATCTTTCTTCTCTATCTTTAACTCAATAGGGGACTTAAAGTCACTTGTAATTGTAACCTCACAACTCTGGGCTGGGAGAAAGAGCAGGAGAGAAAGATGGATGTTCACTCTGGACTAACTTTGTTGAAAGCCCAGAACTATCCCTGCTGCAAACCATCTCCACATAGCTGAACACAGAGGCTCAAGGGGTTTGGAAACATTATTTCTTTTTTTAAAAATTTCTTTTTTTAAAAATATTTATTTATGGCTGCGTTGGGTCTTCATTGCTGCGCGTGGGCTTTTCTCTAGTTGTGGTGAGCGGGGGCTACTCTTCGTTGTGGTGTGCGGGCTTCTCATTGCAGTGGCTTCTCTTGTTGCGGAGCACGGGCTCTAGGTGCATGGGCTTCAGTAGTTGTAGTTCGTGGGCTCTAGAGTGCAGGCTCAGTAGTTGCGGCACACGGGCTTAGTTGCTCTGCAGCATGTGGGAACTTCCTGGACCAGGGCTTGAACCCGTGTCCCCTGAATTGGCAGGCGGATTCTCAACCACTGCGCCACCAGGGAAGCCCTGGAAACATTATTTCTAACTACCCTTTAGACCCATCACAACAGGTCCTGTTCCTATGCTGTTTCCCACCCCACCCTGGTCCCTAAAGGTGCTTTCTCTGCCAGTGCTTTCTTTAGCATGAATACTCTTTCCTAGATCCTCTTATTATTTATCTCATCTATGACCCACTGCTTTCTCCTGAATTTGTTATTCAGGTCCTAGGAAAGTATTTGCCCTGGCCATTCTAACCTTTCAACTCGAGTGTGAGCTTCCAAAGACTGTCTTTTATTTATCCTTCCAAGTAACAGGGTCAGGAATGAGATTATTCATGTAACAGATGTTTAATAAATATTATTGGCTCACATTCCAGAAGAATAGCAATACACTTTAATCCCAGGCTCTGGAATTTATCTGAATTTAGGTCCTTGAAACACATGGATAATACAAGTGCCAAAAGGTGTCCGTGCCTGTGTGTGCACAGGTGCCTTTACTCTGAGAGTGAGAGAGCAGAGGAGACAAAAACTGCCTAGGTACTTAAAAAAAAAAAAAAAGGCCCAGGTACTACTTTTGCATTGTATTGAAAAGTATCCTTTGGGACTTCCCTGGTAGTCCAGCGATTAAGACTCCATGCTTCCACTGCAGGGGGCCAAGTTCGATCCCTGGTCTGGGAATTAAGATCCCACATGCTGTGCGGCAAGGCCAAAAAGTAAAAAAAGAAAGAAAAAAAAACAGTATCCTTTGGCTTCTGTACTTTCATCCCCATTAGGTAGAAATCAGTGTTCCTAAAACTGTGAAATGCAGGCTGTGTTCATTGCAAGCCACTAAATCAGAATTTGCAGTTTTTCATTATCGTATGTAATAGCCTTCAGTTTCCTATCAGGGCTGTATCACTATAACTTAAGCTGAACAATTTTAGAAAGGTAGACTGACCTTTGTATTTAACCACATTCATAATCACAAGCAGAGCTCTCAAGCTGGGTAGAATTTTACTCATAAGTACCTGGGACTGTGCCCAGCAAGACAATGAGAATAACAACGAGAAGAAACCGCTTGCTTGAGATAATACACAAATATTGGATTTTTACCTTTTACAATTTCCTGTAGAAACTTGTATCAAATCAGAAAGTTTCTGATTATTACTCAGATTAAATATAATTTAACAAATAACCTATAATTATGTGGCAGTTTTTAATCTTCAAAGCCCACATCACACATGAGTCCATGAAAAGCTGCCAGAGAAGCACAGATCTCACATCCAGATGGGGAAACTGAGGCATCAGAGCTAAATCATTAAAAAAAAAAAAAGTAAATCTGTAGGAAAGATATCAAAGTTGGGTGCAATTTTAAGACTCAGGGTGTCTAAAAAGTCCTTTAATAGGCCTTGACTGAGCCCAAAACAAGTCAGATCATAGACAGGTATTCATTCCGGTTAAAATGAAAAAGGCAGTTCCTCAGTATAGCTTCTGTAATTTTATAGATCAAAGACAACATGGAAAAAGAATGTGAAGAATTTAGCAGGCTGTTAAAAAACTTTGGCAAGAATGTGTTTAAAGAACATCTAAATGAGCTGCTTACTCACGCCCTTTCTCCTCCCCTCACCTGCACGGAGGCCGCATTCTCTAGTGACTTCCTTGCCTCAGAATCACCTCGCCAGAGTAGGCCCCCTAACTCAGTCTAGAGTCTGGCTTTCAAGTTTGAAGGGTGACAGAAATTTAAGAGACTTAAGGTCATTTAGAAAGCCTGCTTCATTTTTTTAAAAATGTGTTTTATTGAAGTTGATTTACAAGGTTGTGTTAATTTCTGCTGTACAGCAAAATGATTCAGTTATACATATATATATACATTCTCTTTCATATTCTTTTCAGTAGAACCTTGTTGTGTATCCAGTCTATATTTAATAATAGTTTGCATCTGCTAATCCCAAACTCCCAGTCCATCCCTCCCGCACACACCCCCCCCCTTGGCAACCACAAGTCTGTTCTCTACGTCTGTGAATCTGTTTGTTTCATAGGTAAGTTCATTTGTGTCATATTTTAGATTCCACATATAAGTGATATCGTATGGTATTTGTCTTTCTTTTCTTTTTTTTTTTGGCCGAGCTGCATGGCTTGCAGGATCTCAATTCCCCAACTAGGGATCAAACCCAGGCCACGGCAGTGAAAGCCCAGAATCCTAACCACTAGGCCACCAGGGAACTCCCCTTGTCTTTCTCTTTCTGACTTACTTCACTTAGCATGATAATCTCTAGATTCATCCATGTTGCTGCAAACGGCATTATTTCACTCTTTTTTATAAGCCTGCTCCATTCTGAATACGTAACTACAAGACATTATTATTTATTTTACTAAATAAATTTATTTATTTATTTTAAAATTTTTGGCTGCATCAGGTCTTCGTTGCTGTGCACAGGCTTTCTCTAGTTGTGGTGAGCGAGGGTTTCTCATTGCAGTGCCTTCTCTTGTTTCGGAGCACGGCTCTAGGCGCGCGGGCTTCAGCAGTTGCAGCACGCGGGCTCAGTAGTTGTGGCGCATGGGCTTAGCTGCTCCGCGGCATGTGGGATCTTCCCAGACCAGGGCTCGAAACCATGTCCCCTGCATTGGCAGGCGGATTCTTAACCACTGCACCACCAGAGAAGTCCCTACAAGGTATTATTCTAAAACAAATCTAGATGAGAGTGTTTGGACCTGTGTGTGCTTCTGTTTCCTCACCCCGGTGCCAAGGTGTCTTCCTTATCTGGGTCTAAAGTGCCTAATCCAAAGTTCACTGCTGGGTTTAGAAATTTCAAGAGACATTTATAAACCCATATTTTTGCTATGTAATGAGTAACACTGATTTATACTGCCTAAGAGAGTAGTTTGTCAAAACTGCAGAGAATGGTTTTAATGAAATTTTGAAGAGGTGTTGAAGAGTTATGAATGGAAGCAGTGAAAGGAGACAGGATCCACAGCAACATCTGAATGCATGTGCGTGGACTGAAGACACAACTCCCACCAAAGTCGTTGGAGAAATATAAGCAAGTACTAAACATATAAAGAAATGGTGCAACTATCTAATATTTAAAGAAATGTAAATTAAATAGAATGACATTTTATTTTTTGATTAAAAATTGACAAACATGTTTGGAAAAAAATCTAGAACACACTGAGTCAAGGATACAGTGAAGAGTCACTAAAGTGAGATGTTAAATTGACACATTCTTTCTAGAAATAAATATGAAGTTTTTAAAATATTCATACTCCTGATATGGTAACTACACTTCTAAAGTCTAACTTAAGGAACTAATCAGAAATGTAAACAAAGGGCTTCCCTGGTGGTGCAGTGGTTAAGAATCCGCCTGCCAATGCACAGGACACGGGTTCGAGCCCTGACCCGGGAAGGTCCCACATGCCGCGGAGCAACTAAGCCCCATGCGCCACAACTACTGAGCCTGTGCTCTAGAGCCCTCGAGCCACAACTACTGAAGCCCGTGTGCCTAGAGCCCATGCTCTGCAACAAGAGAAGCCACCGCAATGAGAAGCCTGCGCACCGCAACGAAGAGTAGCGCCCGCTCACCACAACTAGAGAAAGCCCATGTGCAGCAACGAAGACCCAACACAGCCAAAAATAAATAAATAAAAAAATTTATTTAAAAAAAAAAAGAAATGTAAACAAAGATTTCCATACAACTCTCTTCACTGTAGTATGGTTCATAATTGTGCAAAAACTCCAACAATCTAAATGTCCAAAAGTAAGGAAATCGTTATATAAATTATGGGCTATTCATCTATTAAAATTAGTATGAGCCTCCCAAATTAAAAAATATATATTGTTAAAAAATATCTAAGGACAAAAAAATGCTTATAAGATAAATGCTGGGTTAAAAAAGTATGTGTGTGTGTGTGTATATATATATATGTATATGGTGTAATAATAATTTTGTAAAATTTATTATATATACATAAAAATTATGAAGTCATTTGTATTTCAGCATTAAATGCATTACAGCACTTTGTGGGGATAAATTCTCATTCCTGGACTATCTAGTTCAGGATAACATTCTACTTAGCTTTCATTTCTTGAATATAAAACGAACAGAGCCAAGGAAGTAACTTAGGAAAAAACTGGCTGGCAAGGGCAGTCATTTTCTCATAAGTTTTCAAAAGGAGAAAATTCACATATAGATAAGTGTCAAGTGAAGCTCAAATCACCTGAAGAAATCTGGATTAACAAGAGGCACATCAAAGTGGTTAAGAGACAAGACTGAGTTTGACTCTCAGCTCTGCTGCTTACCAGCTATGTGACCTTGGGAAAGAAACAACTTCATCTGTAAAATGGACCTAGTTCATGGGATTGTTGTAAGAATTAAATGAGTTTAATATACTCAAGTGCTTAGGACACCAGTGCCTGAACGTTATTCAAATGTTGGCTCTTATCACTTTCTTAATCTATCAAAATCCAGGTCACTTTTTATTTTGCCAACACAACTAAACCACCACCTTACATTTTATATAGTTCTTTATACTCTGAAACATGTTTGCATACACTATTTCACTTGAAATTTAAAACAATCTTTTAATCTATATGGAATAAGTATCATTCCCTTTCCATAGATTAGCAGGTTTAGAAAGATTAGGTAACTTGTCTAGTGATATGTAGCTGGGATAGTGGACCTCATATCGAGTCTCTGTCATAACTCCTAGACTTGGGGCTCATTCCATTAGACAAGTATTTTCTAATCTGTAGGCTTGACCAGCCTTAAAAAAAAAAAAATCACAAAGTAACAGTAGGAATGCTTATTGTTTCATGACTCTATTCCAGCTATTTAAATTATGTGTGTATTTATTGGGATGCAGTCTTTATTGTGGGCACAGATGAAGATGTTCGAAAAACACTGCACTATACCATGGCTGCCTCTCAAGTCTTTATTCGGTACCTATCACAGCCCTCTTCTTACACTTATTTATTTATTTTTTTTGCAGTACGCGGGCCTCTCACTGTCGTGGCCCCTCCCGTTGCGGAGCACAGGCTCCGGACGCGCAGGCTCAGCGGCCATGGCTCATGAGCCTAGCCGCTCCCTGGCATGTGGGATCTTCCCGGACCGGGGCACGAACCCGTGTCCCCTGTATCGGCAGGCGGACTCTCAATCATTGCGCCACCAGGGAAGCCCTTCCTACACTATTATATACAACAAAAACATACAATTCTAAGCCATGGTTTTGTTTTTTAAGTGTAATTATCGACTTTCCTATGGATTTGGGGAACTACCTGTCCCACATCAGCACTTCGCTCTGTAACTCTATTATACTATTGTACTCTGTAACTCTTCGGCTAGCCTAACACTTTGGAATCAGCTTTTAGTGAAAATTCCTTTTTTAAAAAAAGGGGCGGGGCAGCAACTATAACCAAGGTAAGACTGCAGTGGGAAAGTGACTACATAAAGGCAAAGAAACGCTTTAGGTTCGAGTGGTTAGACTTTCTTCCCCAGGGGAAAGCTCTATCATTCACACTGAGGAAACTGTATCAGAGAATACTACAGGTAATGATCAAACACAGTTATCTCTTGTTCTCAATCCTCGCACAGAAAACTCTTCCTTTCCTATTCTCATGCTCTTTCCTGAATGTGAGAAGTAAACCTTGCCTAACTGTGAACGTACTCTCAACTCATACCTTTTCTAAGTCTGTTTCCACTTTGGACATGCATACTATGATGGAAGCTGGGCATCATACAGCCCACCAAGGTCTCTGGCAGGAAGCATCCCTCTGCTCTTTAAGATGTTCTAAATTTGGGGGCGGTGAAAAGGAGCTCACACTTTTCCATGGCTATGCATCTAGTATATCCACCATATATTCATTTGGTCTGTTACCTTCTTAGAACTAGTTCTCTGTACACAATACCTTGAGCTTATGTGCCTTAGATTTCTAGTGTAGAGTTTCAGTAAGGCTAGTAAATTCAGCGCAGGTAGGGAATGAAGTTATGCTTACAGTAAACACATCACCCTTCACTGTATTAGATTATTAGGGTTGGTTTGGCAATAGGCAGATTTTAAGGTAATAGGGCAAGGCATGACTGATACACTAATACGTTCTGTTCATTTAGGCCCTTCCTTCTGCCCCAGCCTGAGTAGAGGACCATGAGGAATTCTGATGTATAACAACTTTGGGGGAGGGTTTCTATAGCCTTAGTGAAAATCAAAAGATCTTGCCTTGCCATTTCACTAAGACTCACTATCACTGGAAGCTTTATGGCTCACACTCCACATATCCAAGGAATTACCAGGCTTCTGAAGCCTACGGTGTTTCTGAAAGCAGGAGAGGCTGCTAAACCTTAAAAGGACCCAGGAACTGAAAGCTTACTGAGGAAGAGGAGCAACACCTCCTCCCACACCCTGCAAACTACCACAACTGGATAATGAAATTCAGAATACTGGCTGTATCCACAGCAAGAAGAGAGAACAGAGAGACAGTCCCTGTCCCTGCTGGAAGAATACTTTGATAGCTAGAGTAAACACCCACAGAAATAAGATTCTGAACTTAGCTTTAGGAGGCTTCCTCATTTCAGGAACTGCCTTAGGAAACAAAACAAAAACTAACAAAGTAGTTTTAAATTTTTCAAGGACTCAAAGTACTACAGCTCACTCACACATCAACCCATCAGCAGACTGGCCCTGAGAAATTCCATAATCATTCATCATTGTTATATGTCAGTGTGTGACCGGTTCTAACTGGTCAAACATGTGTCTTATACGAAATATTAAGTGCCACCCAAACAAAGCAATTTAACTCAAGATTACTTTAGCACTGAGTGAATCAGGAAAAAGTATATAAATACACGTTTTATCTTACAGATGTCTAAATGAGCTGTCTTCCTTTACCTCAAAGATACCTCAAAGAAATGGCTAACACTACACAAATTAACATTTTATAGACAGTGGCAGAAAACAAGTTCACAGCTCTTCTATTCCTGGTACATGCCTCCTTTACTCAGTGTACCCATTCACTGTCCTAATTTCAACTCCGTCAACTTCTCGCTCTGGGGTCTCCCTCACCAACTAAGTGTCCTCACCAACTTTCACCCAGTTCCCTCTGTTTCAACTGGATTAGAAAGAGAAGGTACCCAAACAGAGCACAGAGTGAGGAGCGTATCCACAAAGTTGAGGGTGGGGAGCCCTGATGTGGGGAGTCAGAACCCAAGTGGCGTGAGAACATCCCCAGAGGGGATGGACGCAGCGACTACTTCCCATTCAATAACAATGAGCCCCAATAGGGTCTGCTCAGATCTTGGCTTCTAAATACTAAATCCTCCGTAACAGGAACAAAGGCGCCTTGGAGAAATGGCTGAGGCAGAGAAAGTACTAGATGAGGCTGGTACATACTACTGTGTAGGAAAGGAAGTGCTCAAAGAATAATGGTGACATGTCAAAGAACACAGAAGCTACAGGATGCTCAGCTGGTGAGGGAAACTCCAGAAAGATAAGTTTACACAGTAGAAATTAGAGGGAACAGAGAATGGATACACTGAGTGAAGGAGGCATATACTAGGAATAGAATAATTACAAATTTTTTTTTCTACCACTGTTCAAAAGATGTTAGTTTGGGTTAGTGTCAGCCAAACCTTTGAAATAGAAGGACAGCAAATCACTTAGGCATCTTTAAGGTTAAACATATAGTTATGTATTTTTTTTCCTGATTTACTGGCAAAATCTGGGATAATTTGAACATCAAAGTAAATAAAGATAACAGACTAAATTTAATAAAATGTAATAAGTTGAATAAAATAGGAAATCATGAGTCCATACTAATGTAAATAAACTAGTAAACTGAAAGGCTTAAGAGGAAAAGGATATTTGCATGGTTTCAAATTGTCTCCTCCCAAAATACTTAGTAATTACAAAGGGAAAAGAGTAACTTTACACTGGAAATGCCTAGCAGGCACCACCTTAACCAAGTGATCAAACATTCCCAGTTACGGAACAAATAAAAATTCTGCACTTCTTGAAATTATGCAGTGAAGAACACAGCATCACTCCTGTGATATTCCTGTTAAAGACATATAACCTAAGTTAAACACGAGGAACCATTAGACAATCCTAAATTGAGGACTTTCTACGAAATAATTGTCACTAGTGTCAAGGTCGTGAACATCAAAGAAGGCCTAAAAAACTGTTCCAAATTAAAGGAGACCAAGAAGACATAAGAAATAAATGCAAGGTATGATCCTCAACTGGACCCTTTTTGTAATAAAGAACATTACTGGTACAGCTAGCAACATCTGAGGGGGGGTCTGAGAATTATTTGATGGCAATGTGTCATTGTTAACTTCCTGATTTTGATGGCTGAATTGTGATAATGTTGGAGAATGTTCTTGTTTGTAGAAGATAAACACCAGAGTATTCAGGGATGATGATGCATCAAGTCAGCAACTTATTTTCAAATGATTTAAGGAAGAAAAATATTCTCTGTACTGTACTTGCAACTTTTCTATAAATTTGAGATTGTTTCCAATTTTTTTTTTTTTTTTTGGCTGCGCTGGGTCTTCATTGCTGCGTGTGGCCTTTCTCTAGCTGTGGCGAGTGGGGGCTACTCTTCGTTGTGGTGTGCGGGCTTCTCATTGCGGCGGCTTCTCTTGCTGTGGAGCACGGGCTCTAGGCGTGCGGACTTCAGTAGTTGTGGCACACGGGCTCAGTAGTTGTGGCTCGCAGTCTCTAGAGCACAGGCTCAGTAGTTTCGGCACACGGGCTTATTAGTTGCTCCGCGGCATGTGGGATCTTCCCGGACCAGAGATCAAACCGGTGTCCCCTGCATTGGCAGGCGGATTCAAACCACTGCACCACCAGGGAAGTCCCTGTTTCCAAATTTTTTACTAAAATTGTTAAAACAAACAAACAAGATAGCAGTGTTGAAATCTGAAGGGGGGGTGTGGAGATCATAAAGAAAAGTTGAAAAGAGTGGTCTGTTAGAAACGATTCTCATTTTATCTCAACGCAGGTGACATCTTTGAATTGGTGAGTGCCGACACTGGGGTTCCTGCCTTCTGGAATAGGTTTCCTGTATCTTTCTGCCTCATCAACTTCTAATTTCTTTTCAACACTGATCTGAATAACATTTTCTCCTGTGCCTGCACTTCAAATTCTCTCCCAACCTCCACTCTGTTCTGGCAATGCTTCCACTAAGTGGCATTCATGCAACTCTCTTACCCTAAAGATGGAAAATTTCACCTTTAGAAAGGTTCCAAAAGCAATGTCTTATCCTGAAGGAGGCACTATTAATGAACCTCCTTTCTTTAGGCCTGACATTCACTAACATCTCCATCAAGTTCATGTTTTAGTGAGAGTTTTTCAAGGCCTTTCCTTCTAAATACATATAACCTACGCTCCAAGGGAAAGCCTTGTTATATCTTCTGGACTGTAACAGGGTTTTGACACTCTTTCCTCCCACTATACAAAAAGTTTCAAATGACATCATAAGCTTTATCTCCAGACTTCCTGAAATGTAGCAACTATAACTAGCTTCTCTACTTTCACACCAGCAGCAGCTGGCAGGCAGAGTCTTGGTTATTCTACAGCAGAAAGGTTTTCAGTAACAATCAATGAAGAGCTTTGAAGTAGTACAAAGATGATGTTTATCACTCATCCTTTCCTCTTCTTTCCTATTTAGGGTGATCATGGAAGTTTTGGAAGAGGAACAACTATATTATAGCCTGTCTCCAAGCAGCCACGAACTTTCTCCCCCCTCCCCTCCTTTGGCTGTGCCACGCGGCTTGTAGGATCTTAGGTCCCGGACCAGGGACCAGGGATTGAACCCGGGCCCACGGCAATAAAAGCTCCAAGTCCTAACCACTGGACCGCCAGGGAATTCCCCTTCCCTTACTTTAAACAAACACTAACAAAAGCAGACTCTTAAAATGTGTGGCCATACTTTTTGGCAATTTATCCTCAACAAAATTTTTATGCAGCCACATCCATGAAAATATCTAAGGAGACCGATAGGCCCTTGGGAAGAGAGCCTAGCAACAAAGGACACTAAAGTGAGCAACAACATCCAGAATGAAAGCAGCAGCAGGTCACCTAGAGATCGAGGAACAGCTCTGGCTGGAATTAGCTTCACTCTTTTCGTGTTAAAGAGAGAAAATTTTGCTTACTAAGCCAATTCAGGGTAACCATCAAACAACAACAGAGAAAGGGGAAATAGCAAAGGAACGTCATCATCTTTAGAGAAAGACAAACTATTTCCTTTTGTTTCTTCCCTCTTTCTCTACCTAACAAGGATTGTTTCCAAAGACATTATGCAATTTTTTTAAAAATCACAAACTAAAATTCCTACAGAGCTAAAGAAACGTGTCCTCAGTGTCATACTGACTTTATTTTTTTTAATTTATTATTATTATCTTTTTTTTTTTTTTTTTTTGGCTGTGCTGGGTCTTCATTGCTGCGTGCAGGCTTCTCTAGTTGCGGCGAGCGGGGGCTACTCTTCGTTGCGGTGCTCAGGCTTCACACTGCGGTGGCTGCTCTTGTTGCGGAGCACGGGCTCTAGGTGCGCAGGCTTCAATAGTTACAGCGCACGGGCTCAGTAGTTGTGGTTCATGGATTCTAGAGAGCAGGCTCAGTAGTTGTGGCACACAGGCTTGGTTGCTCCGTGGCATGTGGGATCTTCCTGGACCAGGGATCAAACCCGTGTCGCCTGCATTGGCAGGGGAATTCTTAACCACTGCGCCACCAGGGAAGTCCCCATACTGACTCTAGTGTCCAAAAGTTTTCTTTTGCACTTTTAGTGCAAGCAGAGGACTAAACTGCACCTTGCTAATTACTATAATCTTACAATAAGCACATACTCCTGTGAATGACATTTAGTTCCATCTCAGTCTATTCTCCCATGATAAGCAGCAATGAACTCAAGGGTATGATGTCAGAATATAAAAAGCCATTAAGGCTGCTCCTAACAGATTCTTTTAAAATATGATCCTACACTGCTCTTCAAAAGAAGGACAATATGTTTTAATTCTGAAATGGATTTTTACAATGCTTTGACCTCCTATCTAAAAGAAGTCTGGAAAAAAAAGTAACTGCAGTGGAGTGAGGGAGTGAAACATGTCACTCTGGTTATTAAAATCCATCAAGTTCATACTTCAGCCTTAGGATAACTGCAGCCAAAAAACAGACTCGCAAGTAATTAACACCACTGTCTGCAATAAAAGTTAATTGGACACAACTGAACTAACGCCCTAGTCATCGGGAAGCTGCAACTGGCGAAGAGCCCACTTCTCCTGTTCCTTCAATTTGCAAACAAAACTGCTAATGATAATCTGTGGACAAACAAGAAATTGCTCTCATGGCTTCCCCACTGCAAATCACTCAGCAATTCCAGCTAATGCCCAGGCATGTTGGGCCAAGAGAAAAATCATTAACCAACACTTCCTTGGATAAAGATGAATTTTAACAATAACCAAGCCCATTAAGGCTGAGAGTTGCTGAGAACTGTTAACTTTCCCCGGACACCCTAAGTAAAGCAATGTGGCCTGATCTCCACACCTTAGTACTACACACGAGACGTGCCCTGTGCCACTAGCATGTGGTAGTAAGAAGAGACATTATGCAAGGCTGGGAGCTACTGTTACACAAATAATTTATCTTCTTGTAAGAGAATCCTGGGTAATCTCATTTTTAGACAGGCAAATGGCATTGCAGATCTGCTTCAATAGCAAAGATTAAATCGCTTCTGAATTGACTTTGGAGTTGATAGATTCCTGCTGCCTGACTCATCTGCCTTCAATTCTGGACAAGAACTGTGCCCTTTCCCCTGGAATTAGTATCAGACTCTCTGCTTTTCAATTCTGTCTACAGCCCAAGAGACTGAGACTCCTAAGGGTATTATGGCATCTTAGGTAGCCACTCTTACAAAAGGGGAAAATTGTGGTCATTATATCTACAATGACCTGAAAAGTGGGCAGGAGGCAGTAACCTCCTGAGGTGACAGAAGGTAAAAGAGAAAAACAAGTACAAAGTACTACCTCTGCTTATTTTTTCTTAGGTGGTCTGGGCTCTATCCCAGCAAGGAGATGGCTAGAGAAATTACTAATGCAATCAGAACCATCCCCAAGGAAGCAGCTGGACCAACTGTCCACTTGGTATACTTTTCAATAAAAGTTATTTTGGAAGGTTGCAGTTTACTTCCTCTAGTCATCAAAATACAACATTTTCTGATATGAAATATGGAAAAGCCTAAGAATATCTCATCCAGTATGTAAAAAAGAGAAGGATCTAGAAACTGTAATATGGATAGCAAAGTGAAACAGGAGTTTAACCTGAAAAAGAGGACACTTAGTAGGAACGTCATTCATTCACTGGGCACCTATGACACACTAGGCACTATGGTAGTAGTAGTACTATATATTAGGAATACAGATATGGCAGACAAAATCTTGATGAGGTATGTGATTAATGTGATCATTTCATAATATATACAAATATCAAACCATTATGTTGTACACATGAAACTAATATCATATTGTTTATCAATTAAACCTCAGGAGGGACTTCCCTGGTGGTTCAGTGGCTAAGACTCCACACTCCCAATGCAGGGGGCCCAGGTTTGATCCTTGGTCAGGGAACTAGATCCCACGTGCTGCAACTAAGAGTTCACATGCCGCAACTGAAGATCCTGCATGCTGCAATGAAGACCCAGCAGCACAGCCAAATAAATAATAAATATTCTCAAAATAATAAATAAATAAACCTCAGGAAAGGAAGGACGGAAGGAAGGAAGGAAAACAGAGTTGTTTGAAAACCCAAATAATGAAAAAAATACTTCCAGGAAACAATGAGAAAGATGGGAGAAAACAATATGGGTCATTGAAGGCTGAGTAAGAATTTAGCAGATTGAGACAGGTAGGCCACTCTACACAGAGAAACTAGCATAATGAAAGGCATGCAGTTGTAAAACTAACTGGCTGGCTTGTTTGGGGAACCACAAGTGGTCTGGTATGGAGAGGAGAGTGTCAGGTGTATGGGCTAAACCTGGAGATGAGCCTGATGTGTTAAATTATGAAGAGCCTTATATTTTATACTAGAGGGACAGAATAGCAGATTAAAAATAAATCAGGGGGCTTCCCTGGTGGCGCAGCGGTTGAGAATCTGCCTGCCAATGCAGGGGACACGGGTTTGAGCCCTGGTCTGGGAAGATCCCACATGCCGCGGAGCAACTAGGCCCGTGAGCCACAACTACTGAGCCTGCGCGTCTGGAGCCTGTGCTCTGCAACAAGAGAGGCCGCGACAGTGAGAGGCCCGCGCACCACGATGAAGAGTGGCCCCCGCTTGCCGCAACTAGAGAAAGCCCTCGCACAGAAACGAAGACCCAACACAGCCAAAAATAAATTAATTAATTAAAAAAAAAAAAGTAAAATAATTTTTTTTAAAAAATTTTTAATAAATAAATAAATCAGCAGGGGCTTCCCTGGTGGCACAGTGGTTAAGAATCCGCCTACCAATGCAGGGGACACGGGTTCGAGCCCTGCTCCGGGAAGAGCCCACATGCCATGGAGCAACTAAGCCCGTGCGCCACAACTACTGAAGCCCGCACGCCTAGAGCCTGTGCTCTGCAACAAGAGAAGCCACCATAATGAGAAGCCCGCACACAGCAATGAAGACCCAACGCAGCCCAAAAAAATAAAAAATAAAAATAAATAAATAAATCAGCAGAAAACTAGCCCTGACATCTTATAGACTAATTGTGATGATTAAATGAGATTATATTTATAAAGTGCTTAGTACAGTGCCTATGCTCAATGACGGTAGTTATAACTATTATTAGCTAATGTCAGACTTTATCCTGAAGCCATGGGGAGATAGGAACAGGTTTTAAGGACAGTAACATGATCAGATGTCTATTTTAAATAAATCTGCTGCAAGTGTGAAAGACAAATGGGAGATGGCAGAAGTCATTTAAGTGGCTATAGTGATTTCGAGGTGAGAGATGATGAAGATCTCAAATAAAGGTGTCATAAGAGGGCTGTCATACAAAGGAGGGAGCAGCTTTATCTCTGAGCTCCAGAGATCAAAAATAGGTTAATAAAGTCTGAAGAAAGGCAATTTTCAGTGAACATAAACAATAATTTGAGCTTATTCAACAGTGGCACAGCACTAGAAACACTAAAGCAAAAGCAATGACCCCTTCATTAAGAATGACGGAAAAGAGTTTATTTTCAGTAGCTAAGAATTTGGACTAGATGACCACTAAACCCAATTTCCAGATTCCAAGATTCTAAATCACTTACAGAGGTGGTTTTGTAAAATCATTAACAATTGCTTACATTTGTAGAGAGGTTTACAATTTTCAAAGTGCTTTCACATTGATTCTCTAACTTAATTTTCTCAAATGCCCTGAGATAGTCTGGGCAGGTATCATTAGTGCCATTTTCACAGATAAAGAAATTAGGAAAAGCTAGTAAGTGCCTGGACTTCAACCAGATTTTCAGGCTCCTGGCTCTGTGCTCTTTCCATTCTCACCATTGCCGCCAACATGGTGCCCGCGTTGAAAATCCATTCTGAGAAACCAGCCCTCTTTAGTCACCTGTTCCAGTGTTTATTCTCAAAATCAGTAAATTCTTCTGCATGTCTTATTTTCGCTGTTCAGAAGTTTCAGCCTATTCCTTTGCCCTCGTGTAGGTGAATAAGAGCTAGTCATCTATCTTTATACAATGTTCCTTCATATTTACATATTATAAAATGTCTGTCATGGGCTTCCCTAGTGGCGCAGTGGTTAAGAATCCGCCTGCCAATGCAGGGGACACAGGTTCGAGCCCTGGTCCGGGAAGATCCCACATGCCGCGGAGCAACTAAGCCCATGCGCCATGACTGAGCCTGCACTCTAGAGCCCGTGAGCCACAACTACTGAGCCCAAGTGCCACAACTACTGAAGCCCGTGCACCTAGAGCCCGTGCTCTGCAACAAGAGAAGGCACCCAATGAGAAGCCCGCGCACCGCAATGAAGAGTAGCCCCCGCTTGCCACAACTAGAGAAAAGCCCACACACAGCAACAAAGACCCGACGCAGCCAAAAATATAAATAAATTAATTTAAAATAATAAAATAAAACAAAATGTCATTTCTCTAATCTAGGATAATTAATCCCAATTACTTGAGTTTTTTCACATAAATATTATTTCCCTTAAAGTAGTTAAGTAATCTGATCCTTAATTTAGTACTAGCTCCAGGAAGATAATATTCTCTTCCCATCACTCCAATTCTAATCCCCAGATATCTATTCTATTAAAGAGTACTTCCTCCAATTAATTAATATCAATATTTATTGAGTACCTAATATGTAGCAAGGCACTGCTCCAGGAGCTAGGGACTCAGCAATGAACAAAACAGACAAGAACTCCTGTCTTCATGGTGCTTCCATTTGTACATGAGGTAGAGTGTGAGGGTCAGATAAACTTAATGAATACGTAAGTGACACAGACTATTAGAAGGTGATAAATGCTATGAAAAAAACAAATGAAGCAGTGTAAGGAGATGAGGAGGACTGGATGGGGCAGCAACCTTAAATAGCATAGTCAGAGTGTGGTCCTCACTGAGAAACTGTACTTTCTCCATGCTTTATCTGCTAGTTTCAGTGCAAGGCAGCAGTACAGCTTTTAATTACATAAGAGACCTTTTTTTAGCAATTAAACTATAACTAAAATAGTTTTTCCCCCCTCTCATTTCAAGTTTAACTCTTAGGTACTTGCACATTTAATAAAAAGCAATTGATCAACTTGTTTTGAAGAGGAAAATTTTGTTTCTGTAATGCTGAAATACTCTTCAAGAAATAATGAAAAAAGTAATGCAAGCCCACCAGCACACACGAAGACTGCTGCCGGATGCAACTCTGACTTTAATAAAGACTAGCATTTCTCTAGTTGTGGGGAGCTGAAAGATGAGCAGCTGTGGACAGATAGGGGGATGGAGGGAGCTGGTAGAAACAGAATTTTAGAGAGCTACAAAATTGGCATGCAGACTGAAGTGGCATCAGCCTCTCACTTCTAGGTGCACTAAGGAACAATCTCTCCAGAACATACTATGAATGATAAGAACGACACTTTTCAGTTGGGACATTTGTTCAGCTTGGAAAAGAGGCAAAAATTAAAATATAGCTTGCTGAAAAAGCAACTGGTTCCAAATTCATTTTGCCACAGGATATGGAAATAGGGAAAGCACTTTTCTTAAGAGGAAAGGTTCCTTTCATCTCTCTGGAGAAATGTCCTAACACAGTATCACACTCCAATCGTACCATACCTCACAGGGACTGAATGAAGCCTAAGTACTAAAATCCTCAGTAAAGCACTTTATTTATTTATTTTTTGCGTTACGCGGGCCTCTCACTGTTGTGGCCTCTCCCGTTGCGGAGCACAGGCTCCGGACGCGCAGGCTCTGCGGCATGTGGGATCTTCCCGGACCGGGGCACGAACCAGTGTCCCCTGCATCGGCAGGCAGACTCTCAACCACTGCGCCACCAGGGAAGTCCCACCTACTTGTCTCTTGAATGACCAGACAAAGAAACAAAATTTTAATCAGTTTGTTCAGTTGGAAAATCGCAGTTAAAAAGCAGAGGAGGGCTTCCCTAGTGGTGCAGTGGTTGAGAGTCCGCCTGCCGATGCAGGGGACACGGGTTCGTGCCCCGGTCCAGGAAGATCCCACATGCCGCGGAGCGGCTGGACCCGTGAGCCATGGCCGCTGAGCCTGCGCTCCGCAACGGGAGAGGCCACAACAGTGAGAGGCCACAACAGTGAGAGGCCTGTGTACCGCAAAAAAAAAAAAAAAAAAAAAAAGCAGAGGAAGTTAAAGCTATTGCTTAAAAATGTGGCCTAGGGATATGTTTGGATTTTACTTGTCTATACTTTGCCTGTTTGCCCTTCTGCATGAATAATCAAGAACTGACTGTATGCTCTGATCAGGAATGAACCCTTAACTAGAGTTCTGCCTGTATGTTGGTAAAGATGCCTCCTGCCCTTTTCAGCTAGGCTTAAATGCAACAAACTCAGTCTATGACTAAATTTGATCTAATCAGCCACACACCCCCACACCCACACCCCCGCCCCGGATCCGTCGGCACCAAATTTAATAAAACTTCAATTTGGCCTTTCCTTTACATCTCTTTTATTCCTCCAGCACCTCATCTTGAACCTTTCTCCTTCTCTTGACTGATACTGGCATCTTGGTCTTTGGATTCTCTTCACAACTAGAGAAATAAAAACACCTTCTCAGGGTAGAGATAGGAAAATTTCAATCATTTCAAATAGGGACCCTGAAAGGAGTTCTTGGAGAAAAGAATTAAATATATTAGAAATTCAGAGAAGGGAAGAATTCAGAGACCTTGGCTCTGGGTCTGGCTTCACTACCAAATCACTTTCTAAGTTATTTAGACATTCTTGAGGCATTAGTTTTCCCTACCTCAGAGAAATGCTGAGACCACTAAGAGAGTGCTTATTTAATTCACTGGATGAAAACTAATCCAAAAGTAAAAATATTTATGTTAATACTGGAAATGATTCTTGGGCTGAAGGAATTCTTGTCTTAACCTTTTGTGAGTTGTTATATATTATACCCTACAACCCGACATTTAATTTCAAGGTACAATATAATATGTACTCAAGGTACCAAATAATTCCTTTAAGCCAGGCTCAGGTCCTCTCTTCTATTACTATATATATTTACAGACGATGAAATCTCTAATTAGGCAAAATTCTAAGATGTGACCAAACAAAAGGACTGTCCAGTATTCATAAAATGCTAATGCAGAAAACAAAGTTGGGGGAGGGAGCAAAGGCCTGGATTCTAAAAAACAGATGAGCTATTTGGGTGTTTGGTTTAAAAAAAAAAAATGATGGATTAAAAGTTTATATCTAAAAGGCAACTCTATTTTGAATGGCTCTAACAATCCCATAATAAGTGCAGTATCAAACAAGTCAGGGTAATTAATTCAGTGGACTCTTCCCCTTTCACTGCCAGATTGAACAGCTCTGAGGATAATCTCCTTCATTCTCCCAGGGCTCAGTTGGAAGATTCATTATTTATGCCCTCAATTGTTTACTCTGTCCTATTTTTCCATCCATCCAGGCCCAAGTGCAGTGTTATCACTGGCCTGTTTCCAAAACGAATGTATTAGTTCACTGCCTTACTAGTTACAAACTCAAAGATAATCGAATAGTGGTATCTTAACATTGGAGAGCAACTTCATCCCACCACTTGATCCAGGAGAGAAGTTAATGATAATGCTGACCCAGGTTACCAAAAGCTAAGTTATCTTAGATGGATGAAATGAAACACACAAGTTATTCTAGTCTTGTTTTGTTTTTTTTTTTTTGAACCACTGAGCAACATATATGCACATCCAACAGGATTCTTAAAGGGCAGTATCATTAGAAAGACAGCTCTGGCTCTCACCAAGAGCAGACCTGTAAACTATTGAGGATTAAACTGATTGAGATGCACTTTGCCTAGCAACCATTCATTAGGAAGAGTTCAGTAACTCACCAGCAATCAATTCCATGTCCTTATCTAAGCCATAAACAGATAACAGACTCCACCAAGTCCTCTACCCTCTGGATTCAGACAGCAAACAACTTCCTCAAAAGATTCAGCTTCCAAGAGTCAACCTTTGGGGGAGGGGGTTGTGCTTAAACACACAAAATATTGTCTCAGACACCTGACTGACAGAGCTGAAGAGCTAAAAACTACCACCAGCCCCATCTCCATATGAATGCATTCATTGTCTCCCAGGTCTTTTTGCCTCTAATATTTTCTCACCTTGAGCAAGCTTTTCCCAATTCCAAACCTGACAACACTCAAGCTGATTATCATGAGAATCAAACAACGCCAAGGGTCCAATCTTTTCCTTCACCTTCTCAAGGGGACCATTTTATACTTCTGATGCGAATGGGGGATTGGGCTTGAGTCTCCCTTTAGAGAGAACATAGGACCCTTTTTCTTAACACATTCTAAGCTGTGACTCACAGAAATAAGCAGAATGGACAAAAACAGATTGCTAAAGAAAAATCAGTGGACTGAACCTCAGCTGCACCATGTCCCCTCAACCTAAGAGATTATGGAAAGTCATGGGGGGATTCTCTTTGCCTTTCAATTTAAACATGATTCATGGAGTCTTAAGGGATAAATGGGTAATAAACTAAAAACCCAAAATCTAACAAAGGTTTACTGTGAATCTACTTTTTTTTTGCACAACTCTATATTAAGGCTACTTGCGATTAAAAAAAAAAAGGATATTAAGTTCCTGATCCCTAGTAAGTTTCCACAACTGAGATGGTTTCCTATCCCATCATCCCTAGTCTTTATAATACTTGCTTTTACCCCAAACTGCCCTTATTGATTAGAGATAAAATAAATCAATGCAAAGAAAAAATATTAATCTAGCTTAAATGGTAAAACAGCTCCAGCATATTAATTCTATCTTCAAAACTGAACTCCAGTTAGAACAATTTCTGGAAACTGAACCTGGATTACAAGACTGAACTCTCAATCATTTCAATTAATACTTACCAAAGTGCTATCAAAAAAATTGGTATTTCTCACTTTTGGCATTCGAGCTCTTTGCTAATCAACATTAAGATAAATCTGGTCCAAACAAGTTTACCATGAACACTGCCACTCAACACACACACACACACACACACACACACACACACACACACACACCCTCCTTTGTTTCTATCATAAATTTTGGGTTTTCTATCTTCAATTGATAACTTTCCTCTCAATTAAAAACCTATAAAGAGGTTCCTGATTTTGGCTGAAGATGAGCTCTGTCCTTCAGAAAGAAGGGATCCATACATTGTAGAAGCAAAGGAACTCAAGACATACATATAAATTGTAATGATACAGCCACACGAATTCATGGGGGTGGCGCTTTAAAAAATAAATGAATTAAACAAAATTCATCTGGATTTGTTTAAAGTTTGGTTTTTGATGACAGAAACTAATCCCTCTGAGAGCCTATGAATGAGAAATATACAGATGGAGAAAAAGATAAGACTTTTAAGTTTCAGTAACAGCAAGGTAAGTTTGCTTGCTCTAGCTAGGTTTCTCCAACAGGGCTGAGTGCTACACAAAGCCGGTAACACTGTACTCGGGGAGAGACTTTAGCAGAGTTAATCTCTAACAACTATCAGGATTTCCTTTAACTACCATCTGACGGGGGCTGATCCCTCTTTCCACTGGCACCTCCTTCCTTTTCAGATTGTTTTTGCTGATTAAGGCAGTCCCAAGTAGGAAAATGGTGAAGACAGCCTTAATGGACACGGATGCAGAACAGTTCCAAAAACCCACTCCTATCCTAACCTGCTTTTTTTTTTTTTGGTTTGCTGCATCAGATGCCACACAAGAAAGGCTCCTCTTTTTTTCTTCTGTTCATTTTACTACGCGACCGACATCGACACATCAGTAAAAAGAGATGAGAGTCCTGAATCTCCTTACCCTGCTGCACGGGTGAGATGAAGGGAGGGAAAGAAGAATGAAGGGTAGAATTAGAAAATCAAAATAAACTGATTAGATGGGGAGCTCTTACTTCCCATTACATTTCCCCCTTTCTCACAAGGTTAAGTCGGCTGAAGTCGGGGTTGGTTAGAAAAAGCACACACACCTTGAGCCCTGGAAGGGAGGGAGGTGAGGTTCGCTCCGCAGCGCTCGGTGGGGCTCCGGGCTCCGCCCCGCCTGCCTGGGGCAGCTCAGCCCTCCTCGCCTGAGCCCCGGGAGGATGGAAGAGAAGGGGTTTCTAGCTGTCTTGGCAGGGGGAGGGGGAGGCGGCTGCTCCGGGTGCCAGGCTCTCTGAGCGCAGCACTCCGCGGCGCGCCGACACCCCCTCCCCCAGCCGGCTACGGCTCGCTCCCCCTTCGCCGCCGGAAGCCAGCCCCGCCCCCTCAACTCCATCCCGGCCCTTCTCGAGCCCCCTCCAGTCCGCACAGCCAATGGCGAGCCAGGGAGCCAGCGGAGCGACTCACCAAACAGCCAACTGGGGAGGCCCACTGGGAGGTCAGCCGCCCGGGATAGGCCAGCTACCCGCGGCCCCGGCCCTGGCACGGCTCCTCTTTGTTAGAGCTGCCCCCATCTCTCCAGGCCCCCACCCCGAAGCCTGCAGCCCGGCATCCCGGATGGGCCAGGTGATGCGGCGCCCCTTCTCCTGCTCCCCCGCCCACGCCCTGCCTGGGTACTAGGAATGACCCCCATCCAGGCAGTACCTCCCAGAGTGCATCAGACTTCCACAGCAATAGCCATCCGGAGACACCTGAGAGTAGAAAGATGCTCCCCAGGCCTCTCTGCCTCGCCCTTCTTTTCTCAGACTAATCAACTGCACTCCCTCATAACAGTGCATAGATTTAGGTTTGCATATTAGATCAGCTGCACACATCAATCCACCCTGTCTGAAACTCCTGCTTCCCGTGACGCAGAAATTAGGGGGGAGGGGGGCGCATACTGGGAAGGGATTTATCTGGAAGTTGGTGCGCTGGGAGAAGGAATACATCAAATCATCTGCAACAAACAAAACACCAAAGACACACACTCAGCTGGATCCAACCCACCTCAGATACAAGCTATCTACATCCAATTAAACCCAGGCTAACCACTCCCTTAGCAGGTTTCAGTACAATTAGGAAACAAATATCTAAGTCTTGTTCAAGCCATACACCTAATATTAGAAAAAACTCTCAGGAACTGCCAGGCCTCCGCATAACTGGCAGGTTGCATCAACACTTCAATCACTAATGTCAATGTTAAGGGCCTAACACTGCTGGGATGGAATATGCTAAAGACTGTCGAATATTTTCTTAGGTATAGTGGTGAAGCAGTAGTAGGGGTTCATTTAAGAAAAACAAAGTGGGGATGGGGAAGGCAAGTTATTACCTACACTGTCATTTTTGTCCACAAAGTTCTTGCAACTAATGTTAAGTGTCTACCTCACACTACAATCCCGCTTAGTTCCCAAGTGCTACTACAATTTTTAAAAAACAACAACAAAACACTTTAAAATTAAGTAGGCTTTTCTTATGTGGAGCCCAAAGCATTTCATATATATATATATATATATAACCTCAGTGTTCTGGGAAGATGGAAAAGGAATTGTGTGACATGCCCATTTAAAAGCCAGCTCTTTTTTCTAACCCAAATTAAAAGGCTTGGGCTTAAATAGATTTATGGAGGAACTTCATTGCTGTCTCATAGGCTAAGTTCCAGATAAAAAGACCCAAACGTGAAAATTTTATTTTACATACTGCCCACAAAAGTCTCCCAAATTAGCTAACGAGTCCATTCCCTTCCCAAATACATCTGACCTAAACAAAAATCCTCAAAAGCACAAAAGCAGTTACAACGCTCCATATCATTTAGCAATTCTCTGGCATTTTCCATATTAAAATAACTAAACAATACTTCAAGAAACTACTATTTAAAATAGCTGACCTAAAAGCTACTTTTTTTTTTTTTTGCGGTACGCGGGCCTCTCACTGTTGTGGCCTCTCCCGTTGCGGAGCACAGGCTCCGGACGCGCAGGCTCAGTGGCCATGGCTCACGGGCCCAGCCGCTCCGCAACATGTGGGATCTTCCGGGACCGGGGCACGAACCCGCGTTCCCTGCATCGGCAGGCGGACTCTCAACCACTGCGCCACCAGGGAAGCCCTAAAAGCTACTCTTGATGACTAAGGTAAACAGCTGTGTCAGTACTTTCCTTCAAATTCTAACCTTCTTGAAAAAGGCAATTTTTCTCTCTTTAAGGATTAAATAGAAACTAAGATTTAGGGAATTCCCTGGCGGTCCAGTGGTTAGGACTCCACGCTCTTTCATTGCCAAGGGCCTGGGTTCAATCCCTGGTCAGAGAACTAAAATCCTACAAACCTCACTGCGCAGCCAAAAAAAAAAATCCTTCCAAGATCACTCATAAGCCCATTAATTTGCCAAGACATCAAAAACAAACAAATAAACATGTCAGTCTCACCATTATCACAAATGTTCTTGACAATTAGATAATTCAGACAAAACTTCTAATATCCTCTTCTAAAATATAAATGAGGAACTCAGGGTATTTTGAATACCTAAAATAAAATTAAAACATCAAATTTATCTTCATCTACACAGTCCAAGAAAACAGAGAGGAATTACAACTGTTTAATACAAGATCACAGGGGAAGCCCAAAACACCTCCTCCTAAAGAGGAACTCAAGTCCAATTTCTTTTCATGCCGCTCAAATGTACTCTATCTTATTACCACTACCCTAACAGAGACCCTTACTACGTCTGTGGGGGAAACTATAACTTCTTTCTAGTCTCCCTAATTCCACATAGCACTGCTTTCACATCCATTTGCTCTTCTCCTTAAGAACTACAGAAACAGTTCAATTTATTGCACATTTACTAGGTGCAAGCCCCTGTGTCAAGGGGGAAAAAAATATATATATATATATATATATACACACACACACATAAAATAGATAAATAACAAGGACTTACTGTATATCACAGAGAACTATATTCAATATATTGTAATAAGTTATAATGGAAAAGAATCTGAAAAAAATATACATATAAATGAATCACTTTGCTGTACACCTGAAAAATACTGTAAGTCAACTATCCTTCAGTTTAAAAAATATACATAATAAATAATTATGATTTTATCATCATGATAAACCTATGAAATAGACATTTCCCCCATTTTTACAGACAAAGAAACTGAGGTCCAGAGAGGCTGAACAATCTGCTCTAGGTCAACAAGGTGGTAAATGGAAAAGCCAATTTTAGAAGTTGAGTATTCCTGGCTCCAAGTCTAATACTCCTATCCACTAAGCTCTACTGTGGCTCTCTGGTGCCTATGCCATCCAACCAAGCTTCCACTCTATGGCTATTGTATGTTCCACAGTCTGGTACTATCCTATGTTATCAAACTTACTCTCCACCTTTCCTCAGCAGTTTACTCCCATAGCAGACAGACCGATCTGCTTGCTCACTGTCTGTGTATCTTCCATTTCTACTTTCTTGCCATGACTTGTATTGTTATAACCATTCCATTTAAATCCTACCCATTCTTCAAGGCTCAGCTCAAATTCCACCTCCCTTGTGGAGCCTTCTTTAATGCTCTCAGCAATGATTCCTTTTCTGAATCACTACTACACAATTTAGTACTTAACTGTTCTGTTGTCTAATATGTGATTTGTCTTCCTAATTTAGACTGTAAGTCAAAGCTTATATTACACTTGTTTTTGTATCTTCTCCTTTCCCAATTTTGCACAGTAAGTCATACATAGTAAAGTTCTCTATAAATATTTAGACCAGTAAACACTACAGCAAAAGAATGGTCCAAATCACTAAATGACCCAAGTTCTCATAACAGCCACCAAAGTTGAAATAATTAATAACTTCATTCATTTTCAAGATAGAACAAATAACCAAATTCTAAGTCTGCTGGTACTGACCAAGGACTTATCCACTCTGTGCTTCAACAATATCATGGACAAATTGCTAGGAGGGGATTCAAGAGGGCTGGTAATGTTTCTTGATCTGAGAACTAGTTACGTAAGTATGTTCAATTTGTGAAAATTCATTGAGCTGTACACTTAACGTGCACTTTCCTATACATTTTATCTCAAAAAGTTTTAAAACATCAAGTTTCAGATTGTATTATAAGATAAACATATCTATTTTTGAAGCACATATGAATATTATATATATGTCTGTAGGTCCAAGAAAATATCTAGAAGTACATACACCAATCTGTCAACAGTAGTAACCACTGAGAGGAGGAAAAGAGGGGTACGGAGGAATGAAGAGGAAAAAATTTTTATATTTGTTTTACTCAATCTTTTAAAAGATAAAAAACATGCATTAATTTTGTAATTTTAATAGATTAGCTGAGTAGTAGAATTACAAATTATTATTTGTAATTTTTGAACTTTGTGTGTTGAACATGCCTTACATTCACAATCAGCAAAAGATATTAAAACACAAAACAAACATACCATCTCTCAGAAACAGAAGGAAAGATCAATGGGTTGGACTGAAAACTAGTTTAGGTAACATCCATCTAGTCTGATCATTGTTTGCACTTCAATATTTCTTGAGTACTCTATTTTGCAAATTTCCCAAATGACACTTTTAACAAGCAAAAAAACCCCCAAAAGGTGCGTTTGATGCTTAATTTACTCAAATCAAAATAAATATACAGTTTTCAGCAGAACCAGATAACAAAAATAAAACAATAACAATGATCTATTCTGAACCTAAGCTAAACACTATTAAAAAGGCATTTTCCAAATCAAAACTACGAGGTACCACCTCACACCAGTCAGAATGGCCATCATTAAAAAGTCTACAAATAACAAATGCTGGAGAGGGTGTGGAGAAAAGGGAACCTTCCTACACCGTTGGTGGGAATGTAAATTGGTGCAGCCACTATAGAAAACAGTACGGAGGTTCCTCAAAAAACTAAAAATAGAGTTGCCATATGATCCAGAAATCCCACTCCTGCACACATATCCAGACAAAACTATAATTTGAAAAGATACCTGCACCCCACCCCCCCATGTTCATAGCAGCACTATGCATAATAGCCAAGGCATGGAAGCAACCTAAATGTCCATCAACAGATAAATGCATACAGAAGATGTGGTATATATAAACGATGGAATGCTACTCAGCCAGAAAAAAATGAAATAATGCCATTTGCAGCAATGAAGATGGACCTAGAGATTATCATACTAAGTGAAATAAATCAGAAGCAGGGGGAGGATGAATTCAGAGACTGGGACTGACATATACTGATACTATGTATAAAATAGATAACTAATGAGAACCTACTTTATAGCACAGGGAACTCTACTCAATGCTCTGTGGTGACCTAAACGGGAAGGAAATCCAAAAAAGAGGGGATATATGTATACATATAGCTGATTCACTTTGCTGTACAGTAGAAACTAACACAACATTGTAAAGCAACTGTACTCCAATAAAAATAAAAAAAACAAAAGCGAAAAATACCACATGATGTGACTTATATGTGGAATCTAAAATATGCACAAATGTACTTATTTACAAAACAGAAACAGACTCACAGACATAGAGAACCGACTTTTGGTTACCAAGGGGGAGGGGGTGGGGGAGGGAGGGATTGGGAGTTTGGTATTAGCAGATGCAAACTATTATATATAGATTGGATAAACCACAAGGTCCTACTGGATAGTACAGGGAACTATATCCAATATCCTGTAATAAAGCATAATGGCAAAGAAAAAAAATAAAACTTTAGTGTTAAAAAATAAGTAAATAAATAAATAAAATAAAATAAAAAGGCATTTTCCCCATAAAGACCCACTAGTGACATTTTACAAAATTCAAACACCCAAGAGACAGAACACAAACTTTGATAAGGAAATTTATTATTCACTAGACTTAAAGAGAACAACAGGTCTGAAAAAACAAGTGTGAAAACTTGGGGGAAAAAAAGAAAAAAGGCAATGCTTTGACTATTATTTCAATGTAGCAAGGTATTCTTTTAACCTTTTTTTTAACTGGCTGCACTTTCTCTTTCAGACACTAGAGGGAAGTATAAAATCCATTCACTGTATCTTTGGGAATTCAATTCATTCATTCATTCATTCACTCACATCACCACGTATTTACTGCATTCCTACATACCAGGAACTTCATTAGACCCCAGAGACAAAAAGATGAATAAGCTACAAACTCTGTCTTTAAGGTGCTTAGTCTAGTGAAGGGAGACACCAGTTTGGGAAAAAAAGGCAAACTACAACAAAGAATGCACATGAGAACCAAACCCCAACTTTTGCAAGACTGTGGGTTTGGGGCAGGACGGTTTGGCAGAGGGAGGAAAAAAACATGTGTCCATATAAAAATTCATACTAGACAAACCAGCTTATCAAAACTGGCTTACTCTCCTATTTACAATTTTCCCACCTTAATCTAAATGGAAATAGCTTCACTTAGAAGTTATCTTTAGGGCTTCCCTGGTGGTGCAGTGGTTGAGAATCCGCCTGCCAATGCAGGGGACACGGGTTCGAGCCCTGGTCTGGGAAGATCCCACATGCCGCGGAGCAACTGGGCCCATGAGCCACAATTACTGAGCCTGCGCGTCTGGAGCCTGTGCTCCGCAACAACAGAGGCCACGATAGTGAGAGGCCCACGCACCACAATGAAGAGTGGCCCCCGCTTGCTGCAACTAGAGAAAGCCCACACACAGAAACGAAGACCCAACACAGCTATAAATAAATAAATTTTAAAAAATTAAAAAAAAAGATTCTTTAAAAAAAAAAAGAAGCTATCTTTAAACTGTTATCTATAGAAAGTAGAGGAGTGAGGCATTAACGTGTGTGGAAGATTTGCTAAAATATCTAGTTGGCTAGGTTTCAAAATCAATTGTACACAGTTTAAAAAGCATGAAGGTAACAGATACAATTGGAGTTAAGACTGCTTACATGATAATAAAAATTCTCATTTGAAATCAAGATAAATTACACTACACCTCCCTGCAAAGAGCACATCAAGGATAAATAAATAAGTAGAAGTTTCCTAAATGTGCTCTCTCTTATGCAAATTAAGTTGCCCTAATCCTCAAAATGACTGCTGCATCTTTTGCTATGGTTTGGGATGTTTGGATTGTGTGTGTTGGGGGTGGAGAGTTGGAGAGAAGGAACAAGTTGTTAATTTCTCATACTGATGGAGTAGCACATGGTAGAAAAAGTAAAAGCCAACATCCTGAAAAAGTTTCACACACATACACAAAATGAGACAGCAAACTTGTGAATCAAGCATGATTTGGCATCTTTAAATGAAGAGCCAATTCCCTTCTAGTGCCAAAGCCAATGGCTTCTCCTGTAGATAAAATGGCACAGTTCCTGAAAAAGCCCTGGACGCTGTTTCCCCACAATCCTATAATCTGTCAGAAGATAGAAAACAAAAAGAAGGCTCTGCCAGCCAGAAAAAGCAAATTATAACCAACACAGAGCCAACACTTTACTTCAGACAGAAGGAGATTTTCTATGCATTTTTGGAAGGAAAGAGACAAAAGAAGCTTACCATTGCTCAAATAACCAAGGCAAACATTTTAACCAAATATCATCTTGGATAAACATTTGATGCAATAGCCGCTTTCTCATTTATACATAGCCTTAAAGAATATTTGCAACAAATTGGCCACAAAATACGAATAACTTTTACAAGTCAATAAGAAAAAGAAACAACCGAAGGGGATATTTTCAAAGGGCATGAACTAGTTAGTAGTCACAGAAGAAATACATAAGATCAAGTATTACATATATTCCATATTGTTAGGAAGTGGTGGAAAGTGCCTTCTCCATACAGTCCCAAAGGTATTTTGGCTTGATAGTACTGCCAACTGCAAGCCTCCAGAATAAAAAGAACAATAACAGAAGATAAGGGTGCCTCAAATCATGTTGTACACTTTAATATCTTACAATTTTATTAATCAATTATACCTTAATAAAGCTGGAAAAAATATACATTCCTAAAAATATATGATAGAAGCTTTGTGAAATATCTACTCTGGAAAAGAAACAAGAAACAATTAAGTAGAATGGATACAGGTCAACTGCAAATCAAACCCAAAGGAACTAAAATAAGAATTTAAGATGAACCTTTACCTATGAACTTGAAGCCAATCCCTGAGTCTACAATGAGCAAGGCAGATGATGGCAGCAGATAACAGAAAGCCTAAATACAACCACAAATGTAAAGCATCTCCAAGAAAGAAAGCTTACTCCACCGTCTTTGCTGTAGAAGCAGACCATTCAGGGACCCCCTTTCCAGTCACCAAATGCAAAAATAAAGCGAATAATGCCTGGGTGAGGCAAAAACAAGTACAGTCTTCCCATCAAAGAGGAAAAGAAACCTAAACCTTTCACTTGTCCTTGATACAAAGAGGTAATGGATTGTGGAACTGAAATTCCAGAAAAAAGATTCAATTCCGACCTATGTAAAGCTAAGAACTTCATGTCACTCTGTTCTAAAATTAGCAATACACAGGTCTCCACAGAAAAAAATAATACACAAGATCCCAACTGAGCTGTCAGCAGGGTAAAGTTCTGAGCACGTCAGCAGACTATTGCTTAACCATTTCCCTTATCGGTTTTAAACATCAAAAGAACCACATCCCAGTTTTCCTCTATTGTTAATGTCACTTTAGAGGCTGAGAAAAATTTAGTTCATCAGATTCAAATTTCAGGCATTTTCTAAGTACATTATAGGTAATGATGCCACCAATTCTATATTTAGAACCAGGTGTGGAACAAGGAGTGCTAGTTTTGCCTGAAATGGCACTGTCTCTCTCTTTAAAGCCTAACTGCAACCATCACCTAAGCCTACATTAAAATGTCTATATGGTGTTGCCTAAAATAAATTAAAATGCTTTTTCAATGCTTTTTTTTGAGTGGTTCTATTGATTGGCTGTGACACTTTAAATATAGACAATAAACCACCACCACCAGTCCTTTAAACAGAGTTTTAACTGCCATAGGGTGCCACTCACACCCTCACTTGAACCAAAACGCCAAGATGGTAAAACCCTTGTGATAAGAAACCTCTAAAGTGATTATTATAATAAACCTTTAGGAAATATTCTCTTTAATAAAAAGTTGTCTCATTATGGTTCCATAATTGTTACACTCCAGAAATTAGGATAGCAATCTTTTCCCAAATCCTGAGCTATTTTTTTCTGCAAATAGTATTTACAAAAATATATCACCGGGACTTCCCTAGTAGTGCAGTGGTTAAGAATCAGCCTGCCAATGTAGAGGACACAGGTTTGAGCCCTGGTCCAGGAAGATCCCACATGCCGCGGAGCAACTAAGCCCGTGCGCCACAACTACTGAGCCTGCACTCTAGAGCCCGCGAGCCACGACTACTGAAGCCAGCTCTCCACAACTACTGAAGCCCGCGCACCTAGAGCCGGTGCTCCGCAACAAGAGAAGCCCCCGCAATGAGAAGCCCATGCACCGCAACAAAGAGTAGCCCCCACTCGCCACAACTTGAGAAAGCCCGCGCGCAGCAATGAAGACCCAATGCAGCCAAAAATAAAATAAATTTATTTAAAAAGAAAAAAAAAATATATATATATATCACCTTTCTCAAAAGGAACTTAAGGGCTCTAAGAGACAGCATATTGCTAATTTTCACAACATCCCAATAAAGAACTATTATTTAGGGCTTCCCTAGTGGCGCAGTGGTTGAGAGTCCGCCTGCCGATGCAGGGGACACGGGTTCGTGCCCCGGTCCAGGAAGATCCCACATGCCGCGGAGCGGCTAGGCCTGTGAGCCATGGCGGCTGGGCCTGCGTGTCCGGAGCCTGTGCTCCGCAACGGTAGAGGCCACAACAGTGAGAGGCCTGTGTACCGCAAAAAAAAACCCAACAAAAAACAAAAATTATTATTTAGCATTTATATCACATTTTAACTTGCAAAAGTGTTTTACAATTTTCATTAGTAGTCATGCCTCACAACCACCCACTGAGCTAAACTGGTCCTGTTATCCTCATTTGACAGCTGAGAAAACTGATGTATCATAAAGCCAAGGTGAAGCCGGTCTGCTTTTCCAAGACTAGGGACCTGATCCTTAAATACAGTCTCATTCACTCACCAGTGTATATGTATTGTTCATAACCCTAGTTAAACTAGGGGTTTTTTTGGGGTTTTTTTTAAATAAATTTATTTTATTTATTTTTGGCTGCATTGGATCTTTGTTGCTGCGTGTGGGCCTTCTCTAGTTGTGGCAAGCAGGGGCTACTCTTCATTGCAGTGCGTGGGCCTCTCATTGCGGTGGCCTCTCTTGTTGCGGAGCATGGGCTCTAGGTGCGCGGGCTTCAGTAGTTGTGGCATACGGGCTCAGGAGTTGTAGCTCGTGGGGTCCAGAGAGCATGCTCAGTAGTTGTGGTGCACGGGCCTAGCTGCTCCGCGGCATGTGGGATCCTCCCGGACCAGGGCTCGAACCTGTGTCCCCTGCCTTGGCAGGCGGATTCTTAACCACTGCGCTACCAGGGAAGCCCCTAAGCTAGGTTTTGAGAGGACAGGAATCTACCTAAAATGATGGTACAAAAACATTAAGATTATAATGCTTTGACAAAAATATATAACCACATTGGAATACAAATAAGTAAGAATTTAGTAACTACACAGGAAGTTTTTAGAAACAGGCTTCCAAAACCTCGCCATCATCATACAAAAATGAAATGCTTTTCATCTCATTTGCTCCCTCCAACCACTACAATCAGACATCTATCTCCACCAGTCCAATGAGTAGTTCTACTCAAGATCACCAATAACCTCTAGGTTGCCAAACCCCACAGGTACTTCTCTGCTCTTATCTGAGACAGCAATGCAATACAGTGGTCCACTCCCTTCTTTACATGTTCTTTACTTGCCTTCCATAACATCATTTTTCCTGGTTTTCCTCCTACCTCACTGGCTACTCCTTCTGTGTCAGACCTCTCTTCTCTAGACACAGACCATTCTAGGTGACCTCCTGACTGAATTCCATGATTTCAACTTCTATCTACACGTTGATGATCTCCAAGTCTACAATTCCAGCCCAGACCTCTCCCTGGAATGCCAGGCTTTTCTACCCAACTATCTACAGCTCCAGTTGGCTGTCGAACATGCAGCTTGAACTCGACATGACCAAAACAGAATCCTTGATAAATATGTTCTGCCACAGTCTTACCCATCTCAATAAATATAATCACCATTTATACACAGTAACCAGAGTATCTTTCTAAAAGTACAAATCAACTCACATCATATCCCTGCTTAAAAGCCTCCAAAGGAAGCACACTACCCTAGCTTTCAAATCTCAATGTCATATGGCCTCTGTCCTCTTCTTGCATCACTCTCCCTCTCACCCACCATATTCAAGCCACATTGGTCTTATTCCTGCTCCTCCAACATATGGAGTTCATTCCTCCTTAGTTTTGCACTGGAATGCTTGATCTGCTAATCCTTGTATCCTCCTGGATCTTAAATGCCATACCCTCAGAGAGATATTCCCTATTCTCCCAATCTAAAGTAGCTATCCATTCATCCTCTAATACATCATGCTGTTTTAATGCTCTGCAACTGATTTTTTAAAAGTTGTTTGTTGTCTGTTTACCCTCACTAGAACATCAGCTCCATAAGAACAGGGACTTTGCTTACAAGAGAATTGTTAGTTCCCAACACATACTAGAAACTCAATAAATTTGGCAGGCTTAGTTGTTAGGTGCTGCTGAACTTAAAAGGGTAAAAAAGACATAACCCCTACCCACAAAGAGCTCACAATCCAGCTGATGAAACAAAACATTAGAATAATAAGTGTAATGCTAACAGGATACTAAAATATCAGAGCAGCCCAGAAGCAGAAGTGATTAATTCTGACTTGGAAACTAGGAAGACTTCACAGAAGAAATGAGCTGTGAGCTAAACCCTAAAGATTAATCAGGAGATTCACTAGATTATTGGTTATGTCTGTCTGCCTGTTTTGGAAGTGTCCTTGGAGGGAAAGAAAACAGCCTGAGCAAAAACATAATGAGGAAAGGAGGAGGGAAGATGGAATCAAGCATGTGCTATGTATCAGGCACTGTGGGTAATGAAGGGTTTGAAAGGGAAAGCCCGTAAGTAGTCTTAGAATTTAGGAAGATCACTCTTGTGGCAGTGTGGTGGATCAAGTGAAGGATGATAAGACCTGAGGCATACAGACCAGTTAGGAGGTTACTGCAACGGTCCAAGTGAGAAATGAAAACGGTCTAATCCAAGACTTCAGCAATATGGCTGGAAAGGAAACGGCAGGTTTAGGAGACCTTGAAGGTTAAAATCAGACCTAGGTATCAACCAGATATGAGTGATGAAGGAGAAGGAAGAAACAAGGTCAAGTCCAAAGTTTTTGATTTAGGCAACTGTGTGGCTGTTAATACCGTTCAACTAGGCAGGAAATCTAGAATGTTTAGATTTTGTGGGGAAGACAATGAATTCTGTGATGCCTATGCAATGTCTAGGTGGGTTTTGGAAATATAGGCCTGAAAAAAATATATATATATAGGCCTGGATTCTAGGAGGGAAGGAGGGATGGCGCAGGGGAGAGGGAAAGAGAGAGAAAGAGAGAGATCTGAGTTAAACCTAGACATCTGGAGAAGTTGTCTGTGTGTGCAGTGAATTACATCACCTGTGAAAAGAAAAAATAAAGACAGGAAGACTAAGGATTCGGCTGAAAGAGAAACAGTGATACAAGGTTACAGAGGATTAACAGTATAGTGAAGAAAGGAAAGGCCAACATGAATATAGTAAACTCTATAGGTGTGGAAGAAAGAAGTAAAGATAATCCACTTGATAGCCTTTGAGAGAAAGATGGGGAAGAGAGTAACATCAACGGACTAGAGATTAATGATTTACCAAGAACAGGCAAATATTTAGGTGAGATATAGAAGCCTAATTGGATACCCAACAATCCCTTACATAAGAGGAAAGATCTTATTTTATCTAAATAAAAGTCCTTACTTAGAAATTTGAGATCTGATGGAAAACCAGAGTATTTGTGGGAAAAAAGGGCAGAGTAGAGACATGATCCAGAAACACTAGCAAATAGTTCAAATTATCTCTCACCAAAAAACCAGTAGCAAAGGGAAGAGGATGGATGCCCAGCAGAGGGGTGCACCAGGTCTTCATTTTGGCTGCGCCAGGTCTTTGTTGTGGCACGCGGGATCTTCGTTGCGGCATGCAGGATATAGTTCCCTGACCAACTACCGAACCCAGGCCCCCTGCACTGGGAGCACCGGGTCTTACCCACTGGACCACGAGGGAAGTCCCCTCATTACGTATCTTTTAAATTATTTAAAATATATTCAAAAAAGAAATTAAGTTAAAAAATTCAAATATTTAAGAAGTTGTATTTCTGGAATTCTTTAATGTCTTTAAAGAGTTATTTAAAATCTTTTTTAAAGTCTTCTACCCTCAGACTTTCTTTCTGAAAAATTTTACACAGGGACTTCCCTGGTGGCACAGTGGTTAAGAATCCGCCTGCCAATGCAGGGGACACGGTTCGAGCTCTGGTCCGGGAAGATCCCACATGCCATGGAGCAACTAAGCCAGTGCACCACAACTACTGAGCCTGCGTTCTACAGCCTGCAAGCCACAATTACTGAGCCCACGTGCCACAACTACTGAAGCCCGTGTGCCTAGAGCCCGCACTGGGCAACAAGAGAAGCCACCGCAATGAGAAGCCCACACACCGCAACGAAGAGTAGACCCTGAGGGCTTCCCTGGTGGTGCAGTGGTTGGGAGTCCACCTGCCGATGCAGGGGACAAGGGTTCGTGCCCCGGTCTGGGAGGATCCCATGTGCCGCGGAGCGGCTGGGCCCGTGAGCCATGGCCGCTGAGCCTGCGCATCCGGAGCCTGTGTTCCGCAACGGGAGAGGCCGCAGCAGTGAGAGGACCGTGTACCGCAAAAAAAAAAAAAAAAAAAAAAAAAGAGTAGACCCTGAGAAAGCCCGTGCACAGCAATGAAGACCCAATGCAGACATAAATAAATAAATAAATAAAAATTTTACACAGTAAAATTCATTTTATAGTGTTCAGTTCTAAGAGTTCTCATAAATTCATATAACTATAACCACAAACAAGGTACAGAACAGTTCTATCACCTCCCCAAAATATCCTCATGCTACCCCCCTGTAGTCAAACACTTCACCTACCCTTAACCCAAGGCAATCATTGATCTGTTCTCCATCGTCCCTATAGTTTTGAGTCTTCCAGAATGTCATATAAATTCAATCATGTAGTATTTTTTTTAATTGAAGTATAGTTGACTTACAAAGTTATGTTAGTTTCAGGTGTACAACAAAGTGATTCAGTTATATATATGTGATATATATATATATATCACATATATATATATACACACACACACATATATACATTCTCTTTCAGATTCTTTTCCATTATAGTTTATTATAAGATATTGAATATAGTTCCCTGTACTATACAGTAGGTCCTGGTTGTAGAGTAGCCTTTTGAGTATGGCTTCGTTCACTTACCATGATGCATATGAGATTCATTCATGTTATTGCATATATGAATAGTTCCTTTTTGTTGCTGAGTAGTATTCCATTGTATGGATATATCACAGTTGGTTTTTCCATTCCAAAGTTGAGGGATATTCAGGTTGTTTCCAGTTTTGGGTGAGTACCAATAAAGCTGCTATAAATATTCACATACAGGTTTTTGTGTCAGAGGTTGTCATTTAATTTGGGTAAACACCTGAGTCATATGGTTAAGTGTATGTTTTACTTTATAAGAAACCCCCACAGTGTTTTCCAAAGTTCCAATTGTTCCACATCCTCATCAGTCCATAATCTACACAGTTTTCTTTTGTTGTTTTTTAGTCATTCTAATGGCACATCTCATTATGATTTTAATTTCCATTTTTCTAATGACTAAGATGTTGAGGACATTTTCATGAGCTTATTTGCCATCCATATATCTTCTCTGCTGAAGTCATTCAAATCTCTCACCCATTTTTTTAATGGTGTCATTTGCTTTTCTTCTTGATGAGTTTTGAGCTCTTTATACATTCTATATACAGTTCCTATCTTGATATATGACTTGCAAATACTTCCTCCCAGTCTGTATCTTGGCTTTTGCAGAGTAAAAGTTTTAAATTTTGATGAAGCCCAATTTATCAATTTTTTCTTTTATGGATCTTGCTTTTGGTACTGTATCTAAGAACTCTTTGCCTAACTCAAGGTAACAAGGATTTTCTCCTGTTTCATTCTAAATATTTTATAGCTTTCCATTTTACATTAAGGTCTGTGATTGATCTTGAGTTAATTTTTACATAAGGTGTGAAGTGTAGGTTGAGGTTCTTTTTTTCTTTTTTTGCGTATAGATATCTAGTGGTTCCAATGACTAGCGGTTGAGAAAACTATCCTTTCTCTGTTGACTTGCCTTTGCACCTCCGTCAAAAATCAAACAGCCCTATTTAATAGTGTGGGTCTATTTCTCTATTCTCTATTCTGTTCATTGATCTATATATCTATCCTTTTGCCAATACCACACTGTCTTGGTTACCGTAGATCTTCAGTAAGTCTTGAAATCAGGTAGTATGAGTCTTCCAACTTTGTTAACCTTTTTCAAAATTGCTTTGGCTATTTTGGTTCCATATAAATTTTAGAATCAACTTGTCAAGGATTTTTTAAGCTTCCCCAAAAGTGTCTACTTATAGATGGAAGTTGGCTGCCTAGGTTAACCTTAAGAAAGACGATGGGGGTACGGGCTTCCCTGGTGGCCCAGTGGCTGGGAATCCACCTGCCAATGCAGGGTACATGGGTTCGAGCCCTGGTCCGGTAGGATCCCACATGCTGCAGAGCAACTAAGCCCGTGCACCACAACTACGGAGCCCATAAGCCACAACTACAGAGCCCATAAGCCACAACTACTGAAGCCCACGCACCTAGATCCTGTGCTCCGCAACAAGAGAAGCCACCGTAATGAGAAGCCCTCACATCGCAACGAAGAGTAGCCCCCACTCACCACAACTAGAGAAAGCCCACGTGCAGCAACGAAGACTCAACACAGCCATAAATAAATAAATAAACAAGCAAACAAATGATGGGAGCATTGTAAGGGCTGGAAATTCTAGGCTTATTTTTCAAGGTTCTGATTTTTCACTTGCACAGCTGTTTTGAGATTTCCTTGCAGTTGTGCAAAAGGGAAGAAAAGTGCTTTGTATAAAGATATGTATTAATATTATTTGGTACAATAAAGTTGAAAACACAATTTTCCTAAAAAACATGCTGTTTATTTCAAATAGTGAAAATAAAAATGTTAAACTTATTATACTTTACAAACAACAGTCCCTCTGCTGCCAGTAATCCTAACTCCAAGTCATCCTTCAGGTGTTACATTGAACATTCCTTCATCCATCCACATGCCTTTCTTGATCCCCCAAATATGGGTTAAGGGTTAACATGTTTCCATTGCACCCTGAGGTCCTCTAACATCCCTCTTAACATGTTATATTCTATAACTGATAGCTAACTTTGTTTCTCCCATCAGGACATAAACTGGGTGGGCAGAACTAGCTACACTAGCTAATTCATTCTTAGCTCCTAGCACAGAATAGGCAATGCATAAATCTTTGTTGTGAATGACCAATTGCTTTGAATGACAGGAAGAAACTGAAAAGAGAATGTCCTATCTTGTAGACATACTGTAAAAGGAATCCTCCAAAAGAGTAAAAGGGGATAACAGCTGTTAAAAAGGAGGTATCTTGGGGCTTCCCTGGTGGCGCAGTGGTTAAGAATCTGCCTGCCAACGCAGGGGACACGGGTTTGAGCGCTGGTCCGGGAAGATCTCACATGCCGCGGAGCAACTAAGCCAGCGTGCCACAACTACTGAAGCTCATGCACCTAGAGCCTGTGCTCCGCAACAAGAGAAGCCACTTCAATGAGAAGCCCACGCACTGCAACGAAGAGTAGCCCTGCTCCCCCCAACTAGAGAAAGCCCACGTGCATCAACGAAGACCCAACGCAGCCAAAAATAAATAAATAAATTAAAAAAAAAAAAAGGAGAGATCGTCAATGAATACATGAAGAAATGGAGGGCAAACCTATAGGTTAAACGATAAAAAGCAGACATGAAATCATTGTGTATGGACCTATTTGGATACTGTTCCAAACAAACAGTTGAAAAATTATTGAGGTAATTGGGGAAATGTGAAAACTAACTGGATAACTGATGCTATTAAGAAATAAAATGCCTGTTAATTTTTTGTGGGATTTCTTTTAGTCCTTATCTTTTAGAGATACATACTGAAATATTTATTCATGAAATTATGATATCTTGGATTTTTAAAAAATAATGTAGGTGGGTTAGTGGGTAGGGGGTACATAGATGAAACAAGACAGGCATGAGTTGACAATTATTATAACAGAGTGATAGGGGTTCATTATACTGTTCTGTCTACTCTTGCATATATTTGAAATTTTCCATAATAAAGGGGTAAAATGATAACATATCTACAGATTAATTTTCTTTTTAACATTAAATCCCCAAGGAAAGGGAGAAAAAGAGAAATATGGGAAGCTAAGCCTTGAACCAAGTCAAGACCCTAGAGATGTCTGTGATTCCCAGCATTTGAAACTCCAGTCAAAGCCAGACATCCTGTTCAATGTCAATATTAAAAATGCTTAGCTAAAATATACCAACAACTTTAAACACTCTGCAAATTCCTTCCTTTCATAAAACATGCCTTTGCTTATATTTCAAAATCATGAACTAAAAAAAAAAGCACCTAAATTATACCAAATTGTCCTTCCAAAAAGCAACAACAGCATGTATATCTTTCACTTACCATCGGGCATATTTATTTCAGTGTTTTCAGTTATTATATAAACGGTGGAAAGCTGTGTGGTAGGAGAAGACTGCACAGAGATAGCTGACTTGAGTTCCCAATCCCAACTCTGAACTAACCTGGTATCACTAATTAAAAATTATCCTGTGGTCTTCAAATCAAATCTTCTGAGGTTTTGGTTCATAAAAATCACCTAGCTTGGGACTTCCTTGGTGGCACAGTGGTTAAGAATCCACCAGGGTTCGAGCCCTGGTCCGGGAAGATCCCACATGCTGTGGAGCAACTAAGCCCGTGCGCCACAACTACTGAGCCTGCGTTCTAGAGCCTGCGAGCCACAACTACTGAAGCCCGCATGCCTAGAGCCTGTGCTCCACAACAAGAGAAGCCACTGCAGTGAGAAGCCCATGCACCGCAATGAGGAGTAGCCCCCGCTGGTCAAAACTAGAGAAAGCCCGCGCACAGCAACGAAAACCCAAAGCAGCCAAAAAAAAAAATCACCCAGCTTTTTTTTTTTTTTTGCGGTACGCGGGCCTCTCACTGTGGTGGCCTCGCTCGTTGTGGAGCACAGGCTCCGGACGCGCAGGCTCAGCGGCCATGGCTCACGGGCCCAGCCACTCCGCGGCATGTGGGATCTTCCCGGACCGGGGTACGAAACCGCGTCCCCTGCATCGGCAGGCGGACTCTCAACCACTGCGCCACCAGGGAAGCTCTCACCTAGCTTTTAATCTGAGGTACTCAGTGGAACAGATTCCTTTTTTCCCCCCCATATCTATAATGGAACTGATGTTAGAAAAGGCAGTTTTCAGGATTTCCCTGGTGGTCCAGTGGTTAAGAATCCGCCTTCCAATGCAGGGGACGCGGGTTGGATCCTTGGTCGGGGAACCAAGATCCCACATGCTGCAGGGCAACTGAACCTGCGCGACACAACTAGAGAGCCCGTGTGCCGCAACTACAGAACCCACGCGCCACAACTAGAGAGGAGCCCGTGTGCCACAACAAAGACCCAACACAGCCAAAAATAAAAGAAGGAAGGAAGGAAGGAGAGAAAGAAAGAAAAAAGAAATAAAGAAAAGGCAGTTTTCTAAGTCTGGTAAACCACTGAGAATAGGAAAAGAAAATGTACAGCTGATGTGCCCACTAATTTCCTTTCATTGAAAAATTTACAAACTTACATATGCTTTTAAGCAGGAATGGTATCCTTATTTAATTAAGAGTAATACCATTCTTTCCACTAAGATGTGAAGTTTTGTGTTTTATTCTTGCTTGCAACCTAAAAGCTGCTAATTTAAGCCAAGTATGTAACACATTAAAAAATGTAAAAATAAGTATGAACTACTATTGAGAAAGTACTGAGTGCCACAGTTCCATTAAGCCAATCCCTCCAGATGATGTGAATGAACAACATATTAAGCAACTGGAACTTAGACTCACAGGGTCATCATGCTGGCTTTAACTATTACTTACACCCTAATGATTTCTAGATCTGCATCTCCATTCTAAACCTCTCTACCGAACTCTAGACCCAAATATCCAGAAGCCTATTGGACATTTGCTCCTGGATTTCCCAGACACCTCAAATCTAACATACCAAAATCAAACTCATTTTCCCTCAAATGTAACACCCTCTTATTCCTGTATTCCCTACCTTGTTTAATGACATCACCATCCACTTAGTTGCCCAAGCAATTTCAAATCCATCTTCGACAACCACTTCTCCCTTACACACTCCCCAACATAAAGTCAATAAGATCCTTCTAGTCAGTCTCTTAAAAAGCTCTTTAATCTGTCTACAATTCCATCACTACCACTGTAATTGAGATCTTCAATATCTCTCAAGCAACCATCACACCAGTCTCATAACTAACTGTCTCCCTGCAGCCAATTTCTCCTTTTAAAATCTAACTTCCACACTGTCAACAGTGTTAGATTACTTTTCTTTTTTTAAAATTTATTGTATTGAAGTATAGTAGATTTACAATGTTGTGTTAATTTCTGTTATACAGCAAAGTGATTCAGTTGTACATAGACATTCTTTTTCATATTCTTTACCATTATGGTTTATCACAGGATATAGGACCTTGCTGTTGATCCATCAGTGTTACTTTTCTTAAAGAGTGATCTGAACTCTTCCATAGCACCTACAAAATAAAATTCAGACCCCTCACCAAGGCCATCCACAATTGGGCTCCAACCCATCTTTCACCTCACGTCCTTCCACTTCTACCCCATACCCCATGATCTACGCACATTAAACCACTAGCCTAAGGGTCCATACTCTTATACCCTTGTGCAAGTTGTTCTTTGCACTTGAAACACTATCTTCTCCAATCCTTTTCTGTTGAAGCAGCCAAACTGTATTCATTCCTCAAGACTCAATTGATTCTTCCTCCAGGAAGCCTTCTCCAACCTTCCTTTCCCACCCCCAGGCAGAACCAGTGCTCCCATAGCTCTTAGTGCAGATCTCTATGACAGCACATACTGTATTGGTTCATAATTACATATTTGTCAGCCTCCAATTAAAATGTGAGCACCCTAGGGGACTTCCCTGGTGGCACAGTGGTTAAGAATCCACCTGCCAATGCAGGGGATCCAGGTTCGAGCCCTGATCTGGGAAGATCCCACATGCTGTGGAGTAACTAAGCCCGTGAGCCACAACTACTGAGCCTGCTCTCTAGAGCCTGGGAGCCACAACTACTGAAGCCCGCGCGCCTAGAGCCCGTGCTCCGCAACAAGAGAAGCCACCACAATGAGAAGCCCGCGCACCTCAATGAAGAGTAGCTCCCGCTCACCGCCCGCACAGCAACGAAGACCCAACGCAGCCATAAATAAATAAATAAATATTTTTAAAAAAATGTGAGCACCCTAATGGACTTCCCTGGTGGTCCAGTGGTTAGTTAAGACTCCACGCTTCCAACGCAGGGGGCACGGGGTCAATCCCTGGTGGGAGAACCAAGATCCCACATGCCGAGCAGCGTGGCCAAAAAATTAAAAAAAAAAAAAAATGTGAGCACCTTAAAAACAAGGATCATGTCATTCACATTTTACTTCTCAGTGCCTAGCACAACGCCTAACACACAGTAGGCACTTCAATGTTTGCTGAATTTGACTGCTGAGGATCAACCCCAAAATTTTTCAATGAGACCAGAGTCCAAAAAGCTTAAGAGAGTCCAGTTTGGGGGATTTCCCTGGTGGCACACAGGTTAAGACTCCGTGCTCCCAATGCAGGGGGCCCAGGTTCGATCCCTGGTCAGGGAACTAGATCCCACATGCATGCCACAACTAAGTTGTCCACGTGCCATAACTAAGGAGCTGGTGAGCTGTAACTAAGGAGCCTGCCTGTTGCAACTAAGACCCGGCACAACCAAATAAATAAATAAATACTTTTTTAAAAAAAAAGAGGGCTTCGCTGGTGGTGCAGCGGTTGAGAGTCCGCCTGCCGATGCAGGGGACACGGGTTTGTGCCCCGGTCCGGGACGATCCCACATGCCACAGAGCGGCTGGGCCCGTGAGCCATGGCCGTTGAGCCTGCACGTCCAGAGCCTGTGCTCCGCAACAGGAGAGGCCACAACAGTGAGAGGCCCGCGTACCGCCAAAAAAAAAATAAAAAGAGAGAGAGAGAGTCAAGTTTTGGCTTACCGGTGAAAAGAAAAGACACTACAGAAATTCATGCTTATGCTATTTTTCGTTTTTCATAGTTTTCCCTACTAGCTTCAGGGTTAGTTACCAGAAAATTAATAACTGAGTTTTTTTTTTCTTTTCTTCTGAGTCTTTTTTTTTTTCTTCCGCGGTATGCGGGCCTCTCCCGTTGCGGAGCACAGGCTCCGGACACACAGGCTCAACGGCCATGGCTCACGGGCCCAGCTGCTCCGCGGCATGTGGGATCTTCCCAGACCGGGGCACAAACCCATATCCCCTGCATCGGCAGGCGGACTCTCAACCACTGTGCCACCAGGGAAGCTCTTCTGAGTCTTTTAAGTCACTCCTTAAATGACCTATGTTTTCCCATGAAACTGTACAATCCAGCACTGTACCAAACCACCATTTTATAACTGAGCTATCAAATCTGATAACTTATTACCCTCCTTGTATTAAATGCATCTTTAATAAAGAAAATTTAGCATTTTTCCTCTCAAGTTGTATTCCTTTTCACTCTGAGTTACAAAGCTCTAACAGGGACACAATCAAGACCCTGATAGGCAGTGAAAAGACAGAAATAGATATTAAACACTTCTCTGCTGAGAAAGCATTCACCTCACACCAAGAGTACAGGGACTTCACACTTATCCCCTCTCTGGTCAGCTGTAAAGCTTCAGCCCTTCCCTTGGCCACTTCACTTCTCACACATACTCTCACTTCCCAATTTATTGTATTAGAATCATCTTTTTAGAGTTGTGATATTTTAGGAGTTTAAATCCAAGAATTAGGCTCATGTCTCTTCTGAAAATGTTCCAAGCTTCCTGTCCTGCTCTGCTGCATTATACAATGTTACTCTGCCAAAGCCTTAGCTCATTTCCTCCTCCTGCTTGTCCTGATATGGTGGTACACATCAATAATGCCCTCTCCCTTCCCATTTTCAGACTTTACTGTCTGTCTGGAATGCCCTATCTTTCATGTCCATCTGCGAGGGCCTATCATGCAGGTTCAGTGCAGCAGAGGCCTTTACTGACGATATCTGAACCCAGCCCTTCCATCAACTCTCGTAACAAGTTGTACCTTTCTCTAGTAGAGCACCACTTACTACACTCCATCAATTCTTTTTTTTTTTTTCTTTTGGCCATGTGGCATGCAGGATCTTAGTTCCCCAACCAGGGATCATACCATCATCCCCTGCAGTGGAAACATGGAGTCTTCACCACTGGACCCCAGGGAAGTCTCTCCATCAATTCTAAGACACCCTTTTTTCCGTCATATTTCTCTGAAAACAGGATACACCTTACAACTGATGGCATGCCAGTCTCATTAGCAGCATTTCTTCTTTCTCAGTGGTATGCAAAATAACTGTGAGCCTTACAATCATTAGCACCACAGATTTGATAAAATAAGATATTGCAAAAAAAATTTTTTTTAATTTAAAAAAAATTTTAAAAAATAGATATTGCATTCTATGTAATTACTTTGTATACTTCTGTTTCCTTCACTAGACTGTGAACTCCCAGAGGGCAAGGGCTATGTCATAATCATCTTCGACCAGTGGTTTGGGCACAAAGAGAGTGTGTATCCAACAAACACTAGTAATAATTAGCATTCATTTAGCATTTACTAAGTACCAGGTACCATTCTAAACAATTTACATGTATTACCACATTTAACCCTCACAACAACCCTATGAAGTAAGTACAATTATTATCTTTGTTTTATATATGAGGAAACAGGTAAAGACAGAAGGGTAAGCTTATTCAAAGACACACAAAGTTGCAGAAGATTTGAACCCATGTTTGCTGATTATGATTCATATTGTTATTATTTTTCCCTTCAGCAAATATTTAATCAGCAATTACTCTATGCCAACAACCGTGCTAAATAAATAAACACTGGTAAGCAAACCCTGGTCCTCAGAAGGCTACTCTGAACCACAGGTCCATTCTTGAATCCTTTACCCTCCAAACATCAGAACCAACTTACAAATTCACTAAGTTAAATCCACTCTCCTCACAACATTGTAAATCAACTATACTTCAGGTTTAATAAATAAATAAATAAATAAATCCACTCTATTTTTCCTTTTTAACATTTTCTCATATAGTATTCCTTTAAAGTTGTTAGCACTCTATTAAGAACCAAAACAGGGCTTCCCTGGTGGCGCAGTGGTTGAGAGTCCGCCTGCCGATGCAGGGGACGCGGGTTCATGCCCCGGTCTGGGAAGATCCCACATGCCGCGGAGCGGCTGGGCCTGTGGGCCATGGCCACTGAGCCTGCGCGTCCGGAGCCTGTGCTCCACAACGGGAGAGGCCACAACAGTGAGAGGCCCGCGTACCGCAAAAAAAAAAAAAAAAAGAACCAAAACAAATGACAAACAGACCAAGAAAAGAAACCCCTTTGTGCTCTATTGTTAAGTGGCTATAAAAATATCACAAAAGTGACTTCAGCTAAGGAATGGGTGGCAAAATCACAAAGGCTCTGAAGAAACAAAGATTCTGTTTGCAAGCAAATATTCTCAGGAAAAAAGAGAGGGAGGTAAAAACACCAAAATTTTGTTTTTATACAGACTGCTTTAAAAAGGTTCCCCCGAGGGGCCTCCCTGGTGGCGCAGTGGTTAAGAATCCGCCTGCCAATGCAGGGGCCACAGGTTCGAGACCTGGTCCGGGAAGATCCCACGTGCCACGGAGCAACTAAGCCCGTGAGCCACAACTACTGAGCCTGCGCTGTAGAGCCTGTGAGCCACAACTACTGAAGCCCGCGCGCCTAGAGCCCGTGCTCCGCAACAAGAAACGCCACTGCAATGAGAAGCCTGCGCACCGCAACGAAGAGTAGCTCCCACTTGCCCCAACTAGAGAAAGACCGCGAGCAGCAACGAAGACCCAATGCAGCCAAAATACATTAATTAGTTAATTAATTTTTAAAAAAATAAAAAAAATAAAAATGATCCCCCGAGGCATGAGATGCTTTTTGCTTTTTTTTTTTTAAAGAAAAATGATGCATTTTATTAGAATAAAAATGAACCGGTAAACCTTATTCCTTTTATTTTAGCTCTTGCTATGTCAGGGATTCAGGGGAAGTCCTTACATCCCCTGGCGGGGGATGTAATCCCTTAGGCGGACTGCTCACACAACAAGGCAATCAAGGCACTGGCCATCCCCTTTCTTTCCCTCAGGGGAAGACTCCTCATTCTGTAACAGTAATCTACTACATAAAAGGAACCACAAATAGGAAAGAGAATAGAAGGAGAGGACAGGCAATTCTCATCACAGCTGAACAAACCTCTACCATTTTAACGTAACAAGGATAGCATTTATGGACTTGTTTGAACTGATGGAAGTTTCCAATAGAGGGGAAAATGCATTACCAAAATTAAAAATAAATGTCCAACTATTAAAAATAAGATGGTTAGGTTAGTTCTAACATTTTATACCTCTACTTCATCTTCCATGTGGTGGTGAAAGACAGAATAAATTTGTATCCTGTAAATGACCTATGACAACAGTAACAAATGCTTTCTTTTTTAAACTATCCTCTAAATAAGAATAAAAAACTTACCTCTGTGTTATGGACACAGATTTTATTGGGACAGCCAAGGAACTAAAGCAAAAAGTTAAATATAATGTATCACTGTGTATTTCCAGGAAAGAAGTAAAACACATTTTACCAGATGGAGAAGTTAAAGACACCTACGGTGCATTTCCCTATTCCTATAAAATAATTCATTCTCCTTATCTGTGAACCTTCAAGGATCTAATACAGCTACTCCCTACCTTTGGTCAGATGAAAGACAAATCACTCACTAATTTCCAAAAGACCTCACCATTTCAAGCTCCGCATCCTCAGAGCCAGCAGAGCTGAAGCATCGTCTCTTTCTATCCTTTTGAAAGGAGTTTCATCTCTTTCAAAAGCTGTGACTAGAAAGCCATTTTCTCTCTCTCCAAGTACACCGTTTAACTCTGTCCTCTGCTTTGTCCACCCTAAACAGCAAGAACAACAACAAAGCCTCAGGAGCGCTCCTTCAGCCCCTCAGAAACAAACCAGCCACCTCTTGGGCTCCTGCACAGCTGCTTCTGTCTTTCTTTGAGAGGCACTCCACCCTGGAGGTTCCACAGGCAGGGTAACAAAAAGTGGAGATGAAAAGTTGCTATATGCTATCTAACCTCCAAAATAGAGACAGGGCCTTGGGGCAACCAGAGACTCTTGCAACAAAAAACTTTTTTACAATTAAAAAATAACAAATTGTATTCGCACATCCCTCACTGTGCACCCCTCCCAGTTTGTCTCAAACTAGTTTCTTCAACTCATCATAAAGCACGTTAGTACCAACTGTGGTTACAAGGGAACAAACCTAAACGAGCTGTGTTCAGAAAGCATTTAACAGATTGGCCTTCCATTCTCTATTGCCTCCCTCTTGAGTAAGGAGCTACATACCATTTGTAAAAATGCCTGAGAGTATGGTATTTTTCCTACACAAGTCTGATGGTTAATTTGTCACATCACAGAAGAAACTGGTATTTCTGCACATGCACACGATCTGCTGTGCTGATGAAGAAAACACGTCTGTGCTGTGCCTACTGAGGTTTTACAAACAATATGTTTCGCCTTGACAAAGAAATCAGTCGTTCCATTAATAACGGTAAGATCTAAAATCCAGTGATACTGTTGGTGATATAGCAACCTCGGCACAGTACTCACAATTTACAATTTTTATAAACGATCTCAATCACATACATGATGCTTGCAATAGTCCGTTGAAACACATTACATCTTCCAGAGGTTCAGAAAGGTTAAGCGGGACCTGCCCAAGGTTACCTTTCAGCTTTAAACAGCGGTGGACGTGGGTTCGAAACTGCCGGACTCTCAGCCCCCAGCTCTTTTCCTTAGACCCCTCCCAGCTTTAAACGACCCCCACCCTCTACCCAGAGCAGCCTATTACTCCGGGCGACCGGCTCTTCCCTGCCTGGACCAGAGCCGTCTTCTTCAGCCCCAGCAAGGCTTTCATCCTCCACGCACCCCCATCCCCCGAGACGATTCTCTGAAAGAAGCAGAAAGGGAGAGGCGACCGAAAGCTCCCGGGGGAAGGGACGATGACAAACGGGGGAGCGCGGGACACTGCCCCTGCGGCGGGCTCCTTCACTCTGCAGCGCGCACCCCGTTCCCTCCCCAAGCTGTCCAGCCCTGACGCCGGGCCATCTGACCACCCCTGCCCCAAATTCCCGCATCATCATCTCAAACTGTCCCTCCCCCACGCCCCTTCGCCTCCGACAGGCAGAGCCCCCCCACCAAGTCGGAGTATCCCTCCAGCAGGTTACCCCCTTCCCTCCCGTCGCCCACCCCGCTTCCACCACCACTCACTGTCGGTGACTGGGCCCGGCCCTCATGGCTGCTCCGTTGCCGCCCGCCGCCGCCACTGCTGCTCCACGCCCCGGCTCCTCAGTCGCCGCCGCCGCCGCCGCCGTGGGGACTCGCCGGCAGCCGCTCCTGCGCCTGCGCAGCCTGGAGCGCCGGGGCCCTTCCGGGCCGCCCGCGCCTGCGCAGCCCGCACCGGGGGTGTCTGCCTCAGTGCCTGATGCCCTGGACCCCCGGGTCTCGGGTGGACATGGCTGCTGGCTTCGAGGACTTAGTCTTAGAGGCTTTGGCACCTGCCCCAGGGTCTGAGGCTTCTGGAAGGTAGCGTAGGTTTCTAAACGCGGTGCCCGTAGGGGCCGTAGACTTCATAGCACTTCCAGGATTCTGGATCCCACTTGCACTTAAAGGCCTGAATGCTCTGACGTGACTACTGATAAATTTAGGTTTCTTTCAAGAATACGATCACATCTAGAATGCACTGAGGGGTAATTGTGCAAGAGTCAACTTTGACATCCCTGAATACACTACTGGCCAGTAGGTGCTCAGAAGCTCTGGGGACCTTGTCAAAAAGGTGACTGCACCTAGAATGCACTGTTCAGTCTGTTTATCAAGCTCGTACTGTTTATGGGACGAAAATGCTCTAGGCATCTCATATGTGCCATCGAGGGACTTGCAGGTTAATAGTCCCCTACTTTACAACTCTCGCTGTGGAGCCTGGCTCTTTTGCAAATTGGTAAACAGAAACCAGGCCTTTAGCCCAAGGAGGCCCAGCTGTCACCCCTAGACCCCTACCTAGACTGCTGCCTTATCATAACCCAACAAGAAACTAGGCTCAATTCAGTCCCAGGAATTCAACAATACAAACTTTTTTGTGTCTGGGGGGGTGGGGGTGTGGGCAGCGTCTGGTGGCTTGTGGGATCTTAGTTCCGCAACCAGGGATGGAACCCCGGCTCTAGGTAGTGAAAGCATGGAGTCCTAACCACTGGACCACCAGGGAATTCACCTCAACAATGCAAACTTGAAAGCTGCGGGCGATGCACTGCAGTCAAAGGGAAGAGGAGGTACAGGACGAAACTCTCCTTATCACCGTGACTCTTCCATCCTACCTCCAGCCCAATCTTCTGTCTACAATTCAGAGTCTGGAGGGATAGAGACCAAGATATAATGTAAGTCCAGAGAGACAGAGAGACACACAGAGAGAGAGAGAAAGAGAAGAAGCAGTTCCATTCTTTTGTGAAGGGTCTTAAGTTCGCTTTACTTCTAGGGAAAGCAAAAGCTACTGTTGGATGCCAGGATCTGGTACGAGTATTTGAACTCCTCATCTAAGATTAATATTTGAACTCCTCATCTAACATTAAGGGTCTTCCTCATTTTGGAAAAAAGCAAAAATAGGCCCTAGAGTAAAGGTTGAAAAGGCTGTAAATGGAATGTCACAGACATGCTGGAGGTAATAGAGCCTGCTCACATTCTTCTGGAAAAGGAGGCAGGAAGATATATACAAATGCATATAATGGAATTCTCAGGTCCCTAAGAAACTAAGGGTTACTCCCTGAAGCACCTAGGAAACTAAGAATTTTTTTTTCTCCTCAGATGCTTGTGACTTTTACATACATAGGCTTTTACATATATACATATGTTGCTGTAGAGAAAGTGTATAAATTGGCATAATCCTGTCCCTAGAAAAGCAAATCTACTCAAAGGTTCAGGCTTCATGTATGAATACCCTCCCAGCTAGGGAGTTCCATCTGGACATACGTAGAGTAAACTACAACAGCTGAGAGGGTGGTGGGCAGTAAACAGGACATCCTGTAGGTGGGGCCCTACAGAGCCTAGCTCCAGGCTTAGAAGGGTTGTCATTACTTGCAAAAGTATTATCCTTTGGAATGAGAGCACATTTGGCACCACAGGGGAATTGCAGAACCAGAAAGGAGCAAGAATTAATATCAACACGATGTTCTGATGAATGGATGACTAAAAAGAAGGCCATAGCTGCCCCTGAAGCTTCTGGGAACCGTGACTTCCTAACCCCACCACCACACACAGCCCCTGAGAAGGCCTGCTGGAATCTATATGATGATGGCATATTTTCTTATATTTGAACCATAAGGGTCTCCTGAGCCATTTCCCTATTTGAATGTCTTACCAAGGGCAAAATTGTGATTTTTTTTTCCTGCCAAGCATTCACTCACTATATCCAATGATACTCATTCAGAGATTCACCCCTACTCCAATTTCAGACCATGTGGATGAGCAAATAGCCTAGACCCCAAGTCAATCAACACGTAACATTCCCTAAGTTACAATGACTGTTTCATGGATGGGCATGTAACCCAGTCAGAGCCAAAAATGCACAAGGAGTTCCTTCTGGGAAGATCTGTTGCTCTTTCCCACAAAAACTGGATGTAAGAAGATACAATATCTGGAACTGCTTCACATGTTGACACCACCAAGGGACCACCAATCCAAAGAAAGATGTAATTTATTCAGTCACTGAACAATGTGCCAGACACTATGTGCCAGACACTGCTCTAGATGCAGGAGACACAGTAGTGACATACATATAAAATATCTATATTATTTGTCCTCTCACAACTTACAGTCTAGTAGAGGACATATAATAATAATAGCAGGGACTTCTCTGGTGGCGCAGTGGTTAAGAATCCGCCTGCCAATGCAGGGGACACGGGTTCGAGCCCTGGTCCGGGAAGATCCCACATGCTGTGGAGTAACTAAGCCCATGCGCCACAACTACTGAGCCCGCGTGCCACAACTACTGAAGCCCGTGTACCTAGAGCCCGTGCTCTGCAACAAGAATCCCGCAATGAGGAGCCCACACACTGCAAGGAAGAATAGCCCCTGCTCACCACAACTAGAGAAAGCCCACGTACAGCAGCAAAGACCCAACACAGCCAAAAATAAATAAATTAAATAAATAAATTTTAAAAAAGAAAAGAATCTGCCTGCCAATGCAGGGGACACAGGTTTGAGTCCTGGTCCGGGAAGATCCCACATGCTGCAGAGCAAGTAAGCCTGTGCACAACTACTGAACCTGCACTCTAGAGCCACAACTACTGAGCCCACATGCCACAACTACTGAAGCCTGGGTGCCTAGAGCCCGTGCTCCACAACAAGAGAAGCCACCGCAATGAGAAGCCTGCACACTGCAGCAAAGAGTAGCCCCCGCTCACCGCAACTAGAGAAAGCCCACGTGCAGCAACGAAGACCCAACACAGCCATAAATAAATAAAAAATAACAGCAGACACATAGCATTTACAATGTGCCAAGCACTGTTCTAAGCACTTTACACATATTAAATTCTTTTAATTGTAACAACCCTCTTTTACAACAACAATCAATATTCCTGTTTTATAGATGAGGAAACTGAAGTAGAGAGAAGTTACTTGCCCTGGGTCACACAGTAAAATAATGAGGTTGAGAACCATAGCCAGGATGTCTGTCTCAATAATCTGTGTGCTCATTCACTATATTATTAACTGCTTTGTCATAGAAGGATAAAGGATCCTAAGAGAAAATTTAACCAGCCATGGAAGGAAGAGGTTATGGAAAGACCTAGAAGTAAGAGAGAATACCAGGCAATTGGGGGACTGATAAAAATTCAGTTGAGCTGAAAAAGAGGAACAAGAGATGAGACTGGCAAAGTAAGCTGGAGCCACGTTACTTACTTTACACTCTATCCTGAGGGCACTGAAGCAAGGGAGTGACTCGGTTAGATTGGGGCCATCAGGAGGTAGGTAAGACCCTGAAGAGCCCTGCGCAGCCTCTTACAGTATTCCAGACACTGCAACAGAATCATTGCAGGTAGTGATAAATGCTGTGAGGAAAAGGCTCTCTGAGGAAGTGACATTTCAGCTGAGACCTGAATGGGGAGCAGAAGCCAAATCTAGAACATAGGAGGCAGGAGTAGCAGGTGTAAAGGCCCTGAGGCAGAAATTAGCTTGATATATTCAAGAGAAAACTAGTGTGCCTGACACCTTGGGAGTAGAAGTTAGCAGGGCTCAATGCATGCAAGGACTTTGGACTAATCTAGTTGTAATAGGAGGCCACTGGAGGGTTTCAAGCACCATCTCCTTCAAATTCTATCTCCTTAAATCTCTGGAATCCATCTGTTTCTGTCCACCATCTTCACTGCAATATTTTAGTGAGAAAGATAAAGTGACTTCTATTGGAAAAGGACTTGGGGGTCAAGGAAGTTTTTGGTTTTTGGTTTTCAGATGGAAGAGGTGAAGCCTTTAAAAAATAAATGCTGGGCTTCCCTGGTGGTGCAGTGATTGGGCGTCCATCTGCCGATGCTGGGGACGCGGGTTCGTGCCCCGGTCCGGGAGGATCCCACGTGCCGCGGAGCGGTTGGGCCCGTGAGCCATGGCCGCTGAGCCTGCGTGTCCGGAGCCTGTGCTCCGCAACGGGAGAGGCCGCGGCGGTGAGAGGCCCGCGTACCGCAGAAAAAAATAAATAAATAAAACATAAATGCTGATGGGAGGTCACCCTGATACCAAAACCAAACAAAGATGCCACATAAAAAGAAAACTACAGGGCTTCCCTGGTGGCGCAGTGGTTGAGAGTCCGCCTGCCGATGCA